>NC_137672.1:2099581-2177081 GCF_963422515.1 Blennius ocellaris
TCAAAGAAGAACGTCATGCAGTTCTTAAAATTTCAGATGGAAGTGGCCATAACCTTCTAGGGTCAGCATGACAAGACAACTCTGACTTTTGTTTTCATTGTCATTTTATTTTTGCACTGAGCAAAAATGAGAAGCTATTTATTTTGGGGATTTTGCGCGACACAATCATTGTTTATATTTTTGTTTTTGCACTTAGAAAAATGGACAATAGTTTCCTACTTTGGTTTTGCACTCAGGAAACAATGTTGCTATGTTCAGGTACCAAATATAGAGTTTTGTACATCATTACTCAATTGTGACTTTATTGTGTTTTATCGGAATTTAAAACCAATGTCCACATATGTGGACATCATTTTTCTCAGAAACTACATCATGTAATAAGATAATTCTCTGTTGTAACACTCATCAGGTCCCAATAAGCCCAAATAGCAAAGAGAAATTAAAATTGAATGCCATTTAAGAGTCCGGGTCCTAGGAGGTTAAAAACATTGTACGCACAGTGGCCGGTGCTACTGATTAAATAAACGGAGAACATCTTTCCTTTCTCTTTCCATTTCCGTCATCTCGTCTGTTTAAGGTCTTAAAAGTTCTCCTCAACACTTCTCTTGGTTTTCCACCTTTAGGAGCTCTCAGGGCTTAAGATGCTTTGTGAATTACTTTGATCTTTTACTGGATCAGAAATGGGACATATTGAGTCTAAACTGGTAATGGCAGCGTGTTTGAACCCAGTACCCAGTACCCAGTACTTAGTCTTTGCATAGTGAGCAGGATGATTGCCCAGCAAAGTTACACTGGATTACAAAAAAGAGACGGGGACACAGTTTTCATCGAGGGGAACTACTTGTCCACTGCCGGCCTCCACTGTGGTTGGACAGACCTGCAGGACCTCGCTGGACCAGAAGTGTCTGAGGTAAAGGTTGAGGGCTACGGTGACGACGACCCTATCTGGCCGCGAGTCTCTTATTAGACACGCCCAGAACACAAACTGGTGAAGACCGTGAAACTAGTTCAATAAACAGTTAACTAACAATTAAAGAAAGCTGTCCGGTCCTGTGAACGACTGTCCTCCGTCCAGGTGAACCGTCCTCACCGTGTGCTGGATCAACCCAGAGACTCAGCGAGGTGAATAACAAAACACTTTCTATTCCACTCATTGAGAGAATCTTACTGGTCTGAGGTGAAGTAAAGGTGACTGTTGAGCCCTGTGCTGCTCTAGAACTGAAGAACACCTCTGGCTGGACGCCTTCTTATTGAGGGACGTGTCTTCAGCGGTCTTACCTAGACCGGTCCTCCTTCCGTAGTGCTGAACGAGGAAGCCGATGGCGACGGTCTGCAGCATGAGGAACAGAGCCTCCCCCCAGGCACTGCAGGAACCACAACAGGTCAGTCACCCCCCCACAGTAGAGTGTGGAGGTCCTGAGGGGGTCCCACCTGAAGGGGAAGTGGTTGGCGATGCTGTAGGCCATGGTCCCCGTGATGGCCAGCAGCTCCAGCAGGACGGACTTGAAGCTCAGGCCTTCCGCACTCTTTGCTCCCATCAGCTTCAAGATCTGAGGCAACTTGACTGAGAACCAGGAGGACGGAGACAAAGAAGCACACAACACGATGTGAGGTCAGGAGTCCGCTGGTTTCTTCCAGTCCTTGTATTCACAGTGAGAAACGACAGAGAATTAAAGGGAAACTTTTCAACGTGACACAATACCGACAGGAAACTTAATTCAAGTGGTGAATTTAAAGTGTAAACACCCGTCTTCAAAATGGAGGCACACAGGCGGGACTGAAGGCGTTCAACAGAGAAGAAGTGAAAAGTAGAAAAGGTGGTGTTTCTATCTGAAGGTGGAGGAGAGGTGTGCAACCACAAGTCCTCAGACCTGCACCAGGCTGGACTGGCCTCCTGGGTTCAGCCTCCCTCTGGGGGGGGCGTGGCCTCAGGCTGCACCCTGTCACCACATCACACCCTGACCTCAGGCTGCACCCCGTCACCACGTCACACCCTGACCACGTCAGGCTCCACCACGTCACACCCTGACCACAGGCTCCACCCCATCACACCCTGACCTCAGGCTCCACCACGTCACACCCTGACCACATCACCACGTCACACCCTGGCCTCAGGCTCCACCACGTCACACCCTGACCACATCACCACGTCACACCCTGACCACATCACCACGTCACACCCTGACCACATCACCACGTCACACCCTGACCACATCACCACGTCACACCCTGGCCTCAGGCTCCACCCCGTCACACCCTGACCTCAGGCTCCACCACGTCACACCCTGACCACATCACCACGTCACACCCTGACCACATCACCACGTCACACCCTGACCACATCACCACGTCACACCCTGACCACATCACCACGTCACACCCTGGCCTCAGGCTCCACCCCGTCACACCCTGACCTCAGGCGCCACCCCGTCACACCCTGACCTCAGGCTCCACCACGTCACACCCTGACCACATCACCACGTCACACCCTGACCACATCACCACGTCACACCCTGACCACATCACCACGTCACACCCTGGCCTCAGGCTCCACCCCGTCACACCCTGACCTCAGGCGCCACCCCGTCACACCCTGACCTCAGGCTCCACCACGTCACACCCTGACCACATCACCACGTCACACCCTGACCACATCACCACGTCACACCCTGACCACATCACCACGTCACACCCTGACCACATCACCACGTCATACCCTGGCCTCAGGCTCCACCTCGTCACACCCTGACCTCAGGCTCCACCCCGTCACACCCTGGCCTCAGGCTCCACCCCGTCACCACGTCACACCCTGACCACATCACCACGTCACACCCTGACCTCAGGCTCCACCACGTCACACCCTGACCACGTCACACTCTGACTACGTCACACCCTGACCACAGGCTCCACCACGTCACACCCTGACCACGTCACTCCTCGACCACGTCACACCCTGACCACGTCAGGCTCCACATCACCACGTCACACCCCGACCACGTCACACCCTGACCACGTCAGGCTCCACATCACCACGTCACACCCCGACCACGTCACACCCTGACCACGTCACACCCCGACCACGTCACACCCCGACCACGTCAGGCTCCACGTCACCACGTCACACCCTGACCACGTCACACCCCGACCACGTCAGGCTCCACGTCACACCCCGACCACGTCACACCCTGACCACGTCAGGCTCCACATCACCACGTCACACCCCGACCACGTCAGGCTCCACATCACCACGTCACACCCCGACCACGTCACACCCTGACCACGTCACACCCTGACCACGTCACACCCCGACCACGTCAGGCTCCACGTCACACCCCGACCACGTCACACCCTGACCACGTCAGGCTCCACATCACCACGTCACACCCCGACCACGTCACACCCTGACCACGTCAGGCTCCACCACGTCACACCCTGACCACAGGCTCCACCATGTCACCACGTCACACCCTGACCACGTCACACCCCGACCACGTCAGGCTCCACGTCACACCCCGACCACGTCACACCCTGACCACGTCAGGCTCCACATCACCACGTCACACCCCGACCACGTCACACCCTGACCACGTCAGGCTCCACCACGTCACACCCTGACCACAGGCTCCACCATGTCACCACGTCACACCCTGACCACGTCAGGCTCCACCACGTCACACCCCGACCACGTCAGGCTCCACGTCACCACGTTACACCCCGACCACGTCACCACATCACACCCTGACCACGTCACACCCTGAAGAGGAAATCAATCAATCAATCAATCAATCACATTTTATTTGTATAGCCCTTTACAATAAGACAGTGGTATCCAAAGTGCTTTACAACAAAACACAGGTCTGACTGTGGGAGGAGCCACGGTGCTGCAGGTTGCTGGAAGCTTGCAGAGATTCATAAAAACGGAGCAAACAGAATAAATACTCGGCCCTCGACGGAATAAATACTCTGTCCTAGACAGAATAAATACTCGGCCCTAGACGGAATAAATACTCTGTCCTAGACAGAATAAATACTCGGCCCTAGACGGAATAAATACTCTGTCCTAGACAGAATAAATACTCGGCCCTCGACGGAATAAATACTCGGCCCTAGACGGAATAAATACTCGGCCCTCGACGGAATAAATACTCTGTCCTAGACGGAATAAATACTCGGCCCTAGACGGAATAAATACTCGGCCCTAGACGGAATAAATACTCGGCCCTAGACGGAATAAATACTCGGCCCTAGACGGAATAAATACTCGGCCCTAGACGGAATAAATACTCGGCCCTAGACGGAATAAATACTCGGCCCTAGACGGAATAAATACTCGGCCCTAGACGGAATAAATACTCTGTCCTAGACGGAATAAATACTCTGTCCTAGACGGAATAAATACTCTGTCCTAGACGGAATAAATACTCGGCCCTCGACGGAATAAATACTCGGCCCTCGACGGAATAAATACTCGGCCCTAGACGGAATAAATACTCTGTCCTAGACGGAATAAATACTCTGTCCTAGACGGAATAAATACTCGGCCCTCGACGGAATAAATACTCGGCCCTCGACGGAATAAATACTCGGCCCTCGACGGAATAAATACTCGGCCCTAGACGGAATAAATACTCGGCCCTAGACGGAATAAATACTCGGCCCTCGACGGAATAAATACTCGGCCCTCGACGGAATAAATACTCGGCCCTAGACGGAATAAATACTCGGCCCTAGACGGAATAAATACTCGGCCCTAGACGGAATAAATACTCGGCCCTAGACGGAATAAATACTCGGCCCTAGACGGAATAAATACTCGGCCCTCGACGGAATAAATACTCGGCCCTCGACGGAATAAATACTCGGCCCTCGACGGAATAAATACTCGGCCCTCGACGGAATAAATACTCGGCCCTCGACGGAATAAATACTCGGCCCTAGACGGAATAAATACTCGGCCCTAGACGGAATAAATACTCGGCCCTAGACGGAATAAATACTCGGCCCTAGACGGAATAAATACTCGGCCCTCGACGGAGTAAATACTCGGCCCTCGACGGAGTAAATACTCGGCCCTAGACGGAGTTAAAAGCCAAACTAAAAAGTGTGTTTTCAGCTTTGCTGGAGGAACCTGGTGGAGAAGAAGAGGGGCGGAGATCCTTTACCCATGACTGATCCCAGGATGATGCCGATCCCCAGAACCTTGCTGATCACAATCTTCAGGCACGGCACTGACACCAGGGGCAGAAGAGCAAGGCATTAGTCCGCTGACAAGGATTGAAACACACAATTCACTGAGGCAAGAGGAAGAGTTTCTCACTCCCTCTTCAGGTTGGTTCAAAGTTCAAATAAACATTAAAACAAAGGGACAGCAGACCAGCAACATGTCATGCACAATATGAGGAAAGTTGAATGAAGTCCAGCGTGAAGAACAACGACATCATCACATTGTTTGCTGCTGCGGACATGTTTGTGAAACACGAAGCAGCTTCACTGGGTGTTTTAATAGAAAATCCTCTACTGGGGGTCGAGGTTCAGTAAGAGGCTGAATTAGGAAAAAGAATCGTCAGACTTTAATCAACAAACTAAATAAAAACATACTGAATTAAACCAGAGGCTCTGGACGAACTGAGGTTGTTGAACTTTCTGCAGGATTATTCTGGTCCAAATATCACGAGAAACATGCTGCTTTCTGAGGAACCAAACTCTTTACTGACCAGGTGTGACGTCACACAGGGACTCATTAACCCTTTGAAGTTCATCAAGACTAAAACCTTCACTGATCAAGTAGAAGGTCCGGACCTCCGGGACCAGGTTTAGAGAGCCGGACCTCCGGGACCAGGTTTAGACACCCGGACCTCCGGGACCAAGTTTAGAGAGCCGGACCTCCGGGACCAGGTTTAGAGACCCGGACCTCCGGGACCAGGATAAGAGAGTCCGACCTCCGGGACCAGGATAAGAGAGTCCGACCTCCGGGACCAGGATAAGAGAGTCCGACCTCCGGGACCAGGATAAGAGAGTCCGACCTCCGGGACCAGGTTTGGACACCCGGACCTCCGGGACCAGGTTAAGAAAGCCAGACCTCCGGGACCAGGTTTAGACACCCGGAACTCCGGGACCAGGTTTAGACACCCGGACTAGACACCCGGACCTCCGGGACCAGGTTTGGACACCCGGACCTCCGGGACCAGGTTTAGACACCCGGACCTCCGGGACCAGGTTTAGACACCCGGACCTCCGGGACCAGGTTTAGAGAGCCGGACCTCCGGGACCAGGTTTGGACACCCGGACCTCCGGGACCAGGTTTAGAGAGCCGGACCTCCGGGACCAGGTTTAGAGAGCCGGACCTCCGGGACCAGGTTTAGAGAGCCGGACCTCCGGGACCAGGTTAAGAGAGCCGGACCTCCGGGACCAGGTTTAGAGAGCCGGACCTCCGGGACCAGGTTTAGAGAGCCGGACCTCCGGGACCAGGTTAAGAGAGCCGGACCTCCGGGACCAGGTTTAGACACCCGGACCTCCGGGACCAGGTTTAGAGAGCCGGACCTCCGGGACCAGGTTTAGACACCCGGACCTCCGGGACCAGGTTTAGAGACCCGGACCTCCGGGACCAGGTTTAGACACCCGGACCTCCGGGACCAGGTTAAGAAAGCCAGACCTCCGGGACCAGGATAAGAGAGCCCGACCTCCGGGACCAGGTTTGGACACCCGGACCTCCGGGACCAGGTTTAGACACCCGGACCTCCGGGACCAGGTTAAGAAAGCCAGACCTCCGGGACCAGGTTAAGAAAGCCCGACCTCCGGGACCAGGTTAAGACACCCGGACCTCCGGGACCAGGTTTAGACACCCGGACTAGACACCCGGACCTCCGGGACCAGGTTTAGAGACCCGGACCTCCGGGACCAGGATAAGAGAGCCCGACCTCCGGGACCAGGTTTGGACACCCGGACCTCCGGGACCAGGTTAAGAAAGCCAGACCTCCGGGACCAGGTTAAGAAAGCCCGACCTCCGGGACCAGGTTAAGACACCCGGACCTCCGGGACCAGGTTTAGACACCCGGACTAGACACCCGGACCTCCGGGACCAGGTTTGGACACCCGGACCTCCGGGACCAGGTTTAGAGACCCGGACCTCCGGGACCAGGATAAGAGAGCCCGACCTCCGGGACCAGGTTTGGACACCCGGACCTCCGGGACCAGGTTAAGAAAGCCAGACCTCCGGGACCAGGTTAAGAAAGCCCGACCTCCGGGACCAGGTTAAGACACCCGGACCTCCGGGACCAGGTTTAGACACCCGGACTAGACACCCGGACCTCCGGGACCAGGTTTGGACACCCGGACCTCCGGGACCAGGTTTAGAGACCCGGACCTCCGGGACCAGGTTTAGACACCCGGACCTCCGGGACCAGGTTTAGAGACCCGGAACTCCGGGACCAGGTTTGGACACCCGGACCTCCGGGACCAGGTTTAGAGGACAGGAAGTAACCAGCTCGCGCTGCTCACCGTCCAGGAGGTTCCAGTTGAGAAAGAACTGGTCGTAGCAGGACTCCGGCATGAAGTAGGACACCAGGAGTCCTTTAAAAGGCTCCATGAAGGACGAGCCCAGGTCCAGACCCCCTCCGTCCGACATGTTCAGCCTCAGCGACGCGGAGAGGAAGAACAACAGTTCCTAGGCTGCGCGCGACGCGGCTTCTTCTTCTCCTCTTGGTTTATTGGCAGGTTCAACCGGACCTATCGGTGCATAGCGCCACCTACTGGACCGGAGTAGGTAGCACGAGTTCCTCTCGATCACTTAATCGATCATTAGTTACTAAATAGAAGTTTAAAAGAAAAACAAAAACTCAACTAACCTTAAATTCTACAATATAATCTTGTCTCCTTCAAGTCCTGCACTGAAGCTTTCTGTGTGTCCTGCACCCCTTTCTGCTGTTCCCAGGAGACCCTCCAGGCGCCATACTCTACCTGCCATACTCTACCTGCCATACTCCACCTGCCATACTCTACCTGCCATACTCCACCTGCCATACTCCACCTGCCATACTCTACCTGCCATACTCTACCTGCCATACTCCACCTGCCATACTCCACCTGCCATACTCTACCTGCCATACTCTACCTGCCATACTCCACCTGCCATACTCTACCTGCCATACTCTACCTGCCATACTCCACCTGCCATACTCCACCTGCCATACTCTACCTGCCATACTCCACCTGCCATACTCCACCTGCCATACTCTACCTGCCATACTCTACCTGCCATACTCCACCTGCCATACTCCACCTGCCATACTCCACCTGCCATACTCTACCTGCCATACTCCACCTGCCATACTCCACCTGCCATACTCCACCTGCCATACTCTACCTGCCATACTCTACCTGCCATACTCCACCTGCCATACTCCACCTGCCATACTCCACCTGCCATACGCTACCTGCCATACTCTACCTGCCATACTCCACCTGCCATACTCTACCTGCCATACTCTACCTGCCATACGCCACCTGCCATACTCCACCTGCCATACTCTACCTGCCATACTCTACCTGCCATACTCCACCTGCCATACTCCACCTGCCATACGCTACCTGCCATACTCTACCTGCCATACTCTACCTGCCATACTCCACCTGCCATACTCTACCTGCCATACTCTACCTGCCATACTCCACCTGCCATACTCCACCTGCCATACTCTACCTGCCATACTCCACCTGCCATACTCCACCTGCCATACTCTACCTGCCATACTCCACCTGCCATACTCCACCTGCCATACTCTACCTGCCATACTCTACCTGCCATACTCTACCTGCCATACTCCACCTGCCATACTCCACCTGCCATACTCTACCTGCCATACTCTACCTGCCATACTCCACCTGCCATACTCTACCTGCCATACTCTACCTGCCTCCACTATCTTTCACATTACTTCTGTCCTCTCTCCCCTGTGTTTCTGTCAGTTGATTAATACATGTTCCACATCTGGTGATGTTTTGCACTCCGTACATTCAGTTGAATGACTTTTCCCATCAAGAACATTGTTTCATTAAGAAATGTGATCAATGTTAATCTGGTCACATGTTCCTCTCTTCTATTGGCTCTATATGTTCCCTGTGTTTTAATGGATTTCTGCACATTGTCATATTTCCTTCAGCTGCTGTCCCCGTCCCATCTGTCCCCGTCCCATTTATCCCTATACTATCTGTCCCATCTGTCCCCGCCCCATCTATCCCCGTCCCATCTGTCCCCGTCCCATTTATCCCTATACCATCTGTCCCCCTCCCATCTGTCCCATCTGTCCCCGTCCCATCTATCCCCATCCAATTTATCCCTATACCATCTGTCCCTTCTATCCCCGTCCCATCTGTCCCCGTCCCATCTATCCCTGTCCCATCTATCCCCGTCCCATCTATCCCTGTCCCATCTGTCCCTGTCCCATCTATCCCCGTCCCATCTGTCCCTGTCCCGTCTATCCCTGTCCCATCTGTCTCTGTCCCATCTATCCCCGTCCCATCTATCCCTGTCCCATCTATCCCTGTCCCATCTGTCCCTGTCCCCATCCCATCTGTCCCCATCCCATTTATCCCTATCCCATCTGTCCCATCTGTCCCCGTACCATCTATCCCTGTCCCATTTATCCCTATCCCATCTGTCCCTGTCCCATCTGTTCTTGTCCCATCTATCACTATCCCACCTGTCCCTGTCCCATCTGTCCCCATCCCATATGTCCCCGTCCCATCTAGCCCTGTCCCATATGTCTCCGTCCCGTCTGTCCCATACGTCCCCGTCCCATCTGTCCCTGTCCCATCTGTCCCCGTCCCATCTATCCCTGTCCCATATGTCCCCGTACCATCTGTCCCTGTCCCATCTGTCCCTGTCCCATCTATCCCCGTCCCATCTGTCCCCATCCAATTTATCCCTATACCATCTGTCCCATCTATCCCCGTCCCATCTGTCCCCGTCCCATCTATCCCTGTCCCATCTATCCCCGTCCCATCTATCCCTGTCCCATCTGTCCCTGTCCCATCTATCCCCGTCCCATCTGTCCCCGTCCCGTCTATCCCTGTCCCATCTATCCCTGTCCCATCTGTCTCTGTCCCATCTATCCCCGTCCCATCTATCCCTGTCCCATTTATCCCTATCCCACCTGTCCCTGTCCCATCTGTCCCCATCCCATATGTCCCCGTCCCATCTAGCCCTGTCCCATATGTCTCCGCCCCGTCTGTCCCATACGTCCCCGTCCCATCTGTCCCTGTCCCATCTGTCCCCGTCCCATCTATCCCTGTCCCATATGTCCCCGTACCATCTGTCCCTGTCCCATCTGTCCCTGTCCCATCTATCCCCGTCCCATCTGTCCTGCCATTTGTCATTATTTCTTTTTTGAGTATTGCCTTACCTTCTCCTTTACCAAAAGGTTTGTCTATGATGTTTGGTATTCTGGTTGCTTTGTTGACTATTTCATCTGCTCCCTCATTCCTTTTATTCCAACATGGCAGGCACCCAGCAAAGTCTACTTCCACCCAATCCTTTCAAGTCTCAATAAAGTTTGCTGAATTTCCATCATTAAGTCTTCCCTGTTTGATAATGTAGATTGTAGAGTTAACAGGACGGCCATAGAATCTACACAACTCTGTCAGGACTTCCTCTACCCACTGTGGTCACACAATGATTGCATCATTTCTGTTGTATAAACCGACGTCTTACCAGGAATCTTATTTCCAATGTTAATAATTATTAAGGGTATAAATACTCCTGTGCCTACTCTATCATTTTCATCCTTAGATCCATCTGTGTATATATATATATATATATATATATATATATATATATATATATATATATATATATATATATATATATATATATATATATATATATATATATATATATATATATATATATAGATATATATATATATATATATATATATATCTATATATATAACAATATAACAATATATATATATATATATATATATATATATATATATATATATATATATATATATTGTATATATATTTAGATGATCATTTCAAATTCATCAGACAATTCTGATCCGACCTTAACTTGAAATCTTCGATCAGAAAGGAAATCTAATACCAGTTATAGAATATTCCTCTAATTCCCATCCTATCCATTTGACTTAGCAACCCTTATCTCCACATAGAATCATAAGATTTTTCAATATCAAAAAATACTATAGCCATTATTTCTTTCATTTTAAATGTCTTCTCTATCATTACTTACCTGAACCACAGCCTCCGTTGTTGAACGTCTCAGAAATCCACTTTGACATGATGCAATTAGCCCTCTAGGTTCTAAAAAGTAACTAAGTCTTCTGACCAGTACCTTTTCCAATTATTTACATAAATGAGAGCTTAAAGCTTTAGCTCTATAATTACCAGCGTTGTTCAGTTCTTTACCTGGTTTGTTAAAAGCAGTACTCTTACAGCCTTTTGGTGTTTTACCTTTTTCCCATATCTTATTAAATAGCTGTCAAATGATCTTTAATACTTCTTCAAGTACTTTTCTGAACATAGCATGACTCAGCTGATCCTCTCCTGTTGCAGTATAACCAGATCCATTTACTGCTGTTACCACTTCATTCATGCTTATTTCTGCATCCATAGCACTTTCCTCGTTGTCTTTCTTTCTAAATAAATCCCCATTTTCATTTAGCATTTCATTTTCTCTTTGCCTATGGAGGTCATCCACATGGTTTCCACTGTGGACACCAGCAGAATTCTTACCTAATACGTTTGTCTTTTCCTCCTCTGTTATTGCCACCACTCCCTCTTCCTCTAAGTCAGGTATTTTAACAAATACCGTATTTTCTGCCCTATAAGGCACCTAAATACCTCAAATTTTCTCAAAAGCTGCTAGTGCACCTTATATATGGACGATTGTTCTACTCGAGATGCTATTTGACAGCTGAACAACCAGAAGCTTTTATTTTGACAACTCTAACTTCTCAACCGGATCTTCAGAGCGGACGACACTCCACACAACACCTTCATCACTCATGGTTGAACACCAACATTCTAACAAACCAAAATAAACTAGATGAAATAATGACTCCCTAAACTGGGGAACAAAAACACATAAACACAATCAACACAACACCAAGCCCAACAACGAGCCACAATAACCTCCAACACAAAACATGAATTTGTCGACATGAATCCTGAGCTCCTCAGTGCAGCCGATAGAAACTCCCATAATTCATTGCAGCTGTTTGTGGTGTTTTAAATGCAATTATTGGGGGTTCTATTTGGTTTGTGGTGTCGGTAATAATTGTGTTGTGTTGTGTTTTTGTTGCTTAGTTCATGTAGTTTAGTTTATTACCGGTAGTTGTAAGTTGTCAACCAGCAGTGAAGAAGGTTTTGTGTGTAGTGTCCTCCTGGCATAGGCTGCAGGTAGACTATCTAAATAAAGTGTGTGCACCTCTCTGGGTGTTAGAATCAGAGGAAAATGTAACCTAATGGCTTTGAACTATAAAGGTTATGACCACTGGTCTATTCCATGTGCCTTATAATGCGGTGCGCCTTATAGGTCAGAAAATACGGTACCTTCTTCCCATTAATTTCTTTTAACATTGATCAAACAGCTCCAATTTGAACTTCCCTCTCGAAGGTAGACCAATTGTTTCTACATGCACTGCGTTTACAATTTTTAATCACGCTACAAGCTAAAGCCTTTTTCCTTTGATAATTGAGTATATTTTCTTGATTCAGATTATTTCTCAATATTCTCAGTGAGATATTTTGCTCCTTTATAGCTTGAGAACATTCGACATTCCACCACGGAGCCATTTTCTTGTCTTCCCCCAATGTCTTCATTGGTATAGAATTTAATGCAGCATTTCTTATTAAATTTTAAATTTCTGATGCTTATTCCTCAACACTACCCTCACCTGGAATCACTTTCACTGACTCACTACATAGTTCTGAAAATCTTCCCCAACCTGCTTTTTCAAAATTCCCCTTCTTATGACTTTCTTGTACATTTATCTCAACGTTTACAAAGCACAGAATTGGAAAATGGTCACTTCCAATACTTGAACTATCTTTAACATTCCATTCACAAGCACTTGCCAAATGATTGGAAATGAGAGTGAGATCAATACTTGACAATGTGTTCGAGCGTATTTCCTTTATTTCGACACACTAACTGCCTCCCATGTATCCGGTCCTCCACCACCTCACAGTGTCTGTACCAGGTCCTCCACCACCTCACAGTGTTTGTACCAGGTCCTCCACCACCTCACAGTGTTTGTACCAGGTCCTCCACCACCTCACAGTGTCTGTACCAGGTCCTCCACCACCTCACAGTGTTTGTACCAGGTCCTCCACCACCTCACAGTGTTTGTACCAGGTCCTCCACCACCTCACAGTGTTTGTACCAGGTCCTCCACCACCTCACAGTGTTTGTACCAGGTCCTCCACCACCTCACAGTGTGTGTACCAGGTCCTCCACCACCTCACAGTGTTTGTACCAGGTCCTCCACCACCTCACAGTGTCTGTACCAGGTCCTCCACCACCTCACAGTGTTTGTACCAGGTCCTCCACCACCTCACAGTGTTTGTACCAGGTCCTCCACCACCTCACAGTGTCTGTACCAGGTCCTCCACCACCTCACAGTGTCTGTACCAGGTCCTCCACCACCTCACAGTGTCTGTACCAGTTCCTCCACCACCTCACAGTGTTTGTACCAGGTCCTCCACCACCTCACAGTGTTTGTACCAGGTCCTCCACCACCTCACAGTGTTTGTACCAGGTCCTCCACCACCTCACAGTGTGTGTACCAGGTCCTCCACCACCTCACAGTGTTTGTACCAGGTCCTCCACCACCTCACAGTGTCTGTACCAGGTCCTCCACCACCTCACAGTGTTTGTACCAGGTCCTCCACCACCTCACAGTGTTTGTACGAGGTCCTCCACCACCTCACAGTGTTTGTACCAGGTCCTCCACCACCTCACAGTGTTTGTACCAGGTCCTCCACCACCTCACAGTGTTTGTACCAGGTCCTCCACCACCTCACAGTGTTTGTACCAGGTCCTCCACCACCTCACAGTGTCTGTACCAGGTCCTCCACCACCTCACAGTGTTTGTACCAGGTCCTCCACCACCTCACAGTGTCTGTACCAGGTCCTCCACCACCTCACAGTGTCTGTACCAGGTCCTCCACCACCTCACAGTGTGTGTACCAGGTCCTCCACCACCTCACAGTGTTTGTACCAGGTCCTCCACCACCTCACAGTGTTTGTACCAGGTCCTCCACCACCTCACAGTGTTTGTACCAGGTCCTCCAGCACCTCACAGTGTTTGTACCAGGTCCTCCAGCACCTCACAGTGTTTGTACCAGGTCCTCCAGCACCTCACAGTGTTTGTACCAGGTCCTCCACCACCTCACAGTGTTTGTACCAGGTCCTCCAGCACCTCACAGTGTCTGTACCAGGTCCTCCACCACCTCACAGTGTTTGTACCAGGTCCTCCAGCACCTCACAGTGTTTGTACCAGGTCCTCCACCACCTCACAGTGTTTGTACCAGGTCCTCCACCACCTCACAGTGTCTGTACCAGGTCCTCCACCACCTCACAGTGTCTGTACCAGGTCCTCCACCACCTCACAGTGTTTGTACCAGGTCCTCCACCACCTCACAGTGTTTGTACCAGGTCCTCCACCACCTCACAGTGTTTGTACCAGGTCCTCCACCACCTCACAGTGTTTGTACCAGGTCCTCCACCACCTCACAGTGTTTGTACCAGGTCCTCCACCACCTCACAGTGTCTGTACCAGGTCCTCCAGCACCTCACAGTGTTTGTACCAGGTCCTCCACCACCTCACAGTGTCTGTACCAGGTCCTCCAGCACCTCACAGTGTTTGTACCAGGTCCTCCACCACCTCACAGTGTTTGTACCAGGTCCTCCACCACCTCACAGTGTTTGTACCAGGTCCTCCACCACCTCACAGTGTTTGTACCAGGTCCTCCACCACCTCACAGTGTTGACTACCCAGAGGCCACTGTGTGCACTGAAGTCCCGCCCAATATGTCTCTTCTATCACCGGGTCTATTTACTATCTTCTCTCAGGATTCTCGTCTTAATGGTTTACAAGGATTGTACAAGTTAACTATTATTACGTGCCCATCTGTTTTACATATTCCTGTAACTACACCTTCTATTTCTCATGTGGTTTTATCCTTCTATATGCTGTTCCATCCCTAATGTAAGATGCACACCCACCACCCTGGGTTTCACTTCCATCATCCCTCACTGACTGAAAACCAGCTCAGGTCAAATCCAGGTGGGGCCGAAGCAAAACGTTTCTTGAACACAAATACTATCAGGTTTACTTTTGGATTCTGCTATAAACTTTTTGAATTCCTGACCATTTGCAATTAAGCTTCTGGCATTCCATGGTATGAGCTGGAATACCATCAGAAGGTTAAGCAACACTCTGTGATCCACCATCGTTATTTATGCTATAAATATGTGTCTCTTCAGCCCTCAAGTCTTTAATTCCTAGAAACTCCTCAGCAGCGTCCACCACCGTCTTAATCCTGTCACTAGTCACTTTTCCTTTTTTGTGTTGTAGCTACATTAACAAGTTTACACATGAAAGCTACAAAGCTCTTTCTTTCTTCAATCAAGGTGTTCTCCTCAACATTGGATTCATGGATCCATGTCCGCTGGCCTTCCTGGTTGGATTCTCCTTGTTTGTTCTCTGGGTCGGCTTCACTGTAGTACTGCATCTCTTCGACATACCTGTTTTCATTCCTCTTACTCTGCTTCCTTTCAATGACTGCAAAACTCTTTACTGCCTCTGCAGATGATACCTTATTGTCAATCTTATGTCTCTGAACGTCCTTGCCTTGTTTCTGTACCTCACATCCAGCCTTGCAGCACCAGGCTCTCCTCCACAGTCGCAGCATTTCAGCTGAGCTTCATTACTACATCCACCATCTTCATGTTCCCTCCACATTTTGCACATGTTTGCTTCCGTTTACATTGTTGAACTGTGTCCTTTTCTTTGACATTTAAAGCACCGTCAAGGCTGTGGGATGTATCTCTCACTTTATAGTCAAACCCGCCCATTCTCACCTCTGTTGGCAATGTTTTCTCAAATTCCAATAAAACCATCTGGTTTGACACCACCTTTATTAGTTTGAAGTCTTTTGGCCTCTCTAACCTTCCCACCTTGTATCTCCAGCTTTGCTGCCTTTCCTGGTACATGTACCTGAATCTTTTCTCCATCCAGGCTACTCATCTTCACTGTCTTGTCCTGTTGTGTTTTGTTTATTGCAGAAATAAAGATTCTTCTGTTATTCAACAATTTTGCATACTTTATTTTACCATTTGCGTTCGTCACCTGAACTGGGTGCAAGTGTCCTTTATCATTATCAAGTGTTCCATTCCCTTGGTTCTCAACTCTGCTTTCGTCTGCTCTGATCTTCTCATTCCCTTCCATAAAAGCCATTCATTCTGGATTTTCTTGAAGGAATGTGACACAAATCTAAATGATGCTTGTATTCAACTTATCGTGGTGCATGTCACTGATAGAACAAGTCATTTTAAAAGATGATGTGGTCCTTCAAAATTTACATTTTTAAAACATAAAAATTTTAGGCAATCTTGTATAAAAAAAAAGTCGTCAGGCTGTCACAGGATTTCTGGATAAATTAAATTAAATTAAATTAAATTAAATTAAATTAAATTAAATTAAATTAAATTAAATTAAATTAAATTAAATTAAATTAAATTAAATTAAATTAAATTAAATTAAATTAGTGAAAGTGTCTTCAAATGTCTGGGATTGTAGCTTTGACGTACAGCATTTGTTACACTTGGTTGTGTTTGACAGACAAATATTGTGAAAATAACTTCTTCAAGTTTCCGTCTCACAACAAGACTGGACATCTCAACTTAAAATGTCCTACCAGTGCCTCAGCAGTTAATTCTTTTAATGACTTGTTTAAGACTTGAGGACAAATGTTTAGGACTTGGACTCGACTCGGGACTTGAGCACAAAGACTTGGGACTCGACTTTGACTTGCAAAACAAGAACTTGGTCCTCTGCTGACTACGGCCTCCTTGTAGCTGTGGCAAGGTCCTCAAACAGTGTTAGCATGAAATGTGCTGGGGGTTTTGGTCTTGTTTTGTTTTTCCTCCCTTTTGACCACGGATTACCACCTCCGACCATGGTGGCTGATGGCTGGGGGTGGAGCAGGAGGAAGACCATGTCTGGGGGTGGAGCAGGAGGAAGACCATGTCTGGGGGTGGAGCAGGAGGAAGACCATGGCTGGGGTGGAGCAGGAGGAAGACCATGTCTGGGGGTGGAGCAGGAGGAAGACCATGGCTGGGGGTGGAGCAGGAGGAAGACCATGGTGGCTGATGGCTGGGGTGGAGCAGGAGGAAGACCATGTCTGGGGGTGGAGCAGGAGGAAGACCATGGCTGGGGGAGGAGCAGGAGGAAGACCATGGTGGTTGATGTCTGGGGGTGGAGCAGGAGGAAGACCATGGCTGGGGGTGGAACAGGAGGAAGACCATGGTGGCTGATGGCTGGGGGTGGAGCAGGAGGAAGACCATGGCTGGGGGTGGAGCAGGAGGAAGACCATGGTGGTTGATGTCTGGGGGTGGAGCAGGAGGAAGACCATGGTGGTTGATGTCTGGGGGTGGAGCAGGAGGAAGACCATGGTGGCTGATGGCTGGGGTGGAGCAGGAGGAAGACCATGTCTGGGGGTGGAGCAGGAGGAAGACCATGGCTGGGGGAGGAGCAGGAGGAAGACCATGGTGGTTGATGTCTGGGGGTGGAGCAGGAGGAAGACCATGGCTGGGGGTGGAACAGGAGGAAGACCATGGTGGCTGATGGCTGGGGTGGAGCAGGAGGAAGACCATGTCTGGGGGTGGAGCAGGAGGAAGACCATGGCTGGGGGTGGAGCAGGAGGAAGACCATGGTGGATGATGGCTGGGGTGGAGCAGGAGGAAGACCATGTCTGGGGGTGGAGCAGGAGGAAGACCATGGCTGGGGGAGGAGCAGGAGGAAGACCATGGTGGTTGATGTCTGGGGGTGGAGCAGGAGGAAGACCATGGTGGTTGATGTCTGGGGGTGGAGCAGGAGGAAAACCATGGCTGGGGGTGGAACAGGAGGAAGACCATGGTGGCTGATGGCTGGGGGTGGAGCAGGAGGAAGACCATGGCTGGGGGTGGAACAGGAGGAAGACCATGGCTGGGGGTGGAACAGGAGGAAGACCATGGTGGCTGATGGCTGGGGGTGGAGCAGGAGGAAGACCATGGTGGTTGATGGCTGGGGGTGGAGCAGGAGGAAGACCATGCTGGGGGTGGAGCAGGAGGAAGACCATGGCTGGGGGTGGAGCAGGAGGAAGACCATGGCTGGGGGTGGAGCAGGAGGAAGACCATGGCTGGGGGTGGAGCAGGAGGAAGAGTGAGGACAGGAGGCAGGATCCCACCAACTGTGTCCTGAAGGTCCTGGATGGTGGTGTTGAACAAGGCGAGCTGAATTGACTGGTCTGCACCTACCTCCATGAGGCTGGACGACATGGTGTCCTCCATGAAGACATGGCGTCCTCCATGAAGACATGGCGTCCTCCATGAGGCTGGAGGACATGGTGTCCTCCATGAAGACATGGCATCCTCCATGAGACTGGACCACATGGCATCCTCCATGAGGCTGGAGGACATGGCGTCCTCCATGAAGCTGGAACACATGGCGTCCTCCATGAGACTGGACCACATGGCGTCCTCCATGAGACTGGACCACATGGTGTCCTCCATGAGACTGGACCACATGGTGTCCTCCATGAGATTGGACCACATGGCGTCCTCCATGAGACTGGACCACATGGTGTCCTCCATGAAGCTGGACCACATGGCGTCCTCCATGGGGCTGGAGCACATGGTGTCCTCCTGTCCTCTGGAGAGCCGTTGAATATCATCTTTCAGGTCGGTGATGTTCTCATTAACCTTCAGGAGGAAAATCTCATCCTGTGAAGATCTGGTTGATCTAGACGTGCCTGCAGAAGTTAAAACATCTAAAGATGGTAGGTAGGGGGTACAGAGCTATCAACAAGCTAACATGCTAATATGGGGTTTGTGGACGAGCTCACATGTGAAGACGTCAAAGCCCCAAACTCTTTCAAAATAAAAGTCCTTGTTTTTTAGTAATGACAACATGAAGCTTGACCCTGAGTGGCCCGACGCCAGAGTGTGAGATCAAACTGCTTCCAGCTTCAATGTGTCTTGTTCCTCATTCCGCCACGTCATTGGACCCACATCTGACCCAGTGAACACGCTCAACTGCTGAACAAATGTTTGGCACACTCATCAAAACCTGCAAACAATATGTACAAATGAACCTCAGAGTGACACATTGTGCTCTCTAGCGCCACCTAGAAACACTAAAACCACCACGACGACCTGCAGGGAGGACATAGACAGATCCAACAGGAACGGTCATTGTTCATGTTCAGTGTTTTGTTGCTCCCAGAGGCATGTTGTGTTTACAGTGAAGAGGAACGGTCCTGCAGGACTTCACTTTGTTTATGGAAAGTTTTTTTTGCACTGAAAACATCATAGAATAGTTGAGTCTTCTTTGGCAGCGGCTGAGACTGTAATTGTACTGACTAACGGAATGTGCAGATCCAATCCAGCTCCTGGCTCGCAGAGGGGTCTTCTTCTCTCTCACACACACACACACACACACACACACACACACACACACACACACACACACACACACACACACACACACACACACACACACACACACACTCACACACACACACACACACACTCACACACTCTGACCTATTTCCACCCCCACTCCCAGGTCTGCAAACACAGTCCAGTCACACTGTCTTTAAAAGTTCAGCTGACTTTCATTACAAAGCCGTGGGCTCTCGTTAGAGTTCCAGTACTGACCGTCACGAGACCTGAAACTGCCGGCATTATTATTATTATTGTTGTTGTTGTTATTTGTCCAGATGCATTTTGAAGGCCTCAGCATACGGAGCTTTTTGTGACACTTTGCACTCGTCAGGTCCGGTGAACGTTTCTATAATTTGGGGGAGTGACACATGTGACTTGCCAATTGGCTCAATGGCGCCACCTGCAAGATTGTAAAAAGGTTAGCCTGGGAGTCCCATTTCACCGAGAGCTACGACAGTCGGCACACACGTGTACCAGGCCAAGACGAACAGACAGTTCTCTTCCAGCCCAACACTGAACAGGAAGTCAGACATTTGGAGCAAAATGCTGGATTCTGGTGGATTTTGGTGAATTTCTGCCCAAATTGACAAATATTCCAGCGAAAACTCATCTCAGGGGGAAACTTCAATCTACTTCAACTTGGCTCTTTTGATCGAAAAGGGGTTGAAGAGCTAACGTTTTTAAATCTGTCACAAAAGATTTAGGGCGTGGCTGTGAGCACACCATGAAGTGTGACGTTTCACAATGAAACAGGAAGTGCAGTGTGAATAGACTGGACCTAGACAGACACGTAGCATCACAGTCCGGCCCTGATCACAACCACAAGAAGAGAACGGATAACGACCGTCACCCATAGCGCCGCCTGCTGGACACGGGGAGTGTCTGTGAAATACCAGGGAATGTTTGAGAGCGATCGAGTCTGAGGCCATTGTTGTGTGATAGAGAAATGTCCGAAAAGGCCAAAGTCATCAAAAGCTCTCACAAAATGATGGGGGCGTGGCCACAACCAGGCCACAACCAGGCCACAACCAGGCCACAACCAGGTCATAACCAGGCCACAACCAGACCACAACCAGACCACAACCAGGCCACAACCAGGTCATAACCAGACCACAACCAGGCCACAACCAGGTCATAACCAGACCACAACCAGGCCACAACCAGGTCATAACCAGACCACAACCAGGCCACAACCAGGTCATAACCAGGCCACAACCAGGCCACAACCAGGTCATAACCAGACCACAACCAGGCCACAACCAGGTCATAACCAGACCACAACCAGGCCACAACCAGGCCACAACCAGACCACAACCAGGCCACAACCAGGCCACAACCAGGCCACAACCAGGCCACAACCAGGCCACAACCAGACCACAACCAGGCCACAACCAGGCCACAACCAGACCACAACCAGGCCACAACCAGGTCATAACCAGACCACAACCAGGCCACAACCAGGCCACAACCAGACCACAACCAGGTCACAACCAGGCCACAACCAGGCCACAACCAGGCCACAACCAGACCACAACCAGGCCACAACCAGGCCACAACCAGGCCACAACCAGACCACAACCAGACCACATCCAGGTCACAACCAGGCCACAACCAGGCCACAACCAGACCACAACCAGGTCACAACCAGGCCACAACCAGGCCACAACCAGACCACATCCAGGTCACAACCAGGCCACAACCAGACCACAACCAGGTCATAACCAGACCACAACCAGGCCACAACCAGGCCACAACCAGGTCACAACCAGGCCACAACCAGGCCACAACCAGGCCACAACCAGACCACAACCAGGCCACAACCAGGCCACAACCAGGCCACAACCAGACCACAACCAGGCCACAACCAGACCACAACCAGGCCACAACCAGGCCACAACCAGACCACAACCAGGCCACAACCAGGCCACAACCAGACCACAACCAGGCCACAACCAGGTCATAACCAGACCACAACCAGGCCACAACCAGGCCACAACCAGACCACAACCAGGTCACAACCAGGCCACAACCAGGCCACAACCAGGCCACAACCAGACCACAACCAGGCCACAACCAGGCCACAACCAGGCCACAACCAGACCACAACCAGACCACATCCAGGTCACAACCAGGCCACAACCAGGCCACAACCAGACCACAACCAGGTCACAACCAGGCCACAACCAGGCCACAACCAGACCACATCCAGGTCACAACCAGGCCACAACCAGACCACAACCAGGTCATAACCAGACCACAACCAGGCCACAACCAGGCCACAACCAGGTCACAACCAGGCCACAACCAGGCCACAACCAGGCCACAACCAGACCACAACCAGGCCACAACCAGGCCACAACCAGGCCACAACCAGACCACAACCAGGCCACAACCAGACCACAACCAGGCCACAACCAGGCCACAACCAGACCACAACCAGGCCACAACCAGGCCACAACCAGACCACAACCAGGCCACAACCAGGCCACAACCAGACCACAACCAGACCACATCCAGGTCACAACCAGGCCACAACCAGGCCACAACCAGGCCACAACCAGACCACAACCAGGCCACAACCAGACCACAACCAGGCCACAACCAGGTCATAACCAGGCCACAACCAGGCCACAACCAGACCACAACCAGGCCACAACCAGGTCATAACCAGACCACAACCAGGCCACAACCAGGTCATAACCAGACCACAACCAGGCCACAACCAGGTCATAACCAGACCACAACCAGGCCACAACCAGGTCATAACCAGGCCACAACCAGGCCACAACCAGGCCACAACCAGGTCATAACCAGACCACAACCAGGCCACAACCAGGTCATAACCAGACCACAACCAGGCCACAACCAGGTCATAACCAGGCCACAACCAGGCCACAACCAGGTCATAACCAGGCCACAACCAGGCCACAACCAGACCACAACCAGGCCACAACCAGGTCATAACCAGACCACAACCAGGCCACAACCAGGTCATAACCAGGCCACAACCAGGCCACAACCAGGCCACAACCAGGTCATAACCAGACCACAACCAGGCCACAACCAGGTCATAACCAGACCACAACCAGGCCACAACCAGGCCACAACCAGACCACAACCAGGCCACAACCAGGCCACAACCAGGCCACAACCAGGCCACAACCAGGCCACAACCAGACCACAACCAGGCCACAACCAGACCACAACCAGGCCACAACCAGACCACAACCAGGCCACAACCAGGTCATAACCAGACCACAACCAGGCCACAACCAGGCCACAACCAGACCACAACCAGGCCACAACCAGGTCACAACCAGGCCACAACCAGGCCACAACCAGACCACAACCAGGCCACAACCAGGCCACAACCAGACCACAACCAGACCACATCCAGGTCACAACCAGGCCACAACCAGACCACAACCAGGCCACAACCAGGCCACAACCAGGCCACAACCAGACCACAACCAGGCCACAACCAGGCCACAACCAGACCACAACCAGGCCACAACCAGGCCACAACCAGACCACAACCAGGCCACAACCAGGCCACAACCAGACCACAACCAGACCACATCCAGGTCACAACCAGGCCACAACCAGGCCACAACCAGACCACAACCAGGCCACAACCAGGCCACAACCAGACCACAACCAGACCACATCCAGGTCACAACCAGGCCACAACCAGGCCACAACCAGGCCACAACCAGGCCACAACCAGACCACAACCAGACCACAACCAGGCCACAACCAGACCACAACCAGGCCACAACCAGGTCATAACCAGACCACAACCAGGCCACAACCAGGTCATAACCAGGCCACAACCAGGCCACAACCAGGCCACAACCAGGTCATAACCAGACCACAACCAGGCCATAACCAGACCACAACCAGGCCACAACCAGGCCACAACAAGACCACAACCAGGCCACAACCAGGCCACAACCAGGCCACAACCAGACCACAACCAGGCCACAACCAGGCCACAACCAGACCACAACCAGGCCACAACCAGACCACAACCAGGCCACAACCAGGCCACAACCAGACCACAACCAGGCCACAACCAGACCACAACCAGGCCACAACCAGGTCACAACCAGGCCACAACCAGGCCACAACCAGACCACAACCAGGCCACAACCAGGCCACAACCAGACCACATCCAGACCACATCCAGGCCACAACCAGACCACAACCAGACCACAACCAGGCCACAACCAGACCACAACCAGGCCACAACCAGGCCACAACCAGACCACAACCAGGCCACAACCAGGTCACAACCAGGCCACAACCAGGCCACAACCAGGCCACAACCAGGCCACAACCAGGCCACAACCAGACCACAATCAGACCACAACCAGGCCACAACCAGACCACAACCAGGCCACAACCAGGCCACAACCAGACCACAACCAGACCACAACCAGGCCACAACCAGACCACATCCAGGCCACAACCAGACCACAACCAGACCACAACCAGGCCACAACCAGACCACATCCAGGCCACAACCAGGCCACAACCAGGCCACAACCAGACCACAACCAGGCCACAACCAGACCACAACCAGACCACAACCAGACCACAACCAGGCCACAACCAGGCCACAACCAGGCCACAACCAGGTCACAATCAGGCCACAACCAGACCACAACCAGGCCACAACCAGACCACAACCAGACCACAACCAGACCACAACCAGGCCACAACCAGACCACAACCAGGCCACAACCAGGCCACAACCAGGTCACAATCAGGCCACAACCAGACCACAACCAGGCCACAACCAGACCACAACCAGACCACAACCAGACCACAACCAGGCCACAACCAGACCACAACCAGACCACAACCAGGCCACAATCAGGCCACAACCAGACCACAACCAGGCCACAACCAGGCCACAACCAGGCCACAACCAGACCACAACCAGGCCACAACCAGGCCACAACCAGGCCACAACCAGGTCATAACCAGACCACAACCAGGCCACAACCAGGTCATAACCAGGCCACAACCAGGCCACAACCAGGTCATAACCAGGCCACAACCAGGCCACAACCAGACCACAACCAGGCCACAACCAGGTCATAACCAGACCACAACCAGACCACAACCAGACCACATCCAGGTCACAACCAGGCCACAACCAGGCCACAACCAGACCACAACCAGGCCACAACCAGACCACAACCAGGCCACAACCAGGCCACAACCAGACCACAACCAGGCCACAACCAGACCACAACCAGGCCACAACCAGGCCACAACCAGACCACAACCAGACCACATCCAGGTCACAACCAGGCCACAACCAGGCCACAACCAGGCCACAACCAGGCCACAACCAGACCACAACCAGACCACAACCAGGCCACAACCAGACCACAACCAGGCCACAACCAGGTCATAACCAGACCACAACCAGGCCACAACCAGGTCATAACCAGGCCACAACCAGGCCACAACCAGGCCACAACCAGGTCATAACCAGACCACAACCAGGCCATAACCAGACCACAACCAGGCCACAACCAGGCCACAACAAGACCACAACCAGGCCACAACCAGGCCACAACCAGGCCACAACCAGACCACAACCAGGCCACAACCAGGCCACAACCAGACCACAACCAGGCCACAACCAGACCACAACCAGGCCACAACCAGGCCACAACCAGACCACAACCAGGCCACAACCAGACCACAACCAGGCCACAACCAGGTCACAACCAGGCCACAACCAGGCCACAACCAGACCACAACCAGGCCACAACCAGGCCACAACCAGACCACATCCAGACCACATCCAGGCCACAACCAGACCACAACCAGACCACAACCAGGCCACAACCAGACCACAACCAGGCCACAACCAGGCCACAACCAGACCACAACCAGGCCACAACCAGGTCACAACCAGGCCACAACCAGGCCACAACCAGGCCACAACCAGGCCACAACCAGGCCACAACCAGACCACAATCAGACCACAACCAGGCCACAACCAGACCACAACCAGGCCACAACCAGGCCACAACCAGACCACAACCAGACCACAACCAGGCCACAACCAGACCACATCCAGGCCACAACCAGACCACAACCAGACCACAACCAGGCCACAACCAGACCACATCCAGGCCACAACCAGGCCACAACCAGGCCACAACCAGACCACAACCAGGCCACAACCAGACCACAACCAGACCACAACCAGACCACAACCAGGCCACAACCAGGCCACAACCAGGCCACAACCAGGTCACAATCAGGCCACAACCAGACCACAACCAGGCCACAACCAGACCACAACCAGACCACAACCAGACCACAACCAGGCCACAACCAGACCACAACCAGGCCACAACCAGGCCACAACCAGGTCACAATCAGGCCACAACCAGACCACAACCAGGCCACAACCAGACCACAACCAGACCACAACCAGACCACAACCAGGCCACAACCAGACCACAACCAGACCACAACCAGGCCACAATCAGGCCACAACCAGACCACAACCAGGCCACAACCAGGCCACAACCAGGCCACAACCAGACCACAACCAGGCCACAACCAGGCCACAACCAGGCCACAACCAGACCACATCCAGGTCACAACCAGACCACAACCAGGCCACAACCAGGCCACAACCAGACCACAACCAGGCCACAACCAGGCCACAACCAGACCACAACCAGACCACAACCAGGTCACAACCAGACCACATCCAGGTCACAACCAGACCACAACCAGGCCACAAACAGGCCACAACCAGACCACAACCAGGCCACAACCAGGCCACAACCAGACCACAACCAGACCACATCCAGGTCACAACCAGGCCACAACCAGACCACAACCAGGCCACAACCAGGCCACAACCAGACCACAACCAGGCCACAACCAGACCACAACCAGGCCACAACCAGGTCACAACCAGGCCACAACCAGGCCACAACCAGACCACAACCAGGCCACAACCAGGCCACAACCAGGCCACAACCAGACCACATCCAGACCACATCCAGGCCACAACCAGACCACAACCAGGCCACAACCAGACCACAACCAGGCCACAACCAGGCCACAACCAGACCACAACCAGGCCACAACCAGGTCACAACCAGGCCACAACCAGGCCACAACCAGGCCACAACCAGACCACAACCAGGCCACAATCAGACCACAACCAGGCCACAACCAGGCCACAACCAGACCACAATCAGACCACAACCAGGCCACAGCCAGGCCACAACCAGACCACAACCAGACCACAACCAGGCCACAACCAGACCACATCCAGGCCACAACCAGACCACAACCAGACCACAACCAGGCCACAACCAGACCACATCCAGGCCACAACCAGGCCACAACCAGGCCACAACCAGGTCACAATCAGGCCACAACCAGACCACAACCAGGCCACAACCAGACCACAACCAGACCACAACCAGACCACAACCAGGCCACAACCAGACCACAACCAGGCCACAACCAGGCCACAACCAGGTCACAATCAGGCCACAACCAGACCACAACCAGGCCACAACCAGACCACAACCAGACCACAACCAGACCACAACCAGGCCACAACCAGACCACAACCAGGCCACAATCAGGCCACAACCAGACCACAACCAGGCCACAACCAGGCCACAACCAGGCCACAACCAGACCACAACCAGGCCACAACCAGGCCACAACCAGGCCACAACCAGACCACAACCAGGCCACAACCAGGCCACAACCAGGCCACAAAGTCCGGACTGAGAGTCATCATAAGGTTGAGTTGAGGACTGGAGTCGGACACAATGTGTGAACTTTGAAGCCGATCTGACCACCTTCAAGATGTTTATACTGCACTTTTCATTTCATGGTGAACGAGTGAAGTTCACACATCCGAGTCCAGTCCTCCACCCAGCCTTACGATGACTCAGTCCAAACGCCAATAGAGGGCATGGCAATGGTCAAGAACGCCATGAAACAGGAAGTGCAATGCAAAGAGCCAGAGTGATCAGTTGACCTGAAATTTGACAAGTTGCATCACAGAGCGGCCAACATCACATGGTGACTCTTGATATATATAGAATGCAATGAACGGGATCAGATTGACCTCAAACTTGAGATGCTGCATCAGTCCGGCCATCATCACGGCCAGACAAGCATTACGACCTTCAGCCATGGCGCCACCTGCTGGAAACAGGAAGTGGTGGTGTGCATGGTTGGATGTGGCTCTAACGTCACACGTTGCCTGAGAGTCCACACCTAATCACGTTCAAAAGACCGTTACAAGCATCTGACTTGCATTGGCATACATTCTAATTATTATACGCGCGAGTATTAGCATACACACTCATTAGTACACACATTAAAATACGCATTAACAATTGCACATGCTAATTAGCATCCACGCAGCACAAGTGTCCACACCTGATCACTGTCCAGACACACAACCAAAGCGCCACCTGCTGGAAACAGGAAGTAGGGTGTACATGCTCTGATCTGGGTGAAACTTTACACGTTGCATAAGAGTCCACATCTGATCACAGCCATCAGACGTACGTTACCTGTGGTAACAGCAACGTGCACAAAACCTCAACATGCGACACATTCTGACATGAGACACATTCTGACATGAGACACATTCTGACATGAGACACATTCTGACATGCGAGGTTGCGACGACCTGTTCAAGGCTGCTTGCAGCTTTAATGAAGAATAGCAGTCTTTCTTCAGGGGACACATCATGCAAAATTCACTTTCCAGTGGTTTCTCCATGCCTGGAATGTCCCTCCAGAAGTCAGAAGTGAGTCTCGTTGGCTTGTTTAATTGTTTCTAAAGTGTGTGTTCCAAGAGCCAATCAGAAAGCAGACCCTGTGGCGCATCACCAAGGTTTTTAACCAATCCCAATCCAGATAGAGCCTCCCTTTGACCCGCCCACAAGCAGCCCTCTCAGCATGCACTGGTTTTTTCACCTGGCGAAAGCTGCAGTGACAGGAAGATACCAGCAAAACACTGCAGAAGCATCATTCTTATTTGCATCAAGGAGCAGAGCAGTGGATGTTTCCTGCCTTGGCCTGAGCCGGTCACAGCTGCCAGAGCACGAGATATTGCATAACCCAGACACGATTAACTTATTATCTGTCCTCGCAGCAGGTCACCAAAATAAGACTATTGACTGTATCCAGACCTACGGAGCACGATGACACTCTCCATTTGTTATGGCAACCTTTACAATTACTGAACAGAACAATTTGGCTCATAACTTTATAAAACATAGTGACCTACAGTTTCACACATTTCAATACACTGGAAACCGATATTTACATATAACAACTTTTTCGAACATCAAAGGAAACTGTAACTATTATATTCCGAACAATTTAACATCATCAGCACAAAGAAGAATTTATCAATAATCCACCTGAACAGTAGAAGCCTTATAAGGAGGAATATATTTCAAAAGCAAATCAGAAGGTTGTGTTGGTCTGTGGAGATTCTAACATTGATTTGCGGAATCCTAACAAACACAGAAAGACAGAGGAATTCATGAACATACTGCACAGCCTGGATTTCTTTAAAAAATCACCAGCAGGGTCACTACTCATTCTGCAAACATTCATTGATGATATATTTACAAATGTTTTAGTCAATGCAATAGTGAGTGGACTGATAAATGACATCAGTGACCACCTAGAACAAGAACTACAGAAACACTAAGGAAGACAATAAACTTCACTACAGGCGAGTCACAACTGATGAATCCCTGGATAAACTAAAAAATAATTTGCAGTCATATAACCGTGCAGCAATTTATGAAGAAAAACATATTGATAATGCTTGTGATACCTTTGGAATGTATTTAAATGACTCGACCAGAAATCTCTTTATATTCTGTACAACTCACCGATCCTCCCTTATCTAACTCACTGTGTGGAGGTTTGGGGAAAAGACTTACACAATGTTGGCACTTGGGAGTTAATCCACTAATCCACTGTTTTCACAATCAAAAATTCTTACATTTATATGGATCTTGTGGAGTTTAAAACTATTCAAATAATTCATAAAGCAAAGAATGACTTATTACCAGGAAATATTCAAACATTATTCTGAAAGAGAGAAAGTGATTCTGATTTAAGAGGAGAACGTTTAAAACTCATAAAGTCTGCACCGGCTTTTACATTTTTGTGTCACAAATTGTGGAATAAAATGACGGAATAAACTTCCTGGAGACGAAACGATTGTCAAAAGAGATGTCCAGAGTTGGTGGTGGCGAGGTTTATTGCTTGTTGGTCACATGAGGATTGTTTGTTCCTGCAGTCGTGCTGTTTGAGTGAAAAGTACGTCTTAACTGTTGATAGTATAACATATTGTAGGATTTAATGCACTGGGAGTTGTGAAGATATATTGTTGTACATTAAGATAACGGCAATGATGTGAGGGGGTAGGACTAAACAAGCACAGCTTCTTCCTCCTCCTTTGTGGGCGTGTGAAACAACTGGCCACACATGGTGTTGACCCTTTTCTGTGTTTTTTCATGTTTTATCTTTACTAGGTTTTTTATGTTTTGTTTTTTTTGTTTTTTACATGTTTGAAATAAACTTCAAATCAAATGTAGCCTCTTGCAGTGAGGAGGTCACAGAGATCACGCCCTCCCGTTCTGAGAAATGATGGTGCTGAAATTGACGGTCAAACAATATGGCCTGTGGGACAGGCTGAAACATGGAAATGTGCTTTTAATTGCAACAGCATTTTAAGAGAAAGCAGAGTGCTTCGGCATTTGACTGTACTATGAAATGCTCATGTAAAATACAGGGATATGGAATGTAACGGAGTTAAAAATGCACTTTATTTATTATTATTATTTTCAATTCATGTTTATTATTGTTATGTTGAGTATTTGTGAATTTTATCTCAATAGTTTATTTTCATTTATTTTGCTTTATTTTTGAATCGCCTTTTTGCACTCTGTCTTGGTTGTCCCTCCCGGGCCTCCGTCGTTCCTCCCGTCATGCTCCTCAGTGTTGGTTTTAATGCCTGAGGGTAAGTCGTATGGGAATTCACTGCCGCAATTTCGTGCTGTTAGTCTGTAAATGTAGTAGTTTATGTGGAAGTTTTTACTGTAGATCGTTTGTCATAGGGTGATGTCATGTTACTGTGCTGTTTTGTTTAGTTTCAACCTCTATTTTAACTTTTAGAACCATATATAAGTTCATTAATTTTGGCGCGATTTTCCAGTGAACGCGCAGTGTGACGTCAGCACAGCGCGGCCCGGGTGAACACTGTCTTTGTTTTATGTTCAGAACCAGAGTGGAGGAAGGCCACTGGGAAGATTAAGTGTGTTTTAATCTTTTCTACAGTAAATCAAGACTGAAGGACACTCAATCGACTCGTCATTATTTTAAAGTCTAAATCACACCCGTTACAGGAACATCTATTCAAACAGTGTTTGTAGTTCTGCTGGTAACTGGAGCAGTGCAGCTCAGAACTGGAGGCCAGACTGAGTCTCATCATCTGCTCCTGGCTGGAGAAAGTGGAGGTCAGGGGTCAAACCCTCAACACACATCCCCCAGGGGCCAAAACAACAACAGTGGGCCCTAAACAAACAACAGCAGATTTTTCCTCCTTGTGTTTGTAAAAAATACAAGCGAGTGAACATTTAATTCAATATCTTTTAACAATTCCTGAAAATGCATCTTTCTTTTGATACCTTCATAATTTTAATGTCTACATTTGAACTGTCTTTGTTTGTTTAAAATTTTTTTTTAAATAAAGACTGATTACATACAGACAGTCTGCTCATACTTTGTCAGTATTATTAAAATGGTTATTTTGGTTGAAATACAGCTGGATTTATTTGTTGTAGTTTGAAACAACTGAAGGTTCTTTAGGAAATTGCACACTGGACGACTAGAAGAACATTTCACATTGAACTCATATCATACAATTTAATTCACAATTACAAAAATAACATGGAAAAACAGAGACCAGGTGTTTTCTTGTAGTTCACAATCAAGACAAATATTTCATGTGTAAGTGTGGATTGGCACATTGTTTCTCCAACCGTTAAATATGCAATAATTTACAACAACACGTGCTGAGCAGTTTTCATTAGTTGTCTTTGCTCTGTAAAGCTCGTTGGCACCTCTCCCACAAAGCTAAAGATTCTATTCTGCTTGTTAATCATGTAAAACAGTAGCAGAAAACACAGCTGGAGTTCCTCCTGCACACAGAGAAGCCTTGCTGAAAGGAACCAGGGTGACTGATCACAGGTTCAAACACAAAGTCAGTGTCAAGCATCAGTTGTGGCTGTGAAAGTGACTCACTGCACATGAAGTGACTCGTGTAAGAAACAAATGGAAATCTAAAATAATCACAGAAGCTTGGTCCCTCAAAGGTGAGTGTGATCCAATACAGTAATGCTCAGTGATTGTTGCTCAGCATTAACATCTGATCAAACGGTCTTTTCGTGACACAACTGATGTCCTCTAAATGCACAGAAAAATTCACGTGGCTGTCAGAAGCAAAGTGACTTGTGCATAGATGAGTGTCGTAACATATTACAGTTATTTGAGGAACCTTTTGGATGAACTCAACCTGTGAGAGGCTTCATGCAACAAACGTCCCCCAAAAACGTGACTTTTACTCCAACACACAATGCTTTTTGTACTCACTACCATTCCTTGAGGCTGAAATTCATTGAAACAATCATTACTTTGCTTTGGCAGAGACCCAAGCCCCGGTCCTCAGACAGTCACGTGACTAAACAGGCCGATTCATAGGAACAAGAAGAAAGTGCGACACGTCAGGGTCCTGCCAAACGCCCTTTTCTTCAGCCAGGTCCGTCTGGCCGAAGAAAACTGGTTCGGCTGTTTCAACTATCAGGGCCGAAGTATGTCGCCGCCACACTGCTGAAACTTGGGCACTGCGCATTTACATTCCAGCTCACGAATTGCTAGCAATCATTTTTTTATCATGTTTAGCATGTAACCAGTAAAAAAAAAAAAAAAAAAAAGTGAACATTTATGAGACCCACAGCTTGTCAAAATGTCGGAGGTCGGAGTCACGTGATGCCCCTGAACGCATCACTCTAAGCTGTCAGCTCTTGCGTTTAAAACGGGACCGACATTTCAGCCCAAACACAAAATGTCCCTTTTATTCCCAAAACAGTTTGGCGAAATGTATTTCTGAAAACATGTGAAGCGATAAATAATCTGTGCAGTTGCAAAGTGAAGACGCTGTTTCACAGTGGTGTGCCTCCTGTGAGGGGGCGTGGCCTGCAGGTTTCACAGCTTCTTCTTGGAGTTTGAACTCTGCTGCTGAAAAAGCATTTTTCCTGCACCTGGGGGCCTTTTGGCTGCAGGGTCTCCTGTCTGGAAGTGTGAAAAATGAAAGTGCATCAATATACGTTGGGCTTTTTTTCTGGAAAATTCACTTTAAATAACTGGCATTATATTTGATGCTATATAAACAAAATTGAAGTGAATCTGGGAAAATCTGCGATTTTTTTCATTTTTCTTTTTTTAAACTAAGTACGATGAACTGCGGCAGCCCCCACTCACATTGAATTAATTATGAACACCTATAGTCACATAGTTCATGTAAAGTACTGTGTTCTTATTCATGAAGTTCACATTCAGCTACGATAGAAACATGTCGATCATTTTGTTTTACGAGGAAAATACTGTTTTGAATCATCACCAGTTTTTGTGGCTAAAGTTGCCATAATATTTTATTTTCTAAAATGTATATTTATTCCTAATCCTAATAAGAATGGAAAGAGTTTGAAGAAATTGGGCCATTGTACTTTAATTATATAAATAATGTCACCCAGGTATATCTCACTGTTTTAATAGATTTAGTTTTTGGGATCCTTGCTCTCTTCGTTTACTTTAGTGAAATTATGTTGGAGTAATTATTTACCTTAAGGACACTTTTTGAGTACGGTACCCATCACTGTTCATTTCTGTGGATCACTTATTCTTCACCTCTGCTTCAGACTGGCTGTGGACTCACCTGTCTTATCAAAGTGGACTTTGCTCTTCTGCTGCAAACAGATATTTGTCAACAATCTAGTCCAAGGGATTCATCTGTCAATGGAGCACTTCAACAGTGCCCAGGGGTTTCAAACCTGACATTACCTGACCTGAATAGCACACATATTCACAAAAACTAGAGACTAAGTTTTTAAAATATTTAAATAAAAATGAGTTGCGAAACAAATGTGTGTTGTAGCAGGAGATAAGTACAATTCACTGAGACTGGGAAATCAGCTTCGGTAAGACAGGGACATTTACAGGTCCTTCAAGGGAAACATACATCTCAGCATACTTACTCATTCAAATCTACGTAATGCATTCAACAAATAGCAACACAATACGCACACGACTGCAGAAGTCATTTTACTAACATATTTGATCCATTTGAGTCTCTCAGGCACAAATGAGGATGAGTTATGAACAGTGCAGGATTTAGTTAAAGAACGACCCCATGGTCAGGTTTTATAACGTCAAAAAAGCAATGTGATTTTTAATCTCTCAGCAAGACCGGCTCCACCAGTGAAACACTAAGGTGGATAAAGAAAATGAAGTGAACTGAACATTAGCTATTAGCAGATTTGTTTTTTTTTTGTTGATATTACAAATGAAGACTTTTGTAGTTTTAAACAACACATTCTAGTGCAATCATGAAGAAAACAGGTATTGCACTGTATGGTCAGTGTATGAAACATCAGAGCAATATCCAAATAAGTTGTGGAAGTCAACACTTCCACAGTCAGAGGGGAAGAACATTCTGCTTGCTGGTTACCAATTCATTATTCACTCCTGTTCGCCTCTGAAGCAGTCAGTTTACGTAAATGTCTCTTCTCTGTGTTTAAACATGAGTCTTGACCCCTGCTGAGGGCTGAGTGGCCAGCTGTTTATCATGAGCTCCAGAGATCCAATGGTAGCAGTCAGTGGCGTTTTGGTTACGTGGTTGAACGGCACAGCAGGTGCAGTACACGATACCAAGAACCACCATCACAACAATGAGGACACAGATGGGCACGAGGAGGCCCACCAGAAGCCACGTGGTGCTACGTTTCTGCCCTACATCCTCCTGGACAGAATCCAAAAGATCAATACTCCCTCCACCCTCACTTGGGGCGAGCTGGGAAGCTGTTGGCTCTGTGGGAAGAGCGGAGGCTTTAGAGTGTGTGACCTCCTCAAAGACAACATCCTTCACGTCCTTCTCTGAGAACCAAGGCTTTTCCCCAAGGAAGTGCTGCTCTTCATCATGCTGGTTGGAGGAGCTGGAATCTGTGGACATGCTGAGGTCTGTGACAGAGTCTGCAGGTTTTCCCAGACTCTGGGTGGATGTGCTGAGCTCCTCCCACCAATTCCAGGCTCCTTCAGAGATTGTTGAAGTAGAAACAAAGGGTACAGCTGTAGTAGTCTCTTCTTCTTCTTCCTCTTCTTCTTCTTTGTACCAGTCTGGAGTGGAGGTAAGAGTTGTGGGGTAGGGGGTAGTTTGGGAATCTTTTATCTCAGGTGGAGAACTTTGCCTCCACTCTTGCCAGTCAACTCCATCAACTTCTTCCTGAACCTTTTCAGCCACTGTTGGTAAAGAATCCAATCCTAAATCAGAGAGAAGCTCCTCTTGTGGAGCACGAGTAACCCAAATGACGTCAGAATTTAAAACTCTGGGTGGATCAGTGAGCCAGTCCAGAGATTGCTCCTCCTCTGTTGGCCAGCCGGTGTGACTCTGCCCTGTGCTCCAGTCATAGTCCACAGGTACCCACACAGGTCCAGGTTGGTGAGTGGCCCATAGAAAAGGAGGGGTGACAGCAGATTGAATATCTCCGCCCTCTCTCTTTTTACAAGAAAAGTGATCAGACATGAGCTCAAAGCCCTCCACACAGTAACATTCAAACCCACCCTCATAATTCAGACACATCTGCTCACAGGTCCCGAGGATCTGACACTCATCAATGTCTTGGCATCGGCTGAGATCTTCAGCCATGGGGGAGTAGCCCAGATGACAATGGCAAATGTGAGACCCTAATGTATTCTCACAAGCATGTTCACAGGGATCATTCATACACTCGTCAAAAACCTCACAGGTGCCCTCATCATCTGGATGATAACCTTCCCAACATCGACACTGAAAAGTTCCCAGAGTATTCTCACAAATGTGCTCACAAGGACTCTGGAGGCACTCGTCTACATCTAAACAGCCACGTTCGTCCGGAGCGAGCATGTATCCATCAGGACAGGCACAGCGGAAGCTACCTGCGATGGGCAGGCACTCAAACTCGCAGGTGGCCCCTTCACAAACATTGGACGGCTCACAGCTCTGCCCGTCGTCTCCAAGTTGATACCCTTCAGCACATTCACAGTAGAAGTGTCCTTCACCCGGCCTGCAGAAATGCTCACATCCTCTCTTGTTCTGGTCACACCAGCTTTGTGGAATGGAGGCTTCGGAGCAGAGCGGGGCTGGTCTGGACCACCCCACAGAGCCATCCTCCCTCTGCATGCACAGTACCGTTTGTTCCTCCTTGGTGCCTGCAGGACACGGTACAGCAGCAACAGAACCAAATGGTACGTGGGTTAACAGTGTGCTTAGAAGATTAAATGGTGTGGTGTAGAGCACATTCCCTGCCCCTTCCCTCGTCAAGGCGGGACACATTGCTTTGTAGGCATAATGGCAGAGATAGCCATCTACTGGGACAGAGCAGGAACCGTCCAGCCACTTGAAGTTATCGTTTTGCTCCTGAACGTCGTAGCTCATGACCACACAGCGAGGCATCAGACACAGATTCGGGGAGTCCTCTTTCTGCCAGTTGGTATACTCTGTGTCCTGGTCACCAGTCGTCCAGGAGAAACCCCGCAGAGGGCGGGTGGCGGCACACTGGCGTGGCTGGCGCTGAAGTCCAATCCATACCTGAACCTTGGTGCGTGAATGTCGCAAGTCCAGGTTAGAGAAGAGAGTCGCGATAGCGGCTGCTTCTCCCGTGTGTTTGATGGTGGCCAGATTGCCACCTTTCTCTTTGCAGGCTCTCCATGAGTCCAGAAAAGTCTTGCGTCGGAAGTAGACCACAAAGCAGCCGTCCACATTGCAGAGAGCATCTCTCTCTCGCAGGTCCTGACCCTCGGTAGGAGGCAATCCAGAGAGCACAGCCAGCAGGGGTAGCAGGATAGCAGCTCTCACCACGGAGCCCATTCTGTCTTTGTACTGACGAGATTTCCACTTTCTGGAATCCCAATCTCCTCACCCGTTTTTTTTAAATCTTCCTCTGTTTGTCCTCCTTTTATCGCGCTCTGTTTTTATCATCCATCTGAACTTCTCCCTTTTCATTCGCAGTTTTCCCTCCTGCCCCCTCTCTTCACTCTGCCTTGCTGAAACAGATGTGTGCAGAATGCAGACTGTCCCAAGATTTCATAGTGCAGGGAGGGAGGGGAGAAAAAAGGAGGGAGAGGCGATAGAAGGAAAGAGGGAGGTAGGGAGATATGGCAAGAGGAAGAGAGGGCCGAAGGGGGTGAAAGAGGGAGGGAGAAAAAGAATTGTATGTTTTGGGTGAATGTGGGGGGCATTATGTTAGAGTATGTCGGGGGGAGGAGCCAGGGACTGTGCATTTTTCTCCTTCTCTGCTTCTCATATGGTTTTCATAAGCTCTGCTCATGGACTGAGTTTACTCAGAACTTTGCTTGGACACGCACACACACTAAGAATAACAAGGTGTCCACACACACACACACACACACACACACACACACACACACACACACACACACACACACACACGCACACACGCACACACACACACTATATTGGTTAGAGTGCATTTCAAAAGATTAGATTTTCTTTAATAAGTGAAAAGACTGAATAACAAGTAGAAGAACAGTCCATCCCTCCTCCTGTCCTCCTGTCCATCCCTCCTCCTGCCCTCCTGTCCATCCCTCCTCCTGTCCTCCTGTCCATCCCTCCTCCTGCCCTCCTGTCCTCCTGTCCATCCCTCCTCCTGTCCTCCTGTCCATCCCTCCTCCTGCCCTCCTGTCCTCCCGTCCATCCCTCCTCCTGTCCTCCTGCCCTCCTGTCCTCCTGTCCTCCTGTCCTCCTGTCCATCCCTCCTCCTGTCCTCCTGCCCTCCTGTCCTCCTGCCCTCCTGTCCATCCCTCCTCCTGTCCTCCTGTCCATCCCTCCTCCTGTCCTCCTGTCCATCCCTCCTCCTGCCCTCCTGTCCTCCTGTCCATCCCTCCTCCTGTCCTCCTGTCCTCCTGTCCTCCTGTCCTCCTGTCCATCCCTCCTCCTGTCCTCCTGCCCTCCTGTCCTCCTGCCCTCCTGTCCATCCCTCCTCCTGTCCTCCTGTCCATCCCTCCTCCTGTCCTCCTGTCCATCCCTCCTCCTGCCCTCCTGTCCTCCCGTCCTCCTGTCCATCCCTCCTCCTGTCCTCCTGTCCATCCCTCCTCCTGTCCATCCCTCCTCCTGTCCTCCTGTCCTCCCATCCTCCCGTCCTCCCGTCCTCCTGTCCTCCTGTCCTCCTGCCCTCCCGTCCTCCCGTCCTCCTGTCCTCCCATCCTCCCGTCCTCCTGTCCATCCCTCCTCCTGTCCATCCCTCCTCCTGTCCTCCTGTCCTCCTGCCCTCCTGTCCATCCCTCCTCCCGTCCTCTTGTCCTCCCGTCCTCCCGCCCTCCTGTCCTCCTGTCCATCCCTCCTCCTGTCCATCCCTCCTCCTGTCCTCCTGTCCATCCCTCCTCCTGTCCATCCCTCCTCCTGTCCTCCTGTCCTCCTGCCCTCCTGTCCTCCTGTCCATCCCTCCTCCCGTCCTCTTGTCCTCCCGTCCTCCTGTCCTCCTGCACTTATTTAGTGGCTTGTTGTTCTAGTGATTGGTGTCTGAACTCTGACCATAGGCATCGTTGTTATTAATGTTGTCTGTCAGCCCAGATGCATTTTGAAGGCCTCAGCATACGTAGCTTTTTGTGACACTTTGCACTCGTCAGGTCCGGTGAACGTTTCTATAATTTGGGGGAGTGACACATGTGACTTGCCAATTGGCTCAATGGCGCCACCTGAACACTGAACAGGAAGTCAGACATTTGGAGCAAAATGCTGGATTTTGGTGAATTTCGGCACAAATTGACAAATATTCCAGAGCGAACTCATCTCAGGGGGAAACTTCAATCCACTTCAACTTGGCTCTTTTGATCGAAAAGGGGTTGAAGAGCTAACGTTTTTAAATCTGTCACAAAAGATTTAGGGCGTGGCTGTGAGCACACCATGAAGTGTGACGTTTCACAATGAAACAGGAAGTGCAGTGTGAATAGACTGGACCTGATGCATCGGACACAGGTGTCATATAGAATTGTGACCACATGGAAAAGTGACCCCCGAAATCATATGGGGCCCAAATACGTTTATATAACTGACCCCTAATATGGACCTTTACCTTATGCTAATGAGAATGTTCTAATGTAGATATTTAATATGAATATTACTTGCTTCATGCTACTGTTTTTGTGTATTCTGAGATCTTTCCTTTCATATATACAGTTTCAAAATATGGCACTACTAAATCCTATCACATGCACAGAAATGAAGTTTGTGTATACAACATATAAATATATACATTTTAAAAATGAATCCCTAAAATTAAATTTAAAGACTAAACAATGCTGAAGGTGTATTACTTCAATTACACACAGAGTTACATATTTATCCTTTTCATGCTTTAAGTTCGACATCCGTCTCTTTTCCATGAGGCGGGTCACAATTGTTCAATAGAAAGGTGGGGGCTCCTGCAGTAACAGACTCCTGTAGTAACAGAGTCCTGCAGAAACAGGCTCCTGCAGTAACAGAGTCCTGCAGTAACAGACTCCAGCAGCAACAGGCTCCTGCAGTAACAGGCTCCAGCAGTAACAGACTCCTGCAGTAACAGGCTCCAGCAGTAACAGGCTCCAGCAGCAACAGACTCCTGCAGTAACAGGCTCCAGCAGTAACAGACTCCAGCAGTAACAGGCTCCAGCAGCAACAGACTCCTGCAGTAACAGGCTCCTGCAGCAATAGTCTCCAGCAGTAACAGGCTCCAGCAGTAACAGACTCCAGCAGTAACAGGCTCCAGCAGTAACAGGCTCCAGCAGCAACAGGCTCCTGCAGTAACAGGCTCCTGCAGCAATAGTCTCCAGCAGTAACAGGCTCCAGCAGTAACAGACTCCAGCAGTAACAGGCTCCAGCAGTAACAGACTCCTGCAGTAACAGGCTCCAGCAGTAACAGGCTCCAGCAGCAACAGACTCCTGCAGTAACAGGCTCCAGCAGTAACAGACTCCAGCAGTAACAGGCTCCAGCAGCAACAGACTCCTGCAGTAACAGGCTCCTGCAGCAATAGTCTCCAGCAGTAACAGGCTCCAGCAGTAACAGACTCCAGCAGTAACAGGCTCCAGCAGTAACAGGCTCCAGCAGCAACAGGCTCCTGCAGCAACAGGCTCCAGCAGTAACAGACTCCAGCAGCAACAGGCTCCTGCAGTAACAGGCTCCAGCAGCAACAGGCTCCTGCAGTAACAGAGTCCTGCAGAAACAGGCTCCTGCAGTAACAGGCTCCTGCAGTAACAGGGTCCTGCAGAAACAGGCTCCTGCAGTAACAGACTCCAGCAGCAACAGAGTCCTGCAGAAACAGGCTCCTGCAGAAACAGGCTCCTGCAGTAACAGGCTCCTGCAGTAACAGAGTCCTGATGTAACAGGCTCCTGCAGTAACAGAGTCCTGCAGTAACAGGCTCCTGCAGTAACAGGCTCCTGCAGTAACAGGCTCCAGCAGTAACAGACTCCTGCAGTAACAGGCTCCAGCAGTAACAGGCTCCAGCAGCAACAGGCTCCAGCAGCAACAGACTCCTGCAGTAACAGGCTCCAGCAGTAACAGACTCCAGCAGTAACAGGCTCCAGCAGCAACAGACTCCTGCAGTAACAGGCTCCTGCAGCAATAGTCTCCAGCAGTAACAGGCTCCAGCAGTAACAGACTCCAGCAGTAACAGGCTCCAGCAGTAACAGGCTCCAGCAGCAACAGGCTCCTGCAGTAACAGGCTCCTGCAGCAATAGTCTCCAGCAGTAACAGGCTCCAGCAGTAACAGACTCCAGCAGTAACAGGCTCCAGCAGTAACAGGCTCCAGCAGCAACAGGCTCCTGCAGCAACAGGCTCCAGCAGTAACAGACTCCAGCAGCAACAGGCTCCTGCAGTAACAGGCTCCAGCAGCAACAGGCTCCTGCAGTAACAGAGTCCTGCAGAAACAGGCTCCTGCAGTAACAGGCTCCTGCAGTAACAGGGTCCTGCAGAAACAGGCTCCTGCAGTAACAGACTCCAGCAGCAACAGAGTCCTGCAGAAACAGGCTCCTGCAGAAACAGGCTCCTGCAGTAACAGGCTCCTGCAGTAACAGAGTCCTGATGTAACAGGCTCCTGCAGTAACAGAGTCCTGCAGTAACAGGCTCCTGCAGTAACAGAGTCCTGCAGAAACAGGCTCCTGCAGAAACAGGCTCCTGCAGTAACAGGCTCCAGCAGTAACAGGCTCCAGCAGCAACAGACTCCTGCAGTAACAGACTCCAGCAGTAACAGGCTCCAGCAGTAACAGGCTCCAGCAGCAACAGGCTCCTGCAGCAACAGGCTCCTGCAGTAACAGACTCCTGCAGTAACAGGCTCCAGCAGTAACAGGCTCCAGCAGCAACAGGCTCCTGCAGTAACAGTCTCCAGCAGCAACAGGCTCCTGCAGTAACAGACTCCAGCAGTAACAGGCTCCAGCAGTAACAGGCGCCAGCAGTAACAGGCTCCAGCAGTAACAGGCTCCAGCAGCAACAGGCTCCTGCAGTAACAGACTCCTGCAGTAACAGGCTCCAGCAGTATCAGACTCCAGCAGTATCAGACTCCAGCAGTAACAGGCTCCAGCAGTAACAGACTCCAGCAGTAACAGACTCCAGCAGCAACAGGCTCTTGCAGGAACAGACTCCAGCAGTAATAGTCTCCAGCAGTAACAGACTCCAGCAGTATCAGGCTCCTGCAGTAACAGTCTCCAGCAGCAACAGTCTCCAGCAGCAACAGACTCCTGCAGTAACATGCTCCAGCAGTAACAGACTCCTGCAGCAACAGGCTCCTGCAGTAACAGGCTCCTGCAGTAACAGGCTCCTGCAGTAACAGACTCCTGCAGCAACAGGCTCCTGCAGTAACAGGCTCCAGCAGTAACAGGCTCCTGCAGTAACAGACTCCAGCAGTAACAGGCTCCAGCAGTAACAGGCTACAGCAGTAACAGGCTCCAGCAGTAACAGACTCCTGCAGTAACAGGCTCCAGCAGTAACAGGCTCCAGCAGCAACAGGCTCCTGCAGCAACAGGCTCCAGCAGTAACAGACTCCAGCAGCAACAGGCTCCTGCAGTAACAGACTCCAGCAGCAACAGAGTCCTGCAGAAACAGGCTCCTGCAGAAACAGGCTCCTGCAGTAACAGGCTCCTGCAGTAACAGAGTCCTGATGTAACAGGCTCCTGCAGTAACAGAGTCCTGCAGTAACAGGCTCCTGCAGTAACAGAGTCCTGCAGAAACAGGCTCCTGCAGAAACAGGCTCCTGCAGTAACAGGCTCCAGCAGTAACAGGCTCCAGCAGCAACAGACTCCTGCAGTAACAGACTCCAGCAGTAACAGGCTCCAGCAGTAACAGGCTCCAGCAGCAACAGGCTCCTGCAGCAACAGGCTCCTGCAGTAACAGACTCCTGCAGTAACAGGCTCCAGCAGTAACAGGCTCCAGCAGCAACAGGCTCCTGCAGTAACAGTCTCCAGCAGCAACAGGCTCCTGCAGTAACAGACTCCAGCAGTAACAGGCTCCAGCAGTAACAGGCGCCAGCAGTAACAGGCTCCAGCAGTAACAGGCTCCAGCAGCAACAGGCTCCTGCAGTAACAGACTCCTGCAGTAACAGGCTCCAGCAGTATCAGACTCCAGCAGTATCAGACTCCAGCAGTAACAGGCTCCAGCAGTAACAGACTCCAGCAGTAACAGACTCCAGCAGCAACAGGCTCTTGCAGGAACAGACTCCAGCAGTAATAGTCTCCAGCAGTAACAGACTCCAGCAGTATCAGGCTCCTGCAGTAACAGTCTCCAGCAGCAACAGTCTCCAGCAGCAACAGACTCCTGCAGTAACATGCTCCAGCAGTAACAGACTCCTGCAGCAACAGGCTCCTGCAGTAACAGGCTCCTGCAGTAACAGGCTCCTGCAGTAACAGACTCCTGCAGCAACAGGCTCCTGCAGTAACAGGCTCCAGCAGTAACAGGCTCCTGCAGTAACAGACTCCAGCAGTAACAGGCTCCAGCAGTAACAGGCTACAGCAGTAACAGGCTCCAGCAGTAACAGACTCCTGCAGTAACAGGCTCCAGCAGTAACAGGCTCCAGCAGCAACAGGCTCCTGCAGCAACAGGCTCCAGCAGTAACAGACTCCAGCAGCAACAGGCTCCTGCAGTAACAGACTCCAGCAGCAACAGAGTCCTGCAGAAACAGGCTCCTGCAGAAACAGGCTCCTGCAGTAACAGGCTCCTGCAGTAACAGAGTCCTGATGTAACAGGCTCCTGCAGTAACAGAGTCCTGCAGTAACAGGCTCCTGCAGTAACAGAGTCCTGCAGAAACAGGCTCCTGCAGAAACAGGCTCCTGCAGTAACAGACTCCTGCAGTAACAGGCTCCAGCAGTAACAGGCTCCAGCAGCAACAGACTCCTGCAGTAACAGACTCCAGCAGTAACAGGCTCCAGCAGTAACAGGCTCCAGCAGCAACAGGCTCCTGCAGCAACAGGCTCCTGCAGTAACAGACTCCTGCAGTAACAGGCTCCAGCAGTAACAGGCTCCAGCAGCAACAGGCTCCTGCAGTAACAGTCTCCAGCAGCAACAGGCTCCTGCAGTAACAGACTCCAGCAGTAACAGGCTCCAGCAGTAACAGGCGCCAGCAGTAACAGGCTCCAGCAGTAACAGGCTCCAGCAGCAACAGGCTCCTGCAGTAACAGACTCCTGCAGTAACAGGCTCCAGCAGTATCAGACTCCAGCAGTAACAGGCTCCAGCAGTAACAGACTCCAGCAGTAACAGACTCCAGCAGCAACAGGCTCTTGCAGGAACAGACTCCAGCAGTAATAGTCTCCAGCAGTAACAGGCTCCAGCAGTAACAGACTCCTGCAGCAACAGGCTCCTGCAGTAACAGGCTCCAGCAGTAACAGGCTCCTGCAGTAACAGACTCCAGCAGTAACAGACTCCAGCAGTAACAGGCTCCAGCAGTAACAGGCTCCAGCAGTAACAGGCTACAGCAGTATCAGACTCCAGCAGTATCAGACTCCAGCAGTAACAGGCTACAGCAGTAACAGGCTCCTGCAGCAACAGGCTCCTGCAGTAACAGACTCCAGCAGTAACAGGCTCCAGCAGTAACAGGCTCCAGCAGTAACAGGCGCCAGCAGTAACAGACTCCTGCAGTAACAGGCTCCTGCAGTAACAGACTCCAGCAGTAACAGGCTCCAGCAGTAACAGGCTCCAGCAGGATCAGACTCCAGCAGTAACAGGCTCCAGCAGTAACAGACTCCCGCAGTAACAGACTCCAGCAGCAACAGGCTCCTGCAGTAACAGACTCCAGCAGTACCAGGCTCCTGCAGCAACAGGCTCCTGCAGAAACAGGCTCATGCAGTAACAGGCTCCTGCAGTAACAGACTCCAGCAGTACCAGGCTCCTGCAGCAACAGGCTCCTGCAGAAACAGGCTCATGCAGTAACAGGCTCCTGCAGTAACAGACTCCAGCAGAAACAGGCTCCTGCAGTAACAGGCTCCAGCAGAAACAGGCTCCTGCAGTAACAGGCTCCAGCAGAAACAGGCTCCAGCAGTATCAGACTCCAGCAGTATCAGACTCCAGCAGTAACAGGCTCCAGCAGTAACAGACTCCAGCAGTAACAGGCTCCAGCAGTAACAAGCTCCTGCAGTAACAGTCTCCAGCAGCAACAGGCTCCTGCAGTAACAGACTCCTGCAGCAACAGGCTCCAGCAGTAACAGGCTCCAGCAGTAACAGGCTCCTGCAGTAACAGACTCCAGCAGCAACAGGCTCCTGCAGTAACAGACTCCTGCAGTATCAGACTCCTGCAGTAACAGGCTCCTGCAGTAACAGACTCCTGCAGCAACAGGCTCCTGCAGTAACAGGCTCCTGCAGTAACAGACTCCTGCAGCAACAGGCTCCTGCAGTAACAGACTCCTGCAGTAACAGACTCCTGCAGCAACAGGCTCCTGCAGTAACAGGCTCATGCAGTAACAGGCTCCAGCAGTAACAGACTCCAGCAGAAACAGGCTCCTGCAGTAACAGACTCCAGCAGAAACAGGCTCCTGCAGTAACAGACTCCTGCAGTAACAGACTCCTGCAGCAACAGGCTCCTGCAGTAACAGGCGCATGCAGTAACAGGCTCCTGCAGTAACAGACTCCAGCAGAAACAGGCTCCAGCAGTAACAGACTCCAGCAGAAACAGGCTCCAGCAGTAACAGGCCCCTGCAGTAACAGGTTCTAGCAGTAACAGACTCCAGCAGTAACAGGCTCATGCAGTAACAGGCTCCTGCTGTAACAGACTCCAGCAGAAACAGGCTCCTGCAGTAACAGACTCCAGCAGAAACAGGCTCCTGCAGTAACAGGCTCCAGCAGAAACAGACTCCAGCAGTAACAGACTCCAGCAGTAACAGACTCCTGCAGTAACAGACTCCAGCAGAAACAGGCTCCTGCAGTAACAGACTCCAGCAGAAACAGGCTCCTGCAGTAACAGGCTCCAGCAGAAACAGACTCCAGCAGTAACAGACTCCAGCAGTAACAGGCTCCTGCAGTAACAGGCTCCAGCAGTAACAGACTCCAGCAGTAACAGACTCCTGCAGTAACAGACTCCAGCAGTAACAGGCTCCTGCAGTAACAGGCTCCAGCAGAAACAGACTCCTGCAGTAACAGACTCCAGCAGTAACAGACTCCAGCAGTAACAGACTCCAGCAGAAACAGGCTCCAGCAGCAACAGGCCCCTGCAGTAACAGGTTCTAGCAGTAACAGACTCCAGCAGAAACAGGCTCCTGCAGTAACAGACTCCTGCAGTAACAGGCTCCAGCAGTAACAGACTACAGCAGTAACAGATTCAACACAGCGGCGGACAACAGAAAAGTGATGAAACAAATATATTATATAATATATATATAACTCATAACCTGGGTCACTTTCCCATGTGGTGGGTATATATATACACACACACATATCCAACAGTAACAGGCTCCAGCAGTATATATATATATATATGTATATATATATATATATATATATATATATATATATATATATATATATATATATATATATATATATATATATATATATATATATATATATATATATATATATATATATACTGTATAGCCTGTATATAGCCTATATATGGCCTATATATATATATATATATATATATACTGTATAGCCTGTATATAGCCTATATATGGCCTATATATATATATATATATATATATATACTGTATAGCCTGTATATAGCCTATATATGGCCTATATATATATATATATATATATATATATATAGCCTGGAGCCTGTTAATGTTGGATATGTGTGTGTGTATATATATACCCACCACATGGGAAAGTGACCCAGTGGCTCTACATTGAGTCTACAGTGGATGAGCTACAGGTTATGAGCTAATAAAACTAGTTGGTACTGGCAGGTTATGAGCTAATAAAACTAGTTGGTACTTGCAGGTTATGAGCTAATAAAACTAGTTGATATTGGCAGGTTACTGGCAGGTTATGAGCTAATAAAACTAGTTGGTATTGGCATGTTACTGGCAGGTTATGAGCTAATAAAACTAGTTGGTATTGGCAGGTTACTGGCAGGTTATGAGCTAATAAAACTAGTTGGTATTGGCAGGTTACTGACAGGTTATGAGCTAATAAAACTAGTTGGTATTGGCAGGTTACTGGCAGGTTATGAGCTAATAAAACTAGTTGGTATTGGCATGTTACTGGCAGGTTATGAGCTAATAAAACTAGTTGGTATTGGCAGGTTACTGGCAGGTTATGAGCTAATAAAACTAGTTGGTATTGGCATGTTACTGGCAGGTTATGAGCTAATAAAACTAGTTGGTATTGGCAGGTTACTGGCAGGTTATGAGCTAATAAAACTAGTTGGTATTGGCAGGTTACTGGCAGGTTATGAGCTAATAAAACTAGTTGGTATTGGCAGGTTACTGGCAGGTTATGAGCTAATAAAACTAGTTGGTATTGGCATGTTACTGGCAGGTTATGAGCTAATAAAACTAGTTGGTATTGGCATGTTACTGGCAGGTTATGAGCTAATAAAACTAGTTGGTATTGGCAGGTTACTGGCAGGTTATGAGCTAATAAAACTAGTTGGTATTGGCAGGTTACTGGCAGGTTATGAGCTAATAAAACTAGTTGGTATTGGCAGGTTACTGGCAGGTTATGAGCTAATAAAACTAGTTGGTATTGGCAGGTTACTGGCAGGTTATGAGCTAATAAAACTAGTTGGTATTGGCAGGTTACTGGCAGGTTATGAGCTAATAAAACTAGTTGGTACTTGCAGGTTATGAGCTAATAAAACTAGTTGGTATTGGCAGGTTACTGACAGGTTATGAGCTAATAAAACTAGTTGATATTGGCAGGTTACTGGCAGGTTATGAGCTAATAAAACTAGTTGGTATTGGCATGTTACTGGCAGGTTATGAGCTAATAAAACTAGTTGGTATTGGCAGGTTACTGGCAGGTTCTGAGCTAATAAAACTAGTTGGTATTGGCAGGTTACTGACAGGTTATGAGCTAATAAAACTAGTTGGTATTGGCAGGTTACTGGCAGGTTATGAGCTAATAAAACTAGTTGGTATTGGCATGTTACTGGCAGGTTATGAGCTAATAAAACTAGTTGGTATTGGCAGGTTACTGGCAGGTTATGAGCTAATAAAACTAGTTGGTATTGGCATGTTACTGGCAGGTTATGAGCTAATAAAACTAGTTGGTATTGGCAGGTTACTGGCAGGTTATGAGCTAATAAAACTAGTTGGTATTGGCAGGTTACTGGCAGGTTATGAGCTAATAAAACTAGTTGGTATTGGCAGGTTACTGGCAGGTTATGAGCTAATAAAACTAGTTGGTATTGGCATGTTACTGGCAGGTTATGAGCTAATAAAACTAGTTGGTATTGGCATGTTACTGGCAGGTTATGAGCTAATAAAACTAGTTGGTATTGGCAGGTTACTGGCAGGTTATGAGCTAATAAAACTAGTTGGTATTGGCATGTTACTGGCAGGTTATGAGCTAATAAAACTAGTTGGTATTGGCATGTTACTGGCAGGTTATGAGCTAATAAAACTAGTTGGTATTGGCAGGTTACTGGCAGGTTATGAGCTAATAAAACTAGTTGGTATTGGCAGGTTACTGGCAGGTTATGAGCTAATAAAACTAGTTGGTACTTGCAGGTTATGAGCTAATAAAACTAGTTGGTATTGGCAGGTTACTGACAGGTTATGAGCTAATAAAACTAGTTGGTATTGGCAGGTTACTGACAGGTTATGAGCTAATAAAACTAGTTGGTATTGGCAGGTTACTGGCAGGTTATACGCTAATAAAACTAGTTGGTATTGGCAGGTTACTGGCAGGTTATGAGCTAATAAAACTAGTTGGTATTGGCAGGTTATGAGCTAATAAAACTAGTTGGTATTGGCAGGTTACTGACAGGTTATGAGCTAATAAAACTAGTTGGTATTGGCAGGTTGCTGACAGGTTATGAGCTAATAAAACTAGTTGGTATTGGCAGGTTACTGACAGGTTATGAGCTAATAAAACTAGTTGGTATTGGCAGGTTACTGACAGGTTATGAGCTAATAAAACTAGTTGGTACTTGCAGGTTATGAGCTAATAAAACTAGTTGGTATTGGCAGGTTACTGACAGGTTATGAGCTAATAAAACTAGTTGGTATTGGCAGGTTACTGGCAGGTTATGAGCTAATAAAACTAGTTGGTACTTGCAGGTTATGAGCTAATAAAACTAGTTGACCAGGTGTGTTTCAGTAAAGTCAGCAGGTTTTATCTACCAGGTGTTTCTTCAGGTGAGACGTTCACAACACTTTCACTGCTGGAGGCGTCATTAGAATTGTACAGAGAGGTGAAGAGGCTCCTCCCACTTTAAAACATAGTGATGAGAGCAGCTGGCTGCAGTATCCATGGCAACGCGTCAGGAAGTGTCGCAATGCCAGAGGACGGATCATGTGACACTGCAGTTCTAGTTTATTCCATCTGATTTTATGTACTGCAATGGATTACAGTTACATTTCTTTTCTACCCTAATTGTGTAACGCTGGTACAAGTAATCCGTTACTACCCAACCCTGTGTGTAGACATACACAATCTAGTAGAGGTCGACTACAATATGTCTATGTGTTCAATCCTTGTGTTGTTAATCCCTAAAATAAGCATCACAAGATGAAAACACTGAGGATTACAGACCAACCAGTTCTCGCCCCCACAGAACACCACTCCTCCTCTGAGCCTCCAGCCTGTCAGCCACTAATCTAACCTGGGTGTGGTGACAGGCTCCACCCACTCCTATAATCAGCCCTGTGGGAGAGCTCCAGAGGTGATGGTCTGCTCGGAGAAGACGGAGGACGTCCAGTCAAAGTCCTGACCTCCTGGGCTGTGGTGGATAGGAGAACGGTCAGTGGGAGAGCTCTGCTGCATGTGTACCTCGCAGACTGAAGCCCAGGGAGGTCCAGCTAGTAAAACCAGCTTTAAATGGTCCAATCTGAGCTCGGATCTGTCTCCTGCCCCCACAACCATTTCCTCTCACAGTGGCTCTGGGAGGCATGATTGGACTTGATGACAGACAGCTGTGGAGACGTATTTACAGGTTGTAATAAAAGCTGGTTGACCTACTCATTAAGCAGGTTTGTGTATTTGAGGGACCATGCTGCTTTTTAGTGGCACATACAAGTGGAAGCAATTAGCCAAAGTCATTTCTTTCATTTTGTTATTGTTGAAAACAAGTCGTCTTTTATTCTCCCTTCCTTTTTTCATCAAGCTTCACAGGATTGAAAACCACTGGAGCTCATAGTTGTAACCAACCCCCCAGATTTGAGTGGTTCTATAAGTCATGTTAACTAGCGTCCCAGGCCCAGTGTCCTCACAACTCTGTGATGTTTGTCATCAATATTATGTGTGTATGCTGCTTCAAATACCAGTGGGTCCAAAGTGCTGGCCCTGAAAGCATTCTCACGCTCAGGCTGAGCCTTCCCCAAAATACAACAGGAAGAGGGGGGTGAGACTGGAGGGGAGAGGTCAAGCTGGGGGATGGGTGGGGGTGAGGGGACTGAAGAAACACAGAAATCCAGTGCCATATATGTCAGTATCAGTCCGTGTGGAAGCCGCCTTGTCTCACCACTGGGGTATGTTTAGCTTTCCTCTGGCCCCAGCTCAATCGCATCCCCACTTCTATAAATACCAACAACACCCACCACAAACTTTGACCTGCAGCCTCTGAGACATTTCATGTCCACACCAACATGACCCGTCCCATGAAAACAACGTTGCCTTCTTTTAACACACAACACTCACAAAACAACATCTGCTTCAGAAAGAGCTGTTGAAACCATAGAAACACTTCTGAGAAAGGACGGTGAAGCGTGGACTCTGCAGGCAGTGTGTTCTTCACTAGTCCTCAGTGGAACAGGACAGATGGACTGGGTTGAAGCAGGACAAAGGTCACGCAGGCCAAATGTTGAATCTTAATCGAGGCCTGCACAACAAACTGTGATCAACATATCCAGGATCTCTCTGCTTCCTGGGTGGATTTATCTGGAGATGTGCCGTCCTGATAACCGTTACTACAAAGCAGTTTTCAACTCTCTGGTTCAACGAGTTGGGATTCATGGTTGTTTTTAGTGTTAAGTTACTGTAAGTAATAGATTAATGAATGTAATAAATCATTGGAAGTCATTTTTGATTAAAGTAATTGATTGATTACTTAAAGTCCCAGTGAAATGAAGGTTCCACCTCCAAAACACTCTGGTGTCTCTTCTAGAACATTTTCCTGCTAACTGGCTGAAGGTCAAATGTTCAAACACGACAATCTGAGAGAAAATAGCCGATAAACGTTGGTATTTCCTCTGCTGGGCGGAGCTTCTGACAATAACAGAGTGACATCACGAGTTGTGCACACGCCCAAGTTGTGTTTACATTATGGAGGATCAGAGTTTTGACCACGAAGAGGCTGAATTGAACCATATTTCATCATCATGGTCATTTCAAACCCAGTGATTGATGAAGAAGACACAGAAGGTGGTTCTGCCATCGGTGACCCCGTCTGGAACATGTTTGAGGAAGCAGAAGACGCTTCGTCCTCCATTCGTCCTCGTCTCCTCGCCTCAGCAGCCGCCAGTTTTCACCTTTGAGGCTTTGAGGCTCCTGACTTTTAGCAGAACGACCGGCTTCCTGGATCCAACATATCCAAGAGCTAGAAGACTGAATCACCGAAGATGAGTCCAGGTGTTACTTGATCGTCTACTAGCCGCCCGAGCTAGCGGCTCCCTCTAGTCGCTAGCGGGTCCCACTAGCCGCTATCCGCCCATGCTAGCGGCTCCCGCTAGCAGCTAGCTGCCCGAGCTAGCAGCTAGCTGCCCGAGCTAGCAGCTCCCGCCGCCCGTGCTCCTTTTCTCCTCTCTCAGTCTCTTCCAGGCTCAATCTTTTGTCAAGGCTCATAAAACGCCGACTAGAACTTCAAAACACTGTAAAAACTTGGATATCTAAGAGGAAACAAGCCGATATAAACACAACAGATGGAGATCTGCACATCTCTTGACGTCACGCTCATGAAGAAGGATTCCCCCGACTTCCTCGGCTGGAGATTCAAAACTCAAATAACTTTGTTATGCGACAACAGTGGTGGGGCAGAGTCGGAGGAACCTTAGAAGTAGAACCCCAACTATCGTTTTTTGCAAAGTAGTGTTTTACATTTCACTAGGACTTTAAAGTTAATAAATTATCAAAAATAATGTATGAATGAAAAATTATTAATTTGAATAAATTGATATTGATTAATTAAAAGGGGCACCACAAGCTAAACTGGAACTAGCTAATACCAAAACATCACTTGTTTGTTAAAAGGTTTATTTAAGTTAGTTAATATTTCTCTTTAAAGGTCCCGTTTATACTAAATGGACTTTTCTGGTCTTTAAACACCATAAAAGTTCTATTCAGGGTTCATATAATCCCCAAAGTGTTTTTTCATTGATTCCCTCCAGCTTGAGTTCACAGTGAAAATGTGTTTTCACCATCATGTCCACTGGAGAAAATGTGTTTTCACCATCATGTCCACTGGAGAAAATGTGTTTTCACCATCATGTCCACTGGAGAAAATGTGTTTTCACCTTCATGTCCACTGGAGAAAATGTGTTTTCACCTTCATGACCACTGGAGAAAATGTGTTTTCACCTTCATGTCCACTGGAGAAAATGTGTTTTCACCTTCATGTCCACTGGAGAAAATGTGTTTTCACCTTCATGTCCACTGGAGAAAATGTGTTTTCACCTTCATGTCCACTGGAGAAAATGTGTTTTCACCTTCATGTCCACTGGAGAAAATGTGTTTTCACCTTCATGTCCACTGGAGAAAATGTGTTTTCACCATCATGTCCACAGGATAAAATGTGTTTTCACCATCATGTCCACTGGAGAAAATGTGTTTTCACCTTCATGTCCACTGGAGAAAATGTGTTTTCACCTTCATGTCCACTGGAGAAAATGTGTTTTCACCTTCATGTCCACTGGAGAAAATGTGTTTTCACCTTCATGTCCACTGGAGAAAATGTGTTTTCACCTTCATGTCCACTGGAGAAAATGTGTTTTCACCTTCATGTCCACTGGAGAAAATGTGTTTTCACCATCATGTCCACAGGATAAAATGTGTTTTCACCATCATGTCCACAGGATAAAATGTGTTTTCACCTTCATGTCCACTGGAGAAAATGTGTTTTCACCTTCATGTCCACTGGAGAAAATGTGTTTTCACCATCATGTCCACTGGAGAAAATGTGTTTTCACCTTCATGTCCACTGGAGAAAATGTGTTTTCACCTTCATGTCCACTGGAGAAAATGTGTTTTCACCTTCATGTCCACCGGAGAAACTGTGTTTTCACCTTCATGTCCACTGGAGAAAATGTGTTTTCACCTTCATGCCCACTGGAGAAAATGTGTTTTCATCATCATGTCCACTGGAGAAAATGTGTTTTCACCTTCATGTCCACTGGAGAAAATGTGTTTTCACCTTCATGACCACTGGAGAAAATGTGTTTTCACCTTCATGTCCACTGGAGAAAATGTGTTTTCACCTTCATGTCCACTGGACAAAATGTGTTTTCACCTTCATGTCCACTGGAGAAAATGTGTTTTCACCTTCATGTCCACTGGAGAAAATGTGTTTTCACCTTCATGACCACTGGAGAAAATGTGTTTTCACCTTCATGTCCACTGGAGAAAATGTGTTTTCACCTTCATGTCCACTGGAGAAAATGTGTTTTCACCATCATGTCCACAGGATAAAATGTGTTTTCACCATCATGTCCACAGGATAAAATGTGTTTTCACCTTCATGTCCACTGGAGAAAATGTGTTTTCACCTTCATGTCCACTGGAGAAAATGTGTTTTCACCATCATGTCCACTGGAGAAAATGTGTTTTCACCTTCATGTCCACTGGAGAAAATGTGTTTTCACCTTCATGTCCACTGGAGAAAATGTGTTTTCACCTTCATGTCCACCGGAGAAACTGTGTTTTCACCTTCATGTCCACTGGAGAAAATGTGTTTTCACCTTCATGCCCACTGGAGAAAATGTGTTTTCATCATCATGTCCACTGGAGAAAATGTGTTTTCACCTTCATGTCCACTGGAGAAAATGTGTTTTCACCTTCATGACCACTGGAGAAAATGTGTTTTCACCTTCATGTCCACTGGACAAAATGTGTTTTCACCTTCATGTCCACTGGAGAAAATGTGTTTTCACCTTCATGTCCACTGGAGAAAATGTGTTTTCACCTTCATGTCCACTGGAGAAAATGTGTTTTCACCATCATGTCCACTGGAGAAAATGTGTTTTCACCATCATGTCCACTGGAGAAAATGTGTTTTCACCTTCATGTCCACTGGAGAAAATGTGTTTTCACCTTCATGACCACTGGAGAAAATGTGTTTTCACCATCATGTCCACTGGAGAAAATGTGTTTTCACCTTCATGTCCACTGGAGAAAATGTGTTTTCACCTTCATGCCCACTGGAGAAAATGTGTTTTCATCATCATGTCCACTGGAGAAAATGTGTTTTCACCTTCATGTCCACTGGAGAAAATGTGTTTTCACCTTCATGTCCACTGGAGAAAATGTGTTTTCACCATCATGTCCACTGGAGAAAATGTGTTTTCACCTTCATGTCCACTGGAGAAAATGTGTTTTCATCATCATGTCCACTGGAGAAAATGTGTTTTCACCTTCATGTCCACTGGAGAAAATGTGTTTTCACCTTCATGTCCACTGGACAAAATGTGTTTTCACCTTCATGTCCACTGGAGAAAATGTGTTTTCACCTTCATGTCCACTGGAGAAAATGTGTTTTCACCTTCATGTCCACTGGAGAAAATGTGTTTTCACCATCATGTCCACTGGAGAAAATGTGTTTTCACCATCATGTCCACTGGAGAAAATGTGTTTTCACCTTCATGTCCACTGGAGAAAATGTGTTTTCACCTTCATGACCACTGGAGAAAATGTGTTTTCACCATCATGTCCACTGGAGAAAATGTGTTTTCACCTTCATGTCCACTGGAGAAAATGTGTTTTCACCTTCATGCCCACTGGAGAAAATGTGTTTTCATCATCATGTCCACTGGAGAAAATGTGTTTTCACCTTCATGTCCACTGGAGAAAATGTGTTTTCACCTTCATGTCCACTGGACAAAATGTGTTTTCACCTTCATGTCCACTGGAGAAAATGTGTTTTCAGGTACAAGTATGGTTCCTCACTATTTGTCTTGTGGAAGAAGAAGCCCAGTGGCCAATGTGGCTGAACTTGTTGTTCTTTTCCACAAACAATGTTTGTTTGTGAGCGACTCTTCACCAAAGAAGCTTCCAGAACTACGGTACTTTGAAACTGGACTTCCTCAGAAGCTCCTCTTGAAACCTGCTGCTATTCCCACAATAAAAGACTAAGGAGGGCCGAGATGTGTCAGTACATTACTACAACTACCAGCTGAGCTGCTGCTACGTCACCCAGGGGGTGGAGGAGGCGGCTGTGGGCTGGGCTGCAGTCTCCGTGAGGGTGGAGGAGGTGGAGGAGCTGAGAACCACCATCATGAGAGGTGACGTCAGCTCAGTCCAAGAAATACTAGAATTTCACAAGTTGTGAGTGTTTCTACTGGATCAGCCACATTATTATGTTTCTACTGGATCAGCCACTTTATTATGTTTCTACTGGATCACCTACATTATTATGTTTCTACTGGATCACCTACATTATTATGTTTCTACTGGATCACCTACATTATTATGTTTCTACTGGATCAGCCACATTATTATGTTTCTACTGGATCACCTGCATTATTATGTTTCTACTGGATCAGCCACATCATTATGTTTCTACTGGATCACCTACATTATTATGTTTCTACTGGATCAGCCACATTATTATGTTTCTACTGGATCACCTACATTATTATGTTTCTACTGGATCAGCTACATTATTATGTTTCTACTGGATCACCTACATTATTATGTTTCTACTGGATCAGCCACATTATTATGTTTCTACTGGATCACCTGCATTATTATGTTTCTACTGGATCACCTACATTATTATGTTTCTACTGGATCACCTACATTATTATGTTTCTACTGGATCACCTACATCATTATGTTTCTACTGGATCACCTACATCATTATGTTTCTACTGGATCACCTACATTATTATGTTTCTACTGGATCAGCCACATTATTATGTTTCTACTGGATCAGCTACATTATTATGTTTCTACTGGATCACCTACATTATTATGTTTCTACTGGATCAGCCACATTATTATGTTTCTACTGGATCACCTACATCATTATGTTTCTACTGGATCACCTACATTACTATGTTTCTACTGGATCAGCCACATTATTATGTTTCTACTGGATCAGCTACATTATTATGTTTCTACTGGATCACCTACATTATTATGTTTCTACTGGATCAGCCACATTATTATGTTTCTACTGGATCACCTACATTATTATGTTTCTACTGGATCACCTACATTATTATGTTTCTACTGGATCACCTACATTATTATGTTTCTACTGGATCACCTACATTATTATGTTTCTACTGGATCACCCACATTATTATGTTTCTACTGGATCAGCCACATTATTATGTTTCTACTGGATCAGCTACATTATTATGTTTCTACTGGATCACCTACATTATTATGTTTCTACTGGATCACCTACATTATTATGTTTCTACTGGATCACCTATATTATTATGTTTCTACTGGATCACCTACATTATTATGTTTCTACTGGATCACCTACATTATTATGTTTCTACTGGATCAGCCACATTATTATGTTTCTACTGGATCACCTACATTATTATGTTTCTACTGGATCAGCCACATTATTATGTTTCTACTGGATCAGCCACATTATTATGTTTCTACTGGATCACCTACATTATTATGTTTCTACTGGATCAGCCACATTATTATGTTTCTACTGGATCACCTACATTATTATGTTTCTACTGGATCACCTACATTATTATGTTTCTACTGGATCACCTACATTATTATGTTTCTACTGGATCACCTACATTATTATGTTTCTACTGGATCAGCCACATTATTATGTTTCTACTGGATCACCTACATTATTATGTTTCTACTGGATCAGCCACATTATTATGTTTCTACTGGATCAGCCACATTATTATGTTTCTACTGGATCACCTACATTATTATGTTTCTACTGGATCACCTACATTATTATGTTTCTACTGGATCAGCCACATTATTATGTTTCTACTGGATCAGCCACATTATTATGTTTCTACTGGATCAGCCACATTATTATGTTTCTACTGGATCACCTGCATTATTATGTTTCTACTGGATCACCTACATTATTATGTTTCTAATGGATCACCTACATTATTATGTTTCTACTGGATCAGCCACATTATTATGTTTCTACTGGATCAGACACATTATTATGTTTCTACTGGATCAGACACATTATTATGTTTCTACCGGATCACCTACATTATTATGTTTCTACTGGATCAGCCACATTATTATGTTTCTACTGGATCACCTACATTATTATGTTTCTACTGGATCACCTGCATTATTATGTTTCTACTGGATCACCTACATTATTATGTTTCTAATGGATCACCTACATTATTATGTTTCTACTGGATCACCTGCATTATTATGTTTCTACTGGATCACCTACATTATTATGTTTCTAATGGATCACCTACATTATTATGTTTCTACTGGATCAGCCACATTATTATGTTTCTACTGGATCAGACACATTATTATGTTTCTACTGGATCAGCCACATTATTATGTTTCTACTGGATCACCTACATTATTATGTTTCTACTGGATCACCTGCATTATTATGTTTCTACTGGATCATACACATTATTATGTTCCTACTGGATCACCTACATTATTATGTTTCTACTGGATCACCTACATTATTATGTTTCTACTGGATCACCTACATTATTATGTTTCTACTGGATCATACACATTATTATGTTCCTACTGGATCACCTGCATTATTATGTTTCTACTGGATCATACACATTATTATGTTCCTACTGGATCACCTACATTATTATGTTTCTACTGGATCACCTACATTATTATGTTTCTACTGGATCACCTACATTATTATGTTTCTACTGGATCACCTACATTATTATGTTTCTACTGGATCACCTACATTATTATGTTTCTAATGGATCACCTACATTATTATGTTTCTACTGGATCAGCCACATTATTATGTTTCTACTGGATCAGACACATTATTATGTTTCTACTGGATCAGACACATTGTTATGTTTCTACTGGATCAGCCACATTATTATGTTTCTACTGGATCACCTACATTATTATGTTTCTACTGGATCACCTACATTATTATGTTTCTACTGGATCACCTACATTATTATGTTTCTACTGGATCACCTACATTATTATGTTTCTACTGGATCACCTACATTATTATGTTTCTAATGGATCACCTACATTATTATGTTTCTACTGGATCAGCCACATTATTATGTTTCTACTGGATCACCTACATTATTATGTTTCTACTGGATCACCTACATTATTATGTTTCTACTGGATCACCTACATTATTATGTTTCTAATGGATCACCTACATTATTATGTTTCTACTGGATCAGCCACATTATTATGTTTCTACTGGATCAGACACATTATTATGTTTCTACTGGATCAGACACATTGTTATGTTTCTACTGGATCAGCCACATTATTATGTTTCTACTGGATCACCTACATTATTATGTTTCTACTGGATCACCTACATTATTATGTTTCTACTGGATCACCTACATTATTATGTTTCTACTGGATCACCTACATTATTATGTTTCTACTGGATCACCTACATTATTATGTTTCTACTGGATCAGACACATTATTATGTTTCTACTGGATCAGACACATTATTATGTTTCTACTGGATCAGACACATTGTTATGTTTCTACTGGATCAGCCACATTATTATGTTTCTACTGGATCACCTACATTATTATGTTTCTACTGGATCAGCCACATTATTATGTTTCTACTGGATCACCTACATTATTATGTTTCTACTGGATCAGCCACATTATTATGTTTCTACTGGATCACCTACATTATTATGTTTCTACTGGATCACCTACATTATTATGTTTCTACTGGATCAGTCACATTATTATGTTTCTACTGGATCAGTCACATTATTATGTTTCTACTGGATCACCCACATTATTATGTTTCTACTGGATCACCTACATTATTATGTTTCTACTGGATCAGCCACATTATTATGTTTCTACTGGATCACCTACATTATTATGTTTCTACTGGATCAGACACATTATTATGTTTCTACTGGATCACCTACATTATTATGTTTCTACTGGATCACCCACATTATTATGTTTCTACTGGATCACCTACATTATTATGTTTCTACTGGATCACCCACATTATTATGTTTCTACTGGATCACCTGCATTATTATGTTTCTACTGGATCACCCACATTATTATGTTTCTACTGGATCACCTACATTATTATGTTTCTACTGGATCAGCTACATTATTATGTTTCTACTGGATCACCAACATTATTATGTTTCTACTGGATCAGCCACATTATTATGTTTCTACTGGATCAGCCACATTATTATGTTTCTACTGGATCACCTACATTATTATGTTTCTACTGGATCACCTACATTATTATGTTTCTACTGGATCAGTCACATTATTATGTTTCTACTGGATCAGCCACATTATTATGTTTCTACTGGATCACCTACATCATTATGTTTCTACTGGATCAGACACATTATTATGTTTCTACTGGATCACCTACATTATTATGTTTCTACTGGATCACCTACATTATTATGTTTCTACTGGATCAGCCACATTATTATGTTTCTACTGGATCACCTACATTATTATGTTTCTACTGGATCAGCCACATTATTATGTTTCTACTGGATCAGTCACATTATTCTGTTTCTACTGGATCACCTACATTATTATGTTTCTACTGGATCACCTACATTATTATGTTTCTACTGGATCAGCCACATTATTATGTTTCTACTGGATCACCTACATTATTATGTTTCTACTGGATCAGCCACATTATTATGTTTCTACTGGATCACCTACATTATTATGTTTCTACTGGATCACCTACATTATTATGTTTCTACTGGATCAGCCACATTATTATGTTTCTACTGGATCAGTCACATTATTATGTTTCTACTGGATCAGCCACATTATTATGTTTCTACTGGATCACCTACATTATTATGTTTCTACTGGATCAGACACATTATTATGTTTCTACTGGATCACCTACATTATTATGTTTCTACTGGATCAGCCACATTATTATGTTTCTACTGGATCACCTACATTATTATGATTCTACTGGATCACCTACATTATTATGTTTCTACTGGATCAGCCACATTATTATGTTTCTACTGGATCACCTACATTATTATGTTTCTACTGGATCAGACACATTATTATGTTTCTACTGGATCATCTATATTATTATGTTTCTACTGGATCACCTACATTATTATGTTTCTACTGGATCACCTACATTATTATGTTTCTAATGGATCACCTACATTATTATGTTTCTACTGGATCAGCCACATTATTATGTTTCTACTGGATCACCTACATTATTATGTTTCTACTGGATCACCTACATTATTATGTTTCTACTGGATCAGCCACATTATTATGTTTCTACTGGATCAGTCACATTATTATGTTTCTACTGGATCAGCCACATTATTATGTTTCTACTGGATCACCTACATTATTATGTTTCTACTGGATCAGACACATTATTATGTTTCTACTGGATCACCTACATTATTATGTTTCTACTGGATCAGCCACATTATTATGTTTCTACTGGATCACTTACATTATTATGATTCTACTGGATCACCTACATTATTATGTTTCTACTGGATCAGCCACATTATTATGTTTCTACTGGATCACCTACATTATTATGTTTCTACTGGATCAGACACATTATTATGTTTCTACTGGATCATCTATATTATTATGTTTCTACTGGATCACCTACATTATTATGTTTCTACTGGATCACCCACATTATTATGTTTCTACTGGATCACCCACATTATTATGTTTCTACTGGATCAGACACATTATTATGTTTCTACTGGATCATCTATATTATTATGTTTCTACTGGATCACCTACATTATTATGTTTCTACTGGATCACCCACATTATTATGTTTCTACTGGATCACCTACATTATTATGTTTCTACTGGATCACCCACATTGTTATGTTTCTACTGGATCAGCCACATTATTATGTTTCTACTGGATCACCTACATTATTATGTTTCTACTGGATCACCTACATTATTATGTTTCTACTGGATCACCCACATTATTATGTTTCTACTGGATCACCTACATTATTATGTTTCTACTGGATCACCTACATTATTATGTTTCTACTGGATCACCTACATTATTATGTTTCTACTGGATCACCTACATTATTATGTTTCTACTGGATCACCTACATTATTATGTTTCTACTGGATCACCCACATTGTTATGTTTCTACTGGATCACCTACATTATTATGTTTCTACTGGATCACCTACATTATTATGTTTCTACTGGATCAGCCACATTATTATGTTTCTACTGGATCACCTACATTATTATGTTTCTACTGGATCAGCCACATTATTATGTTTCTACTGGATCAGCCACATTATTATGTTTCTACTGGATCACCTACATTATTATGTTTCTACTGGATCACCTACATTATTATGTTTCTACTGGATCAGCCACATTATTATGTTTCTACTGGATCACCTACATTATTATGTTTCTACTGGATCAGCCACATTATTATGTTTCTACTGGATCACCTACATTATTATGTTTCTACTGGATCACCCACATTATTATGTTTCTACTGGATCACCTACATTATTATGTTTCTACTGGATCAGCCACATTATTATGTTTCTACTGGATCACCTACATTATTATGTTTCTACTGGATCAGCCACATTATTATGTTTCTACTGGATCACCTACATTATTATGTTTCTACTGGATCACCTACATTATTATGTTTCTACTGGATCAGCCACATTATTATGTTTCTACTGGATCACCTACATTATTATGTTTCTACTGGATCACCTACATTATTATGTTTCTACTGGATCAGCCACATTATTATGTTTCTACTGGATCAGCCACATTATTATGTTTCTACTGGATCACCCACATTATTATGTTTCTACTGGATCACCTACATTATTATGTTTCTACTGGATCACCCACATTATTATGTTTCTACTGGATCACCCACATTATTATGTTTCTACTGGATCACCTACATTATTATGTTTCTACTGGATCAGCCACATTATTATGTTTCTACTGGATCACCTATATTATTATGTTTCTACTGGATCAGCCACATTATTATGTTTCTACTGGATCACCTACATTATTATGTTTCTACTGGATCAGCCACATTATTATGTTTCTACTGGATCAGCCACATTATTATGTTTCTACTGGATCACCTACATTATTATGTTTCTACTGGATCACCTACATTATTATGTTTCTACTGGATCAGCCACATTATTATGTTTCTACTGGATCACCTATATTATTATGTTTCTACTGGATCAGCCACATTATTATGTTTCTACTGGATCAGCTACATTATTATGTTTCTACTGGATCACCTACATTATTATGTTTCTACTGGATCAGCCACATTATTATGTTTCTACTGGATCAGCCACATTATTATGTTTCTACTGGATCACCCACATTATTATATTTCTACTGGATCACCTACATTATTATGTTTCTACTGGATCAGCCACATTATTATGTTTCTACTGGATCACCTACATTATTATGTTTCTACTGGATCACCTACATTATTATGTTTCTACTGGATCACCTACATTATTATGTTTCTACTGGATCAGCCACATTATTATGTTTCTACTGGATCACCTACATTATTATGTTTCTACTGGATCACCTACATTATTATGTTTCTACTGGATCACCCACATTATTATATTTCTACTGGATCACCCACATTATTATGTTTCTACTGGATCACCTACATTATTATGTTTCTACTGGATCAGCCACATTATTATGTTTCTACTGGATCACCTATATTATTATGTTTCTACTGGATCAGCCACATTATTATGTTTCTACTGGATAACCTACATTATTATGTTTCTACTGGATCACCCACATTATTATGTTTCTACTGGATCAGCCACATTATTATGTTTCTACTGGATCACCTATATTATTATGTTTCTACTGGATCACCTATATTATTATGTTTCTACTGGATCAGCCACATTATTATGTTTCTACTGGATCACCTACATTATTATGTTTCTACTGGATCAGCCACATTATTATGTTTCTACTGGATCACCTACATTATTATGTTTCTACTGGATCACCTACATTATTATGTTTCTACTGGATCACCTACATTATTATGTTTCTACTGGATCACCTACATTATTATCCACATGAGCAGAGGAGGGACTGTGAAACATGAAATATAGACAATATGGGTCCTTTAAATATTACAATCTTAAATAACAGGGAAGGTGTGAGATTCTAGCATAGACTGTTACAAACCAGTGCATTGTCAACAATAAATACACAATAATTACCAGGAATCCATCAATTCAGCTAAAAGACATTTATTCACAAAAATGTACTAATTCATAAATAATTTATTAAACCAACACAATCAAGTAACAAACGTCATCTAGCACGGAGATGGAATCTACTAAACAGCAACATCACGTACAAAGAAAGAGGGTGTGTGTGTGTGTGTGTGTGTGTGTGTGTGTGTGTGTGTGTGTGTGTGTGTGTTTAAATCTAAGTATGGATGTAATGACCTCAAATGTCCACCAGAGGGAGGCAGACTTTGGGGTGATGACCTGAGTGACTGCAGAGGGTTCAGCGGGCGGTGGAACACCGAGAGACTGCAGTGACCCACACGTCCACTAGAGACGTTTGACTCTCTCTTTCTGGAGGCGTGTTGGTTGCTTAGCAGCCAGATAAACAAGACACCTGTTGCCCACCTGCACTGACCTGCTGGGCTGCTGGGCTGACTGAAACACCACCGCACGCTACTGTACATACACTGCTCCAAAAAATAAAGGGAACACTGGAATGGACTGGCCTGTCTCCTGGTGTCCTGGCCTGTCTCCTAGTGTCCTGGCCTGTCTCCTGATGTCCTGGCTTGTCTCCTGGTGTCCTGGCCTGTCTCCTGGTGTCCTGGCCTGTCTCCTGATGTCCTGGCTTGTCTCCTGGTGTCCTGGCCTGTCTCCTGGTGTCCTGGCCTGTCTCCTGGTGTCCTGGCCTGTCTCCTGATGTCCTGGCTTGTCTCCTGGTGTCCTGGCCTGTCTCCTGATGTCCTGGCCTGTCTCCTGGTGTCCTGGCCTGTCTCCTGGTGTCCTGGCTTGTCTCCTGGTGTCCTGGCCTGTCTCCTGATGTCCTGGCTTGTCTCCTGATGTCCTGGCCTGTCTCCTGGTGTCCTGGCCTGTCTCCTGATGTCCTGGCCTGTCTCCTGGTGTCCTGGCCTGTCTCCTGATGTCCTGGCCTGTCTCCTGGTGTCCTGGCTTGTCTCCTGGTGTCCTGGCCTGTCTCCTGATGTCCTGGCCTGTCTCCTGATGTCCTGGCCTGTCTCCTGATGTCCTGGCCTATCTCCTGGTGTCCTGGCCTGTCTCCTGGTGTCCTGGCTTGTCTCCTGGTGTCCTGGCCTGTCTCCTGATGTCCTGGCTTGTCTCCTGGTGTCCTGGCCTGTCTCCTGGTGTCCTCCTTGCTCGGGACACGACGCTGAGACACAACAAACCTTCTTGCTCATTGATGTTCCATCCTGGATGAGCTGCACCACCTCAGCCACTTGTGTGGTTGTAGACTCTGTCTCCTGCTGCACTACAGTGAAGCACCGCCAGCATTCATCAAGGTCTCCTGCTGCACTACAGTGAAGCACCGCCAGCATTCATCAAGGTCTCCTGCTGCACTACAGTGAAGCACTGCCAGCATTCATCAAGGTCTCCTGCTGCACTACAGTGAAGCACCGCCAGCATTCATCAAGGTCTCCTGCTGCACTACAGTGAAGCACCGCCAGCATTCATCATGGTCTCCTGCTGCACTACAGTGAAGCACCGCCAGCATTCATCAAGGTCTCCTGCTGCACTACAGTGAAGCACCGCCAGCATTCTTGCTAATTACCTATAATTTCCACATGTTGTCTTTTCTATTTGCACAGCAGGTGAAACTGATTGGTGAGATTGACTTGGAGTTGCTTTGTGTTGTTTAAGTGTTCCCTTTATTTTTTTGAGCAGTGTATATATATATATATATATATATGTATATGTAGAGAGAGAGAGAGAGAGAGAGAGAGAGAGAGAGAGAGAGAGAGAGAGATGTAACTGGTGTGCTCTAATAACTGATTGATAATTCACCATAAGTCCATCCTCACTTCTTATTTTCACTTTGTCTTACCGTTTCACTGTTTATTTATTTGCAATTATTTATTTGATTTATTTTGAATCTTATTTTGACACCCATTTTATTTTGGTCGCTTCCTGTTTAGACCAAACTTCCTGTTGTTTCCTCCCACTCTTGCCAAGTCGGCGACATTCTGGCTGAATGTGGCGACTCTCCGGCTCCTGTTGGTGAAAAACGACTCGCGACAAATCTTCTCCTGGCGACTTTCTAATACGTTTACTGACTCTGACATGAAAGCACGTATCATTCTGCAGTCACTGTCAACGAGCAGCGGGGAGAGTTGTGACGCTCGTGAATGAACCGAATCTTTTGACCGACTCGTTAACATGAACGGTTGGAGTCGTGTGGTTTCTCTCTCCCTGAGTTGTGAATTTCTCTTGGAGATCATTAAAGTATTTATCTATCTATCTATCTTCACCCCATGGTTCACACAGACGCTCACACAGGCTCCTCCCTGCTCCTCCTTGCTCCTCCCTTCTCCTCCTTGCTCCTCCCTGCTCCTCCCTGCTCCTCCCTGCTCCTCCCTGCTCCTCCACTGAGTGACATGGAGACCATGAGGAGGAGCATAGTAGTTGTTCACCCTCCACGTGAGTGCCTCAGTGAAAAGCAGAAAACAAAGCGAGTGCCTCAGAGTCGGCAGTGTCGTCACCAGCAGCCTGAAGGAGGGAACGACCGTCTGGCGCCGTTCTGCAAAATGAGCCAAAGAAAAAGGAGCAGTGTTTGGATGCACTTTTCGCCTCCGGCCCCGTTTACACCACAACGAATACGAGTGTATCTGAAACCCTTTCTTCACTCTTGGGGGGTTGGTTTCCACGGCACCAGTGTGTTGATGCACTGAATCTGTGAAGTTTCTAGTCCGGCTCCCGAGGTGGGAAGATTGTTTCACCACTCATCCCTCCTGCAGAGACTGATGGAGGTGGAGTTACTGCACACCTCCCCTCCCTCCCCCTTCCTTCCCTTGTAAACCAACATGGCCGACCTGCAGCGGCACTGTTCACGGTCAGTGTTCTAGTTTGACCCTCCGGATCAGTAGTTTATAGTGGAGACTCTCCCTGATAGCATCCCATGTGTCATCAGTCCACTAGGATGTCAGGTTCTCTACATTGTCTTCATGTTTATAGCCTTTTCTTCTCTGCACACGTCTGTGTGCTTCCATTACAAAATCAAGCAGCAGCGCCCTCCTGTGGCCCGGCATGCTAACTACATTGTTGTTCCTGTGTCTGCTGCTGCAGTGGAAACTCTCCTTTTGTTACGGGATTAGGTGTTGTCAGGTGAAACGTTGTGGTGTAAACAGGGCACAAGTGTAATATTGTCCAGAAGATCATTTCATTTAAACGAGGCTCCACAAACAATTGGCACAGGCATTTTAACACTCAACACCCCACTGTTGAAACGCCAGAGGTGAGGAGAGAGCAGGACTCTAGCCATGAAGTGGAGAGTGTCAGTACGTCTACCTCCACACCAGGAAGACGTCATACCATACCATACCATACCATGCCATACCATACCATACCATACCATACCATACCATACCATACCATACCATACCATACCATACTGCAGCAGCAGCCTCTGTGACCTCCGGTCCACGTCTTTGCCTGGTGGTGAAACACTTCCTGCTGCCACATCTAAACAAACGTCTCTGTCATTCCTTCACAGCTCCTGTCTTGACCCCATTGAGACGGGGGGAGACAGGGGGAGACAGGGGGAGACAGATGGACAGCTGGCAGAGACGATAGCCACTGACTTCATGTAGAAATGTGGAAGACAGAGGTTTTAAAAGCTTCTGCTCTGCTCTCAAGCCCTCCTACATTCCTCCATGTCGGAGGGCACTGGCCCACAAAGTGTCAGAGAGAGAAGCAGCGTCACTCAGGAGAAGATTGTCCAGAGTGTCCACTGACTGTTGGACATCAACCTCTTCCATGTCTGTAACAGGAACATCTGGTTTAGGTGAACCAGGTTCCTGGTGTGGACGACAGGCCAGAAACATCTGGTTCAGGTGAAACCAGGTTCCTGGTGTGGATGACAGGCCAGAAACATCTGGTTTAGCTGAACCAGGTTCTGGTGTGGACGGCAGGCCAGAAACATCTGGTTTAGCTGAACCAGGTTCCTGGTGTGGACAACAGGCCAGAAACATCTGGTTTAGCTGAACCAGGTTCCTGGTGTGGACAACAAGCCAGGAACATCTGGTTTAGCTGAACCAGGTTCCTGGTGTGGATGACAGGCCAGGAACATCTGGTTTAGGTGAACCAGGTTCCTGGTGTGGACGACAGGCCAGGAACATCTGGTTTAGGTGAACCAGGTTCCTGGTGTGGACAACAAGCCAGGAAAATCTGGTTTAGGTGAACCAGGTTCCTGGTGTGGACGACAGGCCAGAAACATCTGGTTTAGCTGAACCAGGTTCTGGTGTGGACGGCAGGCCAGAAACATCTGGTTTAGCTGAACCAGGTTCTGGTGTGGACGGCAGGCCAGAAACATCTGGTTTAGCTGAACCAGGTTCCTGGTGTGGACAACAGGCCAGAAACATCTGGTTTAGCTGAACCAGGTTCCTGGTGTGGACAACAAGCCAGGAACATCTGGTTTAGCTGAACCAGGTTCCTGGTGTGGATGACAGGCCAGGAACATCTGGTTTAGGTGAACCAGGTTCCTGGTGTGGACGACAGGCCAGGAACATCTGGTTTAGGTGAACCAGGTTCCTGGTGTGGACAACAAGCCAGGAACATCTGGTTTAGGTGAACCAGGTTCCTGGTGTGGATGACAGGCCAGAAACATCTGGTTCAGGTGAACCAGTTTCCTGGTGTGGATGACAGGCCAGAAACATCTGGTTCAGGTGAACCAGGTTCCTGGTGTGGACGACGGGCCAGGAACATCTGGTTCAGGTGAAGCAGATTCCTGGTGTGGACGACAAGCCAGGAACATCTGGTTTAGGTGAACCAGGTTCTGGTGTGGACGACAAGCCAGAAACATCTGGTTCAGGTGAACCAGTTTCCTGGTGTGGACGACAGGCCAGAAACATCTGGTTTAGGTGAACCAGGTTCCTGGTGTGGATGACAGGCCAGAAACATCTGGTTCAGGTGAACCAGTTTCCTGGTGTGGACCACAGGCTAGAAACATCTGGTTTAGGTGAACCAGGTTCTGGTGTGGACGACAGGCCAGAAACATCTGATTTAGGTTAACCAGGTTCCAGGTGTGGACGACAGGCCAGAAACATCTGGTTTAGCTGAACCAGGTTCCTGGTGTGGACGACAGGCCAGAAACATCTGGTTCAGGTGAATCAGGTTCCTGGTGTGGATGACAGGCCAGAAACATCTGGTTTAGCTGAACCAGGTTCTGGTGTGGACGACAGGCCAGAAACATCTGGTTCAGGTAAACCGGGTTCCTGGTGTGGACAACAAGCCAGAATCATCTGGTTTAGCTGAACCAGGTTCCTGGTGTGGATGACAGGCCAGAAACATCTGGTTCAGGTGAACCAGGTTCCTGGTGTGGACGACGGGCCAGGAACATCTGGTTCAGCTGAACCAGGTTCCTGGTGTGGACGACAAGCCAGGAACATCTGGTTTAGGTGAACCAGGTTCTGGTGTGGACCACAGGCTAGAAACATCTGGTTTAGGTGAACCAGGTTCTGGTGTGGACGACAGGCCAGAAACATCTGGTTCAGGTGAAACCAGGTTCCTGGTTCAGGTGAAACCAGGTTCCTGGTTCAGGTGAACCAGTTTCCTGGTGTGGACCACAGGCTAGAAACATCTGGTTTAGGTGAACCAGGTTCTGGTGTGGACGACAGGCCAGAAACATCTGGTTCAGGTGAACCAGTTTCCTGGTGTGGACGACAGGCCAGAAACATCTGGTTTAGCTGAACCAGGTTCCTGGTGTGGACGACAGGCCAGAAACATCTGGTTCAGGTGAATCAGGTTCCTGGTGTGGATGACAGGCCAGAAACATCTGGTTTAGCTGAACCAGGTTCTGGTGTGGACGACAGGCCAGAAACATCTGGTTCAGGTAAACCGGGTTCCTGGTGTGGACAACAAGCCAGAAACATCTGGTTTAGCTGAACCAGGTTCCTGGTGTGGATGACAGGCCAGAAATATCTGGTTCAGGTGAAGCAGGTTCCTGGTGTGGACGACGGGCCAGGAACATCTGGTTCAGGTGAAGCAGGTTCCTGGTGTGGACGACAAGCCAGGAACATCTGGTTTAGGTGAACCAGGTTCTGGTGTGGACCACAGGCTAGAAACATCTGGTTTAGGTGAACCAGGTTCTGGTGTGGACAACAAGCCAGAAACATCTGGTTTAGCTGAACCAGGTTCCTGGTGTGGATGACAGGCCAGAAACATCTGGTTCAGGTGAACCAGGTTCCTGGTGTGGACGACGGGCCAGGAACATCTGGTTCAGGTGAAGCAGGTTCCTGGTGTGGACGACAAGCCAGGAACATCTGGTTTAGGTGAACCAGGTTCTGGTGTGGACCACAGGCTAGAAACATCTGGTTTAGGTGAACCAGTTTCCTGGTGTGGACGACAGGCCAGAAACATCTGGTTTAGCTGAACCAGGTTCCTGGTGTGGACGACAGGCCAGAAACATCTGGTTCAGGTAAACCGGGTTCCTGGTGTGGACAACAAGCCAGAATCATCTGGTTTAGCTGAACCAGGTTCCTGGTGTGGACGACAGGCCAGAAACATCTGGTTCAGGTGAAACCAGGTTCCTGGTTCAGGTGAACCAGTTTCCTGGTGTGGACCACAGGCTAGAAACATCTGGTTTAGGTGAACCAGGTTCTGGTGTGGACGACAGGCCAGAAACATCTGGTTCAGGTGAAACCAGGTTCCTGGTTCAGGTGAACCAGTTTCCTGGTGTGGACCACAGGCTAGAAACATCTGGTTTAGGTGAACCAGGTTCTGGTGTGGACGACAGGCCAGAAACATCTGGTTTAGGTGAACCAGGTTCTGGTGTGGACGACAGGCCAGAAACATCTGGTTTAGGTGAACCAGGTTCTGGTGTGGACGACAGGCCAGAAACATCTGGTTCAGGTGAACCAGGTTCCTGGTGTGGATGACAGACCAGAAACATCTGATTCGGGTGAACCAGGTTCCTGGTGTGGACGACAAGCCAGAAACATCTGGTTTAGGTGAACCAGGTTCCTGGTGTGGACGACAAGCCAGAAACATCTGGTTTAGGTGAACCAGGTTCTGGTGTGGACGGGCCAGAAACATCTGGTTTAGGTGAACCAGGTTCTGGTGTGGACGACAGGCCAGAAACATCTGGTTCAGGTGAACCAGTTTCCTGGTGTGGACCACAGGCTAGAAACATCTGGTTTAGGTGAACCAGGTTCTGGTGTGGACGACAGGCCAGAAACATCTGGTTCAGGTGAAACCAGGTTCCTGGTTCAGGTGAACCAGTTTCCTGGTGTGGACCACAGGCTAGAAACATCTGGTTTAGGTGAACCAGGTTCTGGTGTGGATGACAGGCCAGAAACATCTGGTTCGGGTGAAGCAGGTTCCTGGTGTGGACGACAAGCCAGAAACATCTGGTTTAGGTGAACCAGGTTCTGGTGTGGACGGGCCAGAAACATCTGGTTTAGGTATGGACGACAGGCCAGAAACATCTGGTTTAGGTGAACCAGGTTCTGGTGTGGACGGGCCAGAAACATCTGGTTTAGGTATGGACGACAGGCCAGGAACATCTGGTTTAGGTGAACCAGGTTCTGGTGTGGACGACAGGCCAGGAACATCTGGTTTAGGTGAACCAGGTTCTGGTGTGGACGACAGGCCAGAAACATCTGGTTTAGGTGAACCAGTTTCCTGGTGTGGACCACAGGCTAGAAACATCTGGTTTAGGTGAACCAGGTTCTGGTGTGGACGGGCCAGAAACATCTGGTTTAGGTATTGACGACAGGCCAGAAACATCGGGTTTAGGTGAACCAGGTTCTGGTGTGGACGGGCCAGAAACATCTGGTTTAGGTATGGACGACAGGCCAGGAACATCTGGTTTAGGTGAACCAGGTTCTGGTGTGGACGACAGGCCAGGAACATCTGGTTTAGGTGAACCAAGTTCCTGGTGTGGACGACAGGCCAGGAACATCTGGTTTAGGTGAACCAGGTTCTGGTGTGGACGACAGGCCAGAAACATCTGGTTTAGGTGAACCAGGTTCTGGTGTGGACGACAGGCCAGGAACATCTGGTTTAGGTGAACCAGGTTCTGGTGTGGACGACAGGCCAGGAACATCTGGTTTAGGTGAACCAGGTTCTGGTGTGGACGACAGGCCAGAAACATCTGGTTTAGGTGAACCAGGTTCTGGTGTGGACGACAGGCCAGGAACATCTGGTTTAGGTGAACCAGGTTCTGGTGTGGACGACAGGCCAGAAACATCTGGTTTAGGTGAACCAGGTTCTGGTGTGGACGACAGGCCAGAGACATCTGGTTTAGGTGAACCAGGTTCTGGTGTGGACGACAGGCCAGGAACATCTGGTTTAGGTGAACCAGGTTCTGGTGTGGACGACAGGCCAGAGACATCTGGTTTAGGTGAAACAGGTTCTGGTGTGGATGACAGGCCAGGAACATCTGGTTTAGGTATGGACGACAGGCCAGAAACATCTGGTTTAGGTGAACCAGGTTCTGGTGTGGACGGGCCAGAAACATCTGGTTTAGGTATGGACGACAGGCCAGGAACATCTGGTTTAGGTGAACCAGGTTCTGGTGTGGACGACAGGCCAGGAACATCTGGTTTAGGTGAACCAGGTTCTGGTGTGGACGACAGGCCAGAAACATCTGGTTTAGGTGAACCAGTTTCCTGGTGTGGACCACAGGCTAGAAACATCTGGTTTAGGTGAACCAGGTTCTGGTGTGGACGGGCCAGAAACATCTGGTTTAGGTATTGACGACAGGCCAGAAACATCTGGTTTAGGTGAACCAGGTTCTGGTGTGGACGGGCCAGAAACATCTGGTTTAGGTATGGACGACAGGCCAGGAACATCTGGTTTAGGTGAACCAGGTTCTGGTGTGGACGACAGGCCAGGAACATCTGGTTTAGGTGAACCAGGTTCTGGTGTGGACGACAGGCCAGAAACATCTGGTTTAGGTGAACCAGTTTCCTGGTGTGGACCACAGGCTAGAAACATCTGGTTTAGGTGAACCAGGTTCCTGGTGTGGACGGGCCAGAAACATCTGGTTTAGGTATTGACGACAGGCCAGAAACATCGGGTTTAGGTGAACCAGGTTCTGGTGTGGACGGGCCAGAAACATCTGGTTTAGGTATGGACGACAGGCCAGGAACATCTGGTTTAGGTGAACCAGGTTCTGGTGTGGACGACAGGCCAGGAACATCTGGTTTAGGTGAACCAAGTTCCTGGTGTGGACGACAGGCCAGGAACATCTGGTTTAGGTGAACCAGGTTCTGGTGTGGACGACAGGCCAGAAACATCTGGTTTAGGTGAACCAGGTTCTGGTGTGGACGACAGGCCAGGAACATCTGGTTTAGGTGAACCAGGTTCTGGTGTGGACGACAGGCCAGGAACATCTGGTTTAGGTGAACCAGGTTCTGGTGTGGACGACAGGCCAGAAACATCTGGTTTAGGTGAACCAGGTTCTGGTGTGGACGACAGGCCAGAGACATCTGGTTTAGGTGAACCAGGTTCTGGTGTGGACGACAGGCCAGGAACATCTGGTTTAGGTGAACCAGGTTCTGGTGTGGACGACAGGCCAGGAACATCTGGTTTAGGTGAAACAGGTTCTGGTGTGGACGACAGGCCAGGAACATCTGGTTTAGGTGAACCAGGTTCTGGTGTGGACGACAGGCCAGGAACATCTGGTTTAGGTGAACCAGGTTCTGGTGTGGACGACAGGCCAGGAACATCTGGTTTAGGTGAACCAGGTTCTGGTGTGGACGACAGGCCAGAAACATCTGGTTTAGGTGAACCAGGTTCTGGTGTGGACGACAGGCCAGAGACATCTGGTTTAGGTGAACCAGGTTCTGGTGTGGACGACAGGCCAGGAACATCTGGTTTAGGTGAACCAGGTTCTGGTGTGGACGACAGGCCAGGAACATCTGGTTTAGGTGAACCAGGTTCTGGTGTGGACGACAGGCCAGGAACATCTGGTTTAGGTGAACCAGGTTCTGGTGTGGACGACAGGCCAGAAACATCTGGTTTAGGTGAACCAGGTTCTGGTGTGGACGACAGGCCAGAGACATCTGGTTTAGGTGAACCAGGTTCTGGTGTGGACGACAGGCCAGAGACATCTGGTTTAGGTGAACCAGGTTCTGGTGTGGACGACAGGCCAGGAACATCTGGTTTAGGTGAAACAGGTTCTGGTGTGGACGACAGGCCAGGAACATCTGGTTTAGGTGAACCAGGTTCTGGTGTGGACGACAGGCCAGGAACATCTGGTTTAGGTGAACCAGGTTCTGGTGTGGACGACAGGCCAGGAACATCTGGTTTAGGTGAACCAGGTTCTGGTGTGGACGACAGGCCAGGAACATCTGGTTTAGGTGAACCAGGTTCTGGTGTGGACGACAGGCCAGAAACATCTGGTTTAGGTGAACCAGGTTCTGGTGTGGACGACAGGCCAGAAACATCTGGTTTAGGTGAACCAGGTTCTGGTGTGGACGACAGGCCAGAGACATCTGGTTTAGGTGAACCAGGTTCTGGTGTGGACGACAGGCCAGGAACATCTGGTTTAGGTGAACCAGGTTCTGGTGTGGACGACAGGCCAGGAACATCTGGTTTAGGTGAAACAGGTTCTGGTGTGGATGACAGGCCAGGAACATCTGGTTTAGGTGAACCAGGTTCTGGTGTGGACGGGCCCTCAGAAATGATTTGTCTATATCCAAGGACGGTACATTTTGAGAGTGATCAGGTTAAAGGGTTAAAGGTCAAGGTCTCGTTCACGAAAAGGTTAAAAAAAGTATTTCCGTCTTAACAGAATCCTTTTTAATCCAACTGATGTCAAACCCACACCACAATACTCCGTTCTGGACTCCCTATCCTCTGATGACCACATGATGCTGTGGGATCATTTTCCTGGTTACTGGTTGGGGGTCAAATGTCAGGGTGGGTCACACACACATTGTAAAATGTGTTAACATCTGTGTCACATGAGCAATTCAAACTGATGGAAGGAGTAGTGTGCTTGATCAAATATCCTTGTAATCCATTGGTCTCCATGGTGACAACGATGATGTGCACTCTACCGAGTGTAGCTCCCGTTCTACAGTCGTTTAATCACAAGCTAGCAGAGAATTAGCAGCATCAAGACGTCCACTTTATACTGTGAATCTTTTGGAGATTTGATTCACTAATCTGGCTCGTCGTCATCAGAACAACCATCACACTTCAGCAAAGACAGATTAAAAAAAGACCAAAACTGAAGACTTGTTTTATACATTTTTATGTCAAATCACTCAGCAAAAAACCTTCAAAACAACACAAGCAGCCGGTTTGCTGTGGAGGCTGGCGCCCAATCAGCCTCCAGCATGTAAACTGTAGGAGGAGGTGGAGGAGGAGGAGGAGGAGGAGGAGGAGGAGGAGGAGGAGGAGGAGGAGAAGAAGAAGAAGAAGAAGAAGAAGAAGAAGAAGAAGAAGAAGAAGAAGAAGAAGAAGAAGAAGAAGAAGAAGAAGAAGAAGAAGAAGAAGAAGAACTCCTTCCTCTTGATAGCCTGCATAAAAAATAAATTACAAAACCTCAGACTTCAGATGACTTGTGGTGAAATGTGAGCTTCTCAGCCTGAGTATCAACAAATGTCTTTGGCACAGAACAAAAATCCGGACTGTGAAAGGAACCGAAGTGTAAACAAGTGGTCATTACAAAAAGCTTCTGATGCACATCACACGTTAAAAAACTGACAAGAACTGTAAAAAACCCCACGAATGTCTCATTCTGCAAGGTCTCTGTGCAAAACCTCATCCTGGTGCATGATGGGATGCTGGTGGGAGGACGAGGACGGGTAGTGGGAGGACGAGGACGCTGGTGGGAAGACGCTGGTGGGAGGACAGGCAGTGGGAGGACGGGCAGAGGGAGGACGGGCAGTGGGAGGACGAGGACAGGCAGTGGGAGGACAGGCAGTGGGAGGACAGGCAGTGGGAGGACAAGCCAGTGGGAGGACGGGCAGTGGGAGGATGAGGACAGGCAGTGGGAGGACAGGCAGTGGGAGGACGGGCAGTGGGAGGACAAGCCAGTGGGAGGACGGGCAGTGGGAGGATGAGGACAGGCAGTGGGAGGACAAGGGTGGACAGTGGGAGGACGAGGACAGACAGTGGGGGGACGATGACAGACAGTGGGAGGACGAGGACAGACAGTGGGGGGACAGGCAGTGGGAGGACGAGTACAGGCAGTGGGGGGACAAGGACAGACAGTGGGAGGACGAGGACAGACAGTGGGGGGACAGGCAGTGGGAGGACGAGTACAGGCAGTGGGGGGACGAGGACAGACAGTGGGAGGACGAGGACAGACAGTGGGGGGACAGGCAGTGGGAGGACGAGTACAGGCAGTGGGAGGACAGGCAGTGGGAGGACGAGGACAGACAGTGGGGGGACAGACAGTGGGAGGACGAGGACAGACAGTGGGGGGACAGGCAGTGGGAGGACGAGGACAGACAGTGGGGGGACAGGCAGTGGGAGGACGAGTACAGACAGTGGGAGGACGAGGACAGACAGTGGGGGGACAGGTAGTGGGACTCCAGCTCCAGGTCGTCCTCAAACTGCTCCCTAGTGCAAAATGCAGTCAGACGCTGGAGGTCAAGTCGTCACTTCTGAGCCCGAGATGAGGCTGTGTTTGGTTTGGCTCCTGGTACCGGTCTGTTGGGGGGGGGGGGGAGGGGGGGGGGAGGGGGGGGGCAGAGAACATTCTAGTAAATATGACAACATGTCCTGGTATCTGTACGTCCTCCAGAGACGTTTCAACACAAAACGACTTTCAAATGAATAAAAGACACATTGTTATGACGTTTCACAACTGATGTTTACATTTGAACATATTTTGTCATTTCCTGTTTTGTTTTAGATCAGGGCTGTCAAACTCAGATCCTGGAGGGCCGAAGCTCTGCAGGTTTTCCACGTCTCCTCCACTGAATGTCCCGATGCTTCATCACCAGGTTCAGCACAAAGCCAGACAACCAGCTGCTCACTGCACTCAGCTGTGTGGAAGCAGGGACACATGGAGAACATGCAGGGCTGCGGCTCTCCAGGACCGGAGTTCCACACATGTGTTGTAGACCATTTATCTGTTTTTGCTAAAATGACTTTTTTAGTGGTTTTACCACTTTTCTGTTGCGTCTTTTATTTTTATTTTTTTTATTGTTTAGCGGTTTCTCAGTGGCTATTTTGCTCTTTGTGACCTTCTTAGCTGTTGTATCTGTTTTTACTTTGTTTCTCGCCCTTCTTTTGCTGAATCTAGCTGGTTTATATGTGACATTTATCACATTGAGACAAGCGGATTCAGAAGGACTGTCTGCTGTGTAGATCAAATAAAACATTTAAAAGAAATATTTATTCAGATAAAATCCTGACATCTGTAATTTAATGCATGTTTTGAAACCTTTTCTTTCAACAGTTTGAAAGAGGAAATCAACTCTTGTGTAACTTCCTGTATTGTAGAAAGGATTCCCCCCCTTTGATCACAATATAATTACCGCAGATCAACCAGTTTATTACATAGTAATAAACCGGGGGTGTGAATCCTGCTGGAGGATCCAATATGGCCGACAGATGAGCCGGGGTCACCAGTGGCACAGCATCATTTTACACTCAGTAAAATACTTTATCAAGCGTCGGCGAGGCCATTTTACTCTTCCTGAGAATTTGTGAAATGTACTCCTACCCTCAAACTTAATCAAAGCTCTTTATCAAGTTTCTGAGGTCTAAGACTCCCTCCTCCTCTCGCAGGTATTTAGACCTCCAGAGGTGTCTGAAGTGGTTAGGAGTGGCCAGCAGGGGGCGAAACTGAGGCCAGAGAGATTTGAGAGCTTTGTTTGATGACAAGCAGCTGATCAAATGTTATCCAGTGGTTTCAGCTGAGCAGCGGTACAGATGTTGTGCTAATCAGTGATTCCCGTCTGCAGACGCAGCTTAGTGAGGAGAAACGACAGTCTGGATCCCGCTGTGACACAAGAGCTGAAACTGCAGGAGACGCATGCAGGACACCGGGTTCTGGAATCTAAACTGCAAAATGCTGCAGTCATAATCTTTCACTCTTAATTTGCCTTTGATATTTTTACAATCCTCAAAAAGGTGCAGCAGGTGTTAACTCTTCAACACCTCTCTGACTCTTCAACACCT
>NC_137672.1:2179581-2214581 GCF_963422515.1 Blennius ocellaris
ACATGGTCGTGACGAGTCGTTCTTCAGCCGGATCCTCGTGACGTATTTGTGGATTTTATTAAAAGATCTTTTTTCTGTGCTGTACTTTCTTGGGTCTTTAAGTGTTTTTCTGACTCTCTATCTTCAGTATCACTGGAGGAGCCTGCGACTTGTTCTTGACGTCACATATCCTTGGAGGTCCACATCAAACAATCTGCACCCCTGCTGCCTTTCCCTTGGCCTGCTTCTACTAAGGCTTCTTCCTGTTCAAATAACCTTTTCACCGACGCTTACTCGTGTTGTTGGGTTGTTCTTTGTAAAAGTGCCTGAATATGATTGAAATGGTGGTGTTTTCTTTGGTGCTACATACATAAAATGCTATTTACTCTCATTAATTGACACATTCAATCACAACCTACAGAGATTTGTCACATCCAACACTTGATCCATTTTATTTTTATGGACATGAAACCACCAGAGGAGGTCCGTGCTGTGGGCCTACCTGAGGACCCTCAGAGGGGGGATGGCTGAGACCTTTCCCTGGGGTTTGGGTCCTACAGGCGGAGGCATCATGACCAGCAGGCCTGTGGACGGCTTGGACACGGTGGTCCTTGTGCTCACAGTGAGTGGTTGTCCTCTGGCTGGGCTGAGGGGGAGGGGCCTCTGGGGGGCGAAGGGGGACGACCTGGACTGCAAGCCTGCTGCCAACTGGAAAACACATTTTGAACACTTTTGAAACTGCAAATGGTTCCTTCAAGCCTCAAAGTGGAAGAATGACATGAGAAAAATGCGACAAAAAGGTAAAAAGAGCACAGAAGCAGTCACAGTAAACTTCAGCTTGTTTTCAGTCAACAGTCAGAATGTGAGCTCAGGTGGTCTATAAGTGTTTATAGGGGTATGTCAGGGTCTGTAGAGGTGGTCTATAAGTGTTTATAGGGGTATGGCAGGGTCTGTAGAGGTGGTCTATAAGTGTTTATAGGGGTATGGCAGGGTCTGTAGAGGTGGTCTATAAGTGTTTATAGGGGTATGTCAGGGTCTGTAGAGGTCTATAAGTGTTTATAGGGGTATGTCAGGGTCTGTAGGGGTCTATAAGTGTTTATAGGGGTATGTCAGGGTCTGTAGGGGTCTATAAGTGTTTATAGGGGTATGTCAGGGTCTGTAGAGGTGGTCTATAAGTGTTTATAGGGGTATGTCAGGGTCTGTAGAGGTCTATAAGTGTTTATAGGGGTATGTCAGGGTCTGTAGAGGTGGTCTATAAGTGTTTATAGGGGTATGTCAGGGTCTGTAGAGGTGGTCTATAAGTGTTTATAGGGGTATGGCAGGGTCTATAGGGGTGGTCTATAAGTGTTTATAGGGGTATGTCAGGGTCTGTAGGGGTGGTCTATAAGTGTTTATAGGGGTATGTCAGGGTCTGTAGAGGTGGTCTATAGGTGTTTATAGGGGTATGTCAGGGTCTGTAGAGGTGGTCTTTAAGTGTTTATAGGGGTATGTCAGGGTCTGTAGGGGTCTATAAGTGTTTATAGGGGTATGTCAGGGTCTGTAGAGGTGGTCTATAGGTGTTTATAGGGGTATGGCAGGGTCTGTAGAGGTCTATAAGTGTTTATAGGGGTATGTCAGGGTCTGTAGAGGTCTATAAGTGTTTATAGGGGTATGTCAGGGTCTGTAGAGGTGGTCTATAAGTGTTTATAGGGGTATGGCAGGGTCTGTAGGGGTGGTCTATAAGTGTTTATAGGGGTATGGCAGGGTCTGTAGGGGTCTATAATTGTTTATAGGGGTATGGCAGGGTCTGTAGAGGTGGTCTATAAGTGTTTATAGGGGTATGGCAGGGTCTGTAGGGGTCTATAAGTGTTTATAGGGGTATGGCAGGGTCTGTAGAGGTGGTCTATAAGTGTTTATAGGGGTATGTCAGGGTCTGTAGTGGTGGTCTATAAGTGTTTATAGGGGTATGTCAGGGTCTGTAGAGGTCTATAAGTGTTTATAGGGGTATGGCAGGGTCTGTAGAGGTGGTCTATAAGTGTTTATAGGGGTATGGCAGGGTCTGTAGGGGTGGTCTATAAGTGTTTATAGGGGTATGTCAGGGTCTGTAGGGGTCTATAAGTGTTTATAGGGGTATGGCAGGGTCTGTAGGGGTCTATAAGTGTTTATAGGGGTATGGCAGGGTCTGTAGGGGTGGTCTATAAGTGTTTATAGGGAGAGGTCTATAAGTGTTTATAGGGGTATGTCAGGGTCTGTAGTGGTCTATAAGTGTTTATAGAGGTATGGCAGGGTCTGTAGAGGTGGTCTATAAGTGTTTATAGGGGTATGTCAGGGTCTGTAGGGGTCTATAAGTGTTTATAGGGGTATGTCAGGGTCTGTAGGGGTCTATAAGTGTTTATAGGGGTATGGCAGGGTCTGTAGAGGTGGTCTATAAGTGTTTATAGCGGTATGTCAGGGTCTGTAGAGGTGGTCTATAAGTGTTTATAGGGGTATGGCAGGGTCTGTAGAGGTCTATAAGTGTTTATAGGGGTATGTCAGGGTCTGTAGAGGTGGTCTATAAGTGTTTATAGGGGTATGGCAGGGTCTGTAGGGGTGGTCTATAAGTGTTTATAGGGGTATGGCAGGGTCTGTAGGGGTCTATAAGTGTTTATAGGGGTATGTCAGGGTCTATAGAGGTGGTCTATAAGTGTTTATAGGGGTATGTCAGGGTCTGTAGAGGTGGTCTATAAGTGTTTATAGGGGTATGTCAGGGTCTATAGAGGTGGTCTATAAGTGTTTATAGGGGTATGTCAGGGTCTGTAGGGGTGGTCTATAAGTGTTTATAGGGGTATGTCAGGGTCTGTAGAGGTGGTCTATAAGTGTTTATAGGGGTATGTCAGGGTCTGTAGAGGTGGTCTATAAGTGTTTATAGGGGTATGGCAGGGTCTGTAGTGGTGGTCTATAAGTGTTTATAGGGGTATGTCAGGGTCTGTAGGGGTCTATAAGTGTTTATAGGGGTATGGCAGGGTCTGTAGGGGTGGTCTATAAGTGTTTATAGGGGTATGTCAGGGTCTGTAGAGGTGGTCTATAAGTGTTTATAGGGGTATGGCAGGGTCTGTAGAGGTGGTCTATAAGTGTTTATAGGGGTATGGCAGGGTCTGTAGTGGTGGTCTATAAGTGTTTATAGGGGTATGGCAGGGTCTGTAGTGGTGGTCTATAAGTGTTTATAGGGGTATGTCAGGGTCTGTAGAGGTGGTCTATAAGTGTTTATAGGGGTATGTCAGGGTCTGTAGAGGTGGTCTATAAGTGTTTATAGGGGTATGTCAGGGTCTGTAGAGGTAGTCTATAAGTGTTTATAGGGGTATGTCAGGGTCTGTAGAGGTGGTCTATAAGTGTTTATAGGGGTATGGCAGGGTCTGTAGAGGTCTATAAGTGTTTATAGGGGTATGTCAGGGTCTGTAGAGGTGGTCTATAAGTGTTTATAGGGGTATGGCAGGGTCTGTAGGGGTGGTCTATAAGTGTTTATAGGGGTATGGCAGGGTCTGTAGGGGTCTATAAGTGTTTATAGGGGTATGTCAGGGTCTATAGAGGTGGTCTATAAGTGTTTATAGGGGTATGTCAGGGTCTGTAGGGGTGGTCTATAAGTGTTTATAGGGGTATGTCAGGGTCTGTAGAGGTGGTCTATAAGTGTTTATAGGGGTATGGCAGGGTCTGTAGAGGTGGTCTATAAGTGTTTATAGGGGTATGTCAGGGTCTGTAGGGGTCTATAAGTGTTTATAGGGGTATGGCAGGGTCTGTAGGGGTGGTCTATAAGTGTTTATAGGGGTATGTCAGGGTCTGTAGAGGTGGTCTATAAGTGTTTATAGGGGTATGGCAGGGTCTGTAGGGGTGGTCTATAAGTGTTTATAGGGGTATGGCAGGGTCTGTAGGGGTGGTCTATAAGTGTTTATAGGGGTATGTCAGGGTCTGTAGAGGTGGTCTATAAGTGTTTATAGGGGTATGGCAGGGTCTGTAGAGGTGGTCTATAAGTGTTTATAGGGGTATGTCAGGGTCTGTAGGGGTCTATAAGTGTTTATAGGGGTATGGCAGGGTCTGTAAGGGAGGTCTATAAGTGTTTATAGGGGTATGTCAAGGTCTGTAGTGGTCTATAAGTGTTTATAGGGGTATGTCAGGGTCTGTAGAGGTGGTCTATAAGTGTTTATAGGGGTATGGCAGGGTCTGTAGGGGTGGTCTATAAGTGTTTATAGGGGTATGGCAGGGTCTGTAGAGGTCTATAAGTGTTTATAGGGGTATGGCAGGGTCTGTAGGGGTCTATACGTGTTTATAGGGGTATGTCAGGGTCTGTAGAGGTGGTCTATAAGTGTTTATAGGGGTATGGCAGGGTCTGTAGGGGTCTATAAGTGTTTATAGGGGTATGGCAGGGTCTGTATGGGTGGTCTATAAGTGTTTATAGGGGTATGTCAGGGTCTGTAGGGGTGGTCTATAAGTGTTTATAGGGGTATGGCAGGGTCTGTAGGGGTGGTCTATAAGTGTTTATAGGGGTATGGCAGGGTCTGTAGGGGTCTATAAGTGTTTATAGGGTTATGGCAGGGTCTGTAGGGGTCTATAAGTGTCTATAGGGGTATGGCAGGGTCTGTAGAGGTGGTCTATAAGTGTTTATAGGGGTATGTCAGGGTCTGTAGAGGTGGTCTATAAGTGTTTATAGGGGTATGTCAGGGTCTGTAGAGGTGGTCTATAAGTGTTTATAGGGGTATGGCAGGGTCTGTAGGGGTGGTCTATAAGTGTTTATAGGGGTATGGCAGGGTCTGTAGAGGTGGTCTATAAGTGTTTATAGGGGTATGGCAGGGTCTGTCGGGGTCTATAAGTGTTTATAGGGGTATGTCAGGGTCTGTAGGGGTGGTCTATAAGTGTTTATAGGGGTATGGCAGGGTCTGTAGGGGTGGTCTATAAGTGTTTATAGGGGTATGTCAGGGTCTGTAGGGGTCTATAAGTGTTTATAGGGGTATGTCAGGGTCTGTAGAGGTGGTCTATAAGTGTTTATAGGGGTATGTCAGGGTCTGTAGGGGTCTATAAGTGTTTATAGGGGTATGGCAGGGTCTGTAGGGGTCTATAAGTGTTTATAGGGGTATGTCAGGGTCTGTAGAGGTGGTCTATAAGTGTTTATAGGGGTATGGCAGGGTCTGTAGGGGTGGTCTATAAGTGTTTATAGGGGTATGGCAGGGTCTGTAGAGGTCTATAAGTGTTTATAGGGGTATGGCAGGGTCTGTAGGGGTCTATAAGTGTTTATAGGGGTATGTCAGGGTCTGTAGAGGTGGTCTATAAGTGTTTATAGGGGTATGGCAGGGTCTGTAGGGGTGGTCTATAAGTGTTTATAGGGGTATGGCAGGGTCTGTAGAGGTCTATAAGTGTTTATAGGGGTATGGCAGGGTCTGTAGGGGTCTATACGTGTTTATAGGGGTATGTCAGGGTCTGTAGAGGTGGTCTATAAGTGTTTATAGGGGTATGGCAGGGTCTGTAGGGGTCTATAAGTGTTTATAGGGGTATGGCAGGGTCTGTATGGGTGGTCTATAAGTGTTTATAGGGGTATGTCAGGGTCTGTAGGGGTGGTCTATAAGTGTTTATAGGGGTATGGCAGGGTCTGTAGGGGTGGTCTATAAGTGTTTATAGGGGTATGGCAGGGTCTGTAGGGGTGGTCTATAAGTGTTTATAGGGGTATGTCAGGGTCTGTAGGGGTCTATAAGTGTTTATAGGGGTATGTCAGGGTCTGTAGAGGTGGTCTATAAGTGTTTATAGGGGTATGTCAGGGTCTGTAGGGGTCTATAAGTGTTTATAGGGGTATGGCAGGGTCTGTAGGGGTCTATAAGTGTTTATAGGAGTATGTCAGGGTCTGTAGAGGTGGTCTATAAGTGTTTATAGGGGTATGGCAGGGTCTGTAGGGGTCTATAAGTGTTTATAGGGGTATGGCAGGGTCTGTAGGGGTCTATAAGTGTTTATAGGGGTATGGCAGGGTCTGTAGGGGTCTATAAGTGTTTATAGGGGTATGTCAGGGTCTGTAGGGGTCTATAAGTGTTTATAGGGGTATGTCAGGGTCTGTAGAGGTGGTCTATAAGTGTTTATAGGGGTATGTCAGGGTCTGTAGGGGTGGTCTATAAGTGTTTATAGGGGTATGGCAGGGTCTGTAGGGGTGGTCTATAAGTGTTTATAGGGGTATGGCAGGGTCTGTAGGGGTCTATAAGTGTTTATAGGGGTATGGCAGGGTCTGTAGGGGTCTATAAGTGTTTATATGGGTATGGCAGGGTCTGTAGAGGTGGTCTATAAGTGTTTATAGGGGTATGTCAGGGTCTGTAGGGGTCTATAAGTGTTTATAGGGGTATGTCAGGGTCTGTAGGGGTCTATAAGTGTTTATAGGGGTATGTCAGGGTCTGTAGAGGTGGTCTATAAGTGTTTATAGGGGTATGGCAGGGTCTGTAGGGGTCTATAAGTGTTTATAGGGGTATGGCAGGGTCTGTAGGGGTCTATAAGTGTTTATAGGGGTATGGCAGGGTCTGTAGAGGTGGTCTATAAGTGTTTATAGGGGTATGGCAGGGTCTGTAGAGGTGGTCTATAAGTGTTTATAGGGGTATGGCAGGGTCTGTAGGGGTCTATAAGTGTTTATAGGGGTATGTCAGGGTCTGTAGGGGTCTATAAGTGTTTATAGGGGTATGTCAGGGTCTGTAGAGGTGGTCTATAAGTGTTTATAGGGGTATGGCAGGGTCTGTAGGGGTGGTCTATAAGTGTTTATAGGGGTATGGCAGGGTCTGTAGGGGTCTATAAGTGTTTATAGGGGTATGTCAGGGTCTGTAGAGGTCTATAAGTGTTTATAGGGGTATGTCAGGGTCTGTAGGAATCTGCAGAAGCCTAATGCGGTCAGTAGGGGTCTAGGGTAACTATAGAGTTCTGTATGAGTCTGTAGAAGTCTGCAGGGGTCTTACCGATGAGGGTCGTACCGGGTTGAGGGGCAAAGGTTTCTGGGGCGGGCTGAGCCTCTGGGGGTTTAGGGGGGATGGTGTTGCGGGTTTCAGGTTCTTGCTTGTTGGCACAGGTGGCCAGACCGACTTGGGCCCATGAGCAGCAGCATGAGGACCGTGAACAGGTCTCAGAGGCCGGACCACGTTGACGGGCTGGGCCCCGTTCTGCACAGGGCTCGGCTTGAGAGGGAGAACCTCTCTGGTGGTGTGAGGAACCTGGAACAGAACCCAGACTAGAGAACAGACTCACAAGAACGACACTCCAGACTGACTGATTCCTTCAAGCTGATTGGACGATAAAGTCTGAATCCTGTTATTGTGATCAGCAAAGCTTCCAGACCACAACCTCACTGCAGGCCGAATGACTTACAAATACACCTTTAACACAATGTAAACACAAATAAACACAAATATCAGCATGAATAAAATGTAAGGCTGACGAGGAACCTTCTTAATTTACTAGATTTAGGTTGTTTCATTGAAGTTCTTACAACAAATACTCTTTTATTATGTTGCTACTTTTATGTTTACTGCTCAGTCATTTCCAGATATAATGGTTGTATCATTTTGGAGGAGGTCAACAAGACTGGTCTGAATCAATCCTGACAGCAACAACAATTTACCTTTGAGCTTTTAACAGGTAGTCATGGTGAATTCTTTTGAAGTTCCTCTGTTTATTTTAACGTTGTCGTTGTTCAGAGAAAACCTTCACCATTACTCCTTCATGACTCCTCTGAAACTGAGCTTGTACACAAATGTAATCATGTTACAATAACTGCAAACCATTTATGTATTTATTCCACAATGTGTCCGCAGAAACTGGGAGAAACATGAGAAACTTCAACCACAAACACTGACATATTGGAGGGATTCACAGTGATACCTTCGGTTTCGGCCCAAAACATTCGTCTTCCTCACTTTTTGCAACGTCCTCATGATGATTTGTTTTCAATTTCAATTTCTATGTCTCATGGAAGCACAAAGAAGACGCTGCTCGTCCTCACCTTCTGTCTGCTGGCTTTACTGCTCTGTCCAACCACCTTCAGGTGGAAGGCTGGATTCAGGTGGCCGTTCACGCCCTGATCGTCTGACGCCTTCGCCCTGAGGACACACAGGAGGACAGTCACGAGGACAGTCATGAGGACGGACATGAGGACACACATGAGGACAGTCATGAGGACACACATGAGGACAGACGTGAGGACACACATGAGGACAGATGTGAGGACACACATGAGGACAGATGTGAGGACACACATGAGGACACACATGAGGACAGATGTGAGGACACACATGAGGACAGATGTGAGGACACACATGAGGACACACATGAGGACAGATGTGAGGACACACATGAGGACAGATGTGAGGACACACGTGAGGACACACATGAGGACAGATGTGAGGACACACATGAGGACAGATGTGAGGACACACATGAGGACACACATGAGGACAGATGTGAGGACACACATGAGGACAGATGTGAGGACACACATGAGGACACACATGAGGACAGATGTGAGGACACACATGAGGACAGATGTGAGGACACACATGAGGACACACATGAGGACAGATGTGAGGACACACATGAGGACAGATGTGAGGACACACATGAGGACACACATGAGGACAGACGTGAGGACACGCATGAGGACAGTCATGAGGACAGTCATGAGGATGAACATGAGGACACACATGAGGACAGTCATGAGGATGGACATGAGGACACACATGAGGACAGTCATGAGGACACACATGAGGACAGTCATGAGGACGGACATGAGGACACACATGAGGACAGTCATGAGGACACACATGAGGACAGACGTGAGGACACACATGAGGACAGACGTGAGGACACACGTGAGGACACACATGAGGACACACGTGAGGACAGTCATGAGGACACACATGAGGACAGACGTGAGGACACACATGAGGACAGACGTGAGGACACACATGAGAACAGACGTGAGGACACACATGAGGACACACATGAGGACAGACGTGAGGACACATATGAGGACAGATGTGAGGACAGACGTGAGGACACACATGAGGACACACACGAGGACAGTCATGAGGACACACATGAGGACAGACGTGAGGACACACATGAGGACAGACGTGAGGACACACATGAGAACAGACGTGAGGACACACATGAGGACACACATGAGGACAGACGTGAGGACACATATGAGGACAGATGTGAGGACAGACGTGAGGACACACATGAGGACACACATGAGGACAGTCATGAGGACGGACATGAGGACACACATGAGGACAGTCATGAGGACACACATGAGGACAGACGTGAGGACACACATGAGGACAGACGTGAGGACACACGTGAGGACACACATGAGGACACACGTGAGGACAGTCATGAGGACACACATGAGGACAGACGTGAGGACACACATGAGGACAGACATGAGGACACACATGAGAACAGACGTGAGGACACACATGAGGACACACATGAGGACAGACGTGAGGACACATATGAGGACAGATGTGAGGACAGACGTGAGGACACACATGAGGACACACACGAGGACAGACATGAGGACAGATATGAGGACAGACATGTTGTTCATGTCATTCTGTTATAAAGGAGCTACAAACATCTTTATCTGCTGGTTTGGAACTGATGTGTTCCACCAGTGTGGAGGAAGACACGTCCTTCTGCAGGTGGAGCTGCTGCACTGCTATCACTCCCCCCTGTGACTGAAACCATCCCTCATCCATCCCTCATCCATCCATCCCTCATCCATCCATCCCTCATCCATCTATCCTGTGCAGAGTTCTGGGTTTGGGAGAGGAGTTCTTCTTGTCGTTTTGCAATATAACTTCTGAGTCCGGCAGGAAATCAAACACAATCCATGTTAATGTAAACATATTGAGCTGAGTTTGTTTTTTCTTCATTTTAAATCACATGGCTGCCTTTGGCCTGCTGTTTGTGCTGCAGCACCTTATTTCTTCCAGGGCTTGATTACAGGAACTGTCATGATCCTGCCTTCTCTCCTCCCTCCAGTGTTCCCCTTAGCTCCGCCCCTGTGTTCCCCCTAGCTCCGCCCCTGTGTTCCCTCTAGCTCCGCCCCTGTGTTCCCCTTAGCTCCGACCCTGTGTTCCCTCTAGCTCCGCCCCTGTGCTCCCCTTAGCACCGCCCCTGTGTTCCCCTTAGCTCCGCCCCTGTGTTCCCCTTAGCCCCGCCCCTGTGTTCCCCCTAGCTCCACCCCTGTGCTCCCCTTAGCTCCGCCCCTGTGTTCCCCCTAGCTCCGCCCCTGTGTTCCCCTTAGCTCCGCCCCTGTGTTCCCCTTAGCACCGCCCCTGTGTTCCCCTTAGCCCCGCCCCTGTGTTCCCCTTAGCTCCGCCCCTGTGCTCCCCTTAGCACCGCCCCTGTGTTCCCCTTAGCTCCGCCTCTGTGTTCCCCTTAGCTCCGCCCCTGTGCACTCCTGCTTCCTCCTCCTGATCACAGCTGTTTGTCGTTGTCATTAGTGTGTATTTAGTTCCCTCCCTTCCAGCTCCAGTTGTGAGTTCGTCTGAGTTCTCACACCATTGGTACCCGGCTTTTCCCCTCGTGTTGCCTTTCGTGTGTTTTCGACCTTCTGCCTGCCCGACCTCGCCTCCTGGATTCCCTCCTCCATTGCCTGCTCTGGTTTTTGATCTTGGACTGCCTGACTTTGCTTCTGCTGTGTTTTTGAAAATTAAAACACTTTCGAACCGAGCATCTCGTCTGCCGTGCAGTTGAGTTCACGAACCCTGACAGAAGCGTCAACGTATCAGAGTGAAGCAGAGCTGAGCGAAGAAGGACCGGCACACTTCTCCTGACCTGTAGGCACCATGCAGCGGGAGATGTGCTGTGGACGTCACTGTGTGCAAAGTAGTGGTAGGAAAGTGTGCAGTGAGGCGTTGAGGTGAAGAACTCATACTGGACGTTCTGGTTCTTCTGCCTCTGCGAGCGCCAGCGGTGGAAGAAGGACGTCTTGATCCTGTAGCAGTAGAAGAGCAGCAGCGCTGAGGGGAGGACGACCAGGAAGCCAAAGACCAGGCCCACCACCAGGCCCACCTGACCTGCACACACACACACACACACACACACACACACACACACACACACACACACACACACACACACACACACACACACACACAGAAGGACATCAAAAAGCACACAGAGACTTAAGACTCGTTGTGAATTTTGCAGAAAAACAAGAGCTTTTACTTGTGAAATGACTTAATTAATTGTTATTAAAATGACTCAACTTAAGTGTTAACTTGCTGAGTACTGAAGGAGTCTGACGCCACATATTATTCAGAAAGAGTCAGTTTGCTTGTCATCAACAAAACCTTGGATGGAAATTGAAATACAAATGTTTCTGTTTTCAAAATAATTGTGTTAACCTCCAATTGTTCTAATGAATTGTAATAAAAGTAAATAAGAACAAGAAGTTAAACGCAGTGACGGAACCAAGAAAGTAGAGTTACAGTCCAGTTCTGCTTCTGTTGTATCTTTGATTCTAAAGAATTGTAAAATGTAGTAAATGCATGATAATAACATCCCACTGCTGTTTGACCAGTTCAACATCATCATGGATTTGAACTGTCAAAGAGCATATTTGTTTAGCAGAGAATCCAAAAGGGAACCGTGTCTTAAGACCAACGTGGTTTACTATTAAAGCCACAGGAAATAACGATGAAAACAATTTCTCACAATATCACAATAACATCATGCTGAGGAATGTTTTCACACAGAACAACAATACAACTCAATATTTCAAGAGCAGAACTGTGAGAACTCTGTAATCTGATCCTTTAACATGAAGTTTGAAAAGCAACTCATTAATAATACAGATACGTGTGCAAAACAAACACTTGGCGAATTCAGTCAAATGCAAACCACTAGTGTGTTCCATCATTTCCTCGCCCTCAAGTGCAAGTATTCAGTGTTATATATATATATATATATATATATATATATATATATATAGTAAGGATCCCACATTATAACCCGAAACCATGTACATGCTTTATAAGGTAAAGAGCAGGAATACAGTATGTGTACACAGGTCTCTCTCACACACACACACTCACACACACAGACACACACACACACACACACACACACACACACACACACACACACACACTGGTGAGCGTCCTTACTGTCGTACTGGACGGGTCCACTGTCCACGCTGCCCCCCAGTCCTGGTTTGTCACAGAAGGGGGGGGCCCAGCCCCCGCTGCAGTGGCAGTTCTGGTTGCTGTTACACACCTGCACCAACAAACCAGGAACAAGGAATCAGTCATGTGACTTGCTGTTAGGATTCACCACAGTATTTCATTTACTTTGAACATAAAAAAACACATTCTGACATCAAATTGTCAGTTTAAAGTTTTCACTGATGCTCTTATGTGTAAAGTCGTGTTTTGTCAGAAAGTGAACATTTTGCAGCCTTAAGCATTCTTAAGCGTCGTTTTCAGTTCTTGTCTAAACATCCTGATGCACCAGCAACATCTTCACTTGGTTTTATGTTAAGACTGATACTCTAAAGCAGTAAAGTGTGTTTTCTCCGTAGTTCCTTCATGTTGTGGATCATAATGGAGCCTCTGGCCTGATGTTTCCCACTGGAACATCTGCAGGGGGAAGTCGTGCATTTGCATGTACACAGCAGTATTTCAGCTCCTGTCAGCTTCCAGAGTCGTCAGGCCTCATGATCAATAATGATCAATAATGATCTTCACAGCACTTAAAGCAGAGAGATCAAACAGGAATAGGGTCAGTAGCAGTAAACAACAATACAGAGCAAGAACAACACATCAAGAAACAATACGTATGAGCAGGGCCAACATTGTAGAGGCTGTGAACAACTGTGTGTATCTGGCCTCCATAGTGACAAACAGCGGGGATCTAGAACCAGAGACTGTGGCAGAAGAGCCTGCAGTCTCTCTGGAACCAGTCTGGAGGCTGCAGACCGTCTCACGTAGACCAAGATCTGGACTCTGGACTCTGCAGGACTGTCCTTCCTGCTTCATGGCTGAGACTTGGTCCTGAACCAAGAAGCCTTGGCTTTGACAGCAGGGCTCAGAACCCTGGTGAACCCTGGAGAACCCTGGAGAACCCTGGAGAACCCCAGAAGGTTCCTACCAAGTGGAAAACCTCCACCCGACGGCTCCACCTCATTACAGGTGACCTCCACCTGATGGCTCCACCTCATTACAGGTGACCTCCACCCGATGGCTCCACCTCATTACAGGTGACCTCCACCCGACGGCTCCACCTCATTACAGGTGACCTCCACCTGATGGCTCCACCTCATTACAGGTGACCTCCACCTGATGGCTCCACATCATTACAGGTGACCTCCACCTGATGGCTCCACCTCATTACAGGTGACCTCCACCCGATGGCTCCACCTCATTACAGGTGACCTCCACCTGATGGCTCCACCTCATTACAGGTGACCTCCACCCGATGGCTCCACCTCATTACAGGTGACCTCCACCTGATGGCTCCACCTCATTACAGGTGACCTCCACCTGATGGCTCCACCTCATTACAGGTGACCTCCACCTGATGGCTCCACATCATTACAGGTGACCTCCACCTGATGGCTCCACCTCATTACAGGTGACCTCCACCCGATGGCTCCACCTCATTACAGGTGACCTCCACCCGATGGCTCCACCTCATTACAGGTGACCTCCACCTGATGGCTCCACCTCATTACAGGGGACCTCCACCCGACGGCTCCACCTCATTACAGGTGACCTCCACCCGACGGCTCCACCTCATTACAGGTGACCTCCACCCGACGGCTCCACCTCATTACAGGTGACCTCCACCCGACGGCTCCACCTCATTACAGGTGACCTCCACCCGATGGCTCCACGTCATTACAGGTGACCTCCACCCGACGGCTCCACCTCATTACAGGTGACCTCCACCCGATGGCTCCACCTCATTACAGGTGACCTCCACCCGACGGCTCCACCTCATTACAGGTGACCTCCACCCGACGGCTCCACCTCATTACAGGGGACCTCCACCCGATGGCTCCACCTCATTACAAGTGACCTCCACCCGACGGCTCCACGTCATTACAGGTGACCTCCACCCGATGGCTCCACGTCATTACAGGTGACCTCCACCCGACGGCTCCACCTCATTACAGGTGACCTCCACCCGATGACTCCACCTCATTACAGGTGACCTCCACCCGACGGCTCCACCTCATTACAGGTGACCTCCACCCGACGGCTCCACCTCATTACAGGTGACCTCCACCTGATGGCTCCACATCATTACAGGTGACCTCCACCCGATGGCTCCACATCATTACAGGTGACCTCCACCTGATGGCTCCACATCATTACAGGTGACCTCCACCCGATGGCTCCACCTCATTACAGGTGACCTCCACCTGATGACTCCACCTCATTACAGGTGACCTCCACCCGATGGCTCCACCTCATTACAGGTGACCTCCACCCGACGGCTCCACCTCATTACAGGTGACCTCCACCCGATGACTCCACCTCATTACAGGTGACCTCCACCCGATGGCTCCACGTCATTACAGGTGACCTCCACCCGATGGCTCCACCTCATTACATGTGACCTCCACCCGATGACTCCACCTCATTACAGGTGACCTCCACCCGACGGCTCCACGTCATTACCAACGCACAGGGACGGGACCCCCCACCACCCCTCCACCCCCACCCCCACTACCCCACCCCTGCAGGAGGATTTTTGCATGTCAATCAGCTGATCACTTGTAATTCACAGTAAATCCTGACAGAATAGATGAAGAAAAGGAATTTTACGGAGAGAGAAATAGTGACGGAGGAGGTGGAGGTCAGGAGATGATGTCATCTGGTGTCACCGTGGTGACTTCACTCAGAGCAGAACAACAAGTGATCATCAGCTCGTCGTCACTGCTGGAAATATTGAGAGAAACTGTAGAGGTGGAGGAGAAGATCTGATGTGAAGGTGGAGGTCAGAGGAGAGAAACATCATGAGGACAGTGACACCATGAGGAGAGTGACATCATAGGGGAGAGTGACATCATGAGGAGAGTGACATCATGAGGACAGTGGCATCATGAGGACAGTGAAACCATGAGGACAGTGACATCATGAGGAGAGTGACATCATAGGGGAGAGTGACATCATGAGGACAGTGGCATCATGAGGACAGTGAAACCATGAGGACAGTGACATCATGAGGAGAGTGACATCATAGGGGAGAGTGACATCATGAGGACAGTGGCATCATGAGGACAGTGAAACCATGAGGACAGTGACATCATGAGGAGAGTGACATCATGAGGACAGTGAAACCATGAGGACAGTGACACCATGAGGACAGTGAAACCATGAGGACAGTGACATCATGAGGAGAGTGACATCATAGGGGAGAGTGACATCATGAGGACAGTGACACCATGAGGACAGTGACATCATGAGGAGAGTGACATCATAGGGGAGAGTGACATCATGAGGACAGTGACACCATGAGGACAGTGAAACCATGAGGACAGTGACATCATGAGGAGAGTGACATCATGAGGACAGTGACACCATGAGGACAGTGACATCATGAGGACAGTGACACCATGAGGACAGTAACATCATGGTGGAGAGTGACATCATGAGGACAGTGACATAATGAGGACAGTGACACCATGAGGACAGTGACATCATGAGGACAGTGACATCATGAGGACAGTGACATCATGAGGACAGTGACACCATGAGGACAGTGACATCATGAGGACAGTGACACCATGAGGACAGTGACATCATGAGGACAGTGACATCATGAGGACAGTGACACCATGAGGACAGTGACATCATGAGGTCCAGCACCAGAGGTCACTGCAGGTCACCAACACCTCCATGGTTGTAACTCCAGTGAGTCAGAGTGACGGAGAGGAAGAGACGTGTAGGACTGGAGACAGATAAAGTAGTTTTATTTGTTTGTTGACTATCCGTCCGTCCATCCATCATCTACCACTTATCCAGGCCGGGTCCTGGAGGCAGCAGTCCAGCAGAGTGGCCCAGACTCTTCCTCCAGCTCTTCTGGTGGCACCCCAAGGTGTTCCCAGGCCATAGAGAGACATAGTCCCTCCAGGGTGTCCTGGGTCTGTCCTGAGGCCTCCTACCAGAGGGACATAGTCCCTCCAGGGTGTCCTGGGTCTGTCCTGAGGCCTCCTACCAGAGGGACATAGTCCCTCCAGGGTGTCCTAGGTCTGTCCCGAGGCCTCCTACCAGAGAGACATAGTCCCTCCAGGGTGTCCTAGGTCTGCCCCGAGGCCTCCTACCAGAGAGACATAGTCCCTCCAGGGTGTCCTAGGTCTGCCCCGAGGCCTCCTACCAGAGGGACATAGTCCCTCCAGGGCGTCCTAGGTCTGCCCCGAGGCCTCCTACCGGAGAGACATGGTCCCTCCAGGGTGTCCTAGGTCTGCCCCGAGGCCTCCTACCAGAGAGACATAGTCCCTCCAGGGTGTCCTAGGTCTGCCCCGAGGCCTCCTACCAGAGAGACATAGTCCCTCCAGGGTGTCCTAGGTCTGCCCCGAGGCCTCCTACCAGAGAGACATAGTCCCTCCAGAGTGTCCTAGGTCTGCCCCGAGGCCTCCTACCAGAGAGACATAGTCCCTCCAGGGTGTCCTAGGTCTGCCCCGAGGCCTCCTACCGGAGGGACATAGTCCCTCCAGGGTGTCCATCTGAAACAGCTGGCTCCACCTCAGCTGGCTCCTTTCCTCTTGTTAAATATATAAATGAAATATTTGAACAGGGATTTGTTTGTCTCAGTGTGTTGTGTCCTCAGTGTCTCTGGTTGGAAGCAGTGAGTGACGAGGAGGTGGTCCGTCTGCAGCCCCAGTGTCTCCGGCGTCTCGGTGCATGGCGGTGGCAGAACGTCCACAGTGCAGCAGCACTGGACACCCTGCTGCATCATGTGACGTCACAGTTCCTGCTGCAGCCAGTGACTCACAGTTCACCACTTCTCAATGCTCAACCAAGCTTAACATTTAAAATAGTTTATGTTTTTTTAATGCTTATGGTGTTTTTTATGGTTGTTTTTCCATGAATTACTCAGTGTGTGCTGTTTTAAATTGCCCCAGGGGGATAATAAAGCTTCTGGAATCTTCCACACTGCTTCAATCCGCCGCCCACGCTCCCTCATGACGACGCTCTGTTGTCATTGTCGTGACAAGACTTATTTTGTTTTTCCTCTTTTAACCACAGAAATGGGCAGTGAACAGTCAACATAAATGTAGCAAATGTGTGAATTATGCAAATCCTAAAAAACTTTAGTTTAATGTGGAAACAGCCACAGCTGAAGAATAAAATGTTTTTTAATTGTTCACATAGAAAATGATGTGAAAAAACAATTAGAGCTCTTTGACACACGATAGGAATGAACCTGTTCCTGATCAAACTATGAGCTTCTTCAATGGAGGTTAAGACCAGCTAACGCTTCTATGAAGTGTTAGATGTGTGTGTTGGTGTGTGAGCACACTGTGGACATGGCAGATTCTGAACCTCCACCCTCCTCCACCATGATCATCACCCTGGAGGGAACTGAAGGCGACGGGCGGCAGGAAACAACACCCAGAGAAAAACAGAGGCACGGAATAAAGTAGGAGAAAATCTGCCTCTTGTTTTTTACCTTCTGTCATAATTCATCAGATCCTCATCAAATAACAGTGTTTGGTGGAGCCTGAGCCTCATATGCAGGAGATGCTGAAAGACACTTCAGTCTTTTAAGACTTCACAGTTTTGTCGAAGGCTTCAAACACAAGAAGCTGCTGACGTGTCACAAACAAACCCGTTCACACAAACAGTGGCCACATGAAAGGTTACACACTTCATTTCTCATCACACATTAGTCTGGCATCAAGGGAGAACTATGGATTACACATCCATTCAACTATCCATCCATCATCCATCCATCCAACTATCCATCCATCATCCATCCATCAATCCATCATCCATCCATCCATCATCCATCCAACTATCCATCCATTCAACTATCCATCCATCATCCATCCATCCATCAATCCATCATCCATCCATCCATCATCCATCCAACTATCCATCCATCCATCCATCATCCATCCATCAATCCATCATCCATCCATCCATCATCCATCCAACTATCCATCCATCCATCCATCATCCATCCATCAATCCATCATCCATCCATCAATCCATCATCCATCAATCCATCATCCATCCATCCATCCATCCATCATCCATCCATCCATCCATCAATCCATCATCCATCCATCCATCCATCAATCCATCAATCCATCATCCATCCATCATCCATCAATCCATCATCCATCAATCCATCATCCATCCATCCATCATCCATCAATCCATCATCCATCCATCCATCAATCCATCCATCCATCAATCCATCCATCCATCATCCATCAATCCATCAATCCATCATCCATCCATCCATCAATCCATCCATCCATCATCCATCCATCAATCCATCCATCCATCAATCCATCCATCCATCAATCCATCCATCCATCCATCCATCATCCATCAATCCATCATCCATCCATCCATCAATCCATCCATCCATCATCCATCCATCCATCAATCCATCATCCATCATCCATCAATCCATCCATCCATCATCCATCCATCAATCCATCCATCCATCCAAAGGTTGAGTTTCTCGTCCAGGCTTTAGGAATATATATTCATCTTATCTAACGTCTTCCTCATCCCACAACTAGAGTTAGAACTCCATTCACAACATTAATTAGAGGTTTGGTGATGAATTATCCATATTTCAGGATTCGACACGAAAATACTTTTTCATTCAAACTGATTTGAAATGAATGTATTAAAAAACACCTTTAAAATGGTTTATTTTGTTGTTTTGCTATAGTTCAATGAGTCAGTGCTAAAACTGAATTGTTTTCATCACATCTGTTAACTCATCTGCTTTTCATGCTGATCCCTCAGTCGGTATCTCACTTTATTAAAGGAAAACGTGTTCCTGTGTGCTGTAAACAAGCCAGAACAACATAACGTTCCAGCACGTTCTCTGGCTCTTCTCTCTCACCACACCAGCTAGAGTTTACTGTTCACCTCCTCTAACCTGCTGCAAACTGCCCTTCATGCAGCAGTCCACTGACACAACCAGTTCTGCACCGATACAGATAGCAGTATCGGCTCTGAGTAACCAGGCCTGCACTGATACAGATAGCAGTATCGGCTCTGATAAACCAGGCCTGCACCGATACAGATAGCAGTATCTGCTCTGATTAACCAGGCCTGCACCGATACAGATAGCAGTATTGGCTCTGATAAACCAGGCCTGCACCGATACAGATAGCAGTATCGGCTCTGATAAACCAGGCCTGCACCGATACAGATAGCAGTATCTGCTCTGATTAACCAGGCCTGCACCGATACAGATAGCAGCATCGGCTCTGATAAACCAGGCCTGCACCGATACAGATAGCAGTATCGGCTCTGAGTAACCAGGCCTGCACCGATACAGATAGCAGTATCGGCTCTGATAAACCAGGCCTGCACCGATACAGATAGCAGTATCGGCTCTGAGTAACCAGGCCTGCACCGATACAGATAGCAGTATCGGCTCTGAATGGCCTTTGCAGAAGGCGTCACCTCTGACTCTGGTTTCTACAAAGTTTCTCCTGTTAGAGAGTTTTTCTTTCCACAGTCACAAATAAACCTGCTGCTCATGTGGATCTGTTGGGTTTTTCTATTCTCTCTGTTGAAAGCACCAAGGAAGGACTGTGTTGTATTTGGTGTTATAGAAATAAAGTTGAATTGAATTGAAAAGACATAAAAGCCTGGATGAGCTGTAATGTTCTCCTTCTAAACTCAGACAAAACATACGTTATTACATTTGTCCTAAAACATGTGAGAGAAATGATGTGAACATCTGGCACCACTGGATGGTTTTACTTTGACCTCCTCTGTGAGCCTGGGACTCACTTTGGACCAAGACTTGTCCCCCAACTCCCACATTAAAAGTGTCTGCAGGACATCTTCACCTGAAATGCCTCTGAAATCAGGAACGTGTTGATTCAGAGTGACGAAATGCAAAATGAATCCATGAAATTGTTACTTCTAGACTATTGTTATTCTCGATTATACAGATGTCTGAATAAAAAATAAAAGTCTCTGCTTGATTCAAAATTCTGCTATTCATCACTTGTCAGTGAAATCCACCAAAACGGTAAATCAAAATGGTCTAAAGCAATATGAGATAGTTCAAAGCTTTTATCATGATTTCAACATTTGCGTCATTCAGTGCTTTCAGATTTCAATATCTAGTTCCATGCTGTCAGGTTCTACCATTAGATCACTCTGGATCACATCTTTGGAGGTCAAATTAGCCAAAGCAGGTTTTCGGATCATCACAATACATGACTCATCATCTGCTGCTCCGCCAACCACTCATCTCATAAACCTGCCTGCTTGTTCTCCGGCAATACATACTTCATTGCTGCAGTTGTTGAATTCCACTCATTTCCCCGTCTTTGAACCGTTTCAAAGCTCCACCTTTTCCCAAGGATTGTGTGTGTGTGTGTGTGTGTGTGTGTGTGTGTGTGTGTGTACCCCGTTGCGGTGGCAGCGTGTGATGCAGGCCTCCAGCTCGGTGAACGAGGCGTTCCGGCAGCGGCGGTCTCGGCAGACCTGTGGTCAAGAAAGCAGAGGATGAGGATCCTGGTTCTCTGCTTCCCTCGGGGTTCTGCTCCTTCACATTCTGTCCTGTGTTCTATTCTTTGGACACTTTCATGCAGAACCTAACTGGCCTGCTTCTACTTCCTCTCACTCATATCTTCACTACTGGAACCTTGGTTCTGGTCAAGTCTTGTCCTCAGCCTCTGTCCGTCTCTTCTCCAGGTCACGGGAACCAGAGGTTGCAGGTTCTATCCCCACCGTGGTTCCCTGGCAGGACCCATGACTTCCACCAGTGCCCTGGAGAGCCAGACTGCCCCCCCCCCCCCCCCAAGTGGGTCTATTCCATAAAGAACTTTCCTCTTAAAACACGATTATTATTATTGTTATTATTGGTTCCATGTGTGTCGGTGATGTTTCACTTCTCGATACATCCGCCCTGACAGTGAACCTGCTCCGTGGTTAAGACAAGGTATGTTTCATGAGTGTATTTCCTGGACGCCTCGTTGTGGTTTGGTGCCACTGAGTCGCTTCATGTCACTGTGTTGTTTCTTTCAGTGACAACAAGAGATGTCAGGATCATATTTCCTTCTCGTCCTGTTTGGCTGATAGTTCTGGTTTCCAGCTGCAGTGGTCCAACGTTGGTCCTTCTGATGTTGACAGGTCTCACCAGAGCTCCAATGATAATATCCAATCAAAAGAAGCTGAGGAAGTTTACATGACTTCATTTGTAAACTCTGAGTTGAATACATGTTTAGTTGATTTGATCATTTTTTACATGAAGGCAGTTATTTAAGAAACCCTTTTAGGTTATTTCCCATATCAAGTGGAAAATGTGACAATGAGACTCTGCTGTTGGTAATAAACAGTAAAACTGACCCCTGCATGACTTTATTCATATTTCTATTTACTCATCACCAGTGGTGTGCAGTCGGGGGCAGCAGGGTGAGCACTGCTGGCCCTCACAAAAAATATTATTATTATCATTTTTTTGATCATTAAAAAGGGATTGTGAAACCTGTGTCTGGAATCAATTCGTGACTTTAGCAACTTTATCCAGAAGACGACAGAATGCAGAGAAAAGCATCGCTAACCTCTGATGGAAGCTGGACCTGCTATTGGGTTAAAATGTTGAGTGACAGGACCATCAGCCAATCAGAGGTTGATGTGTTATTGAAGGACCTCCTCAGGACCAGCAGAGTTTCTAGTGCTGGTCTGGGTGTGGTCGTTGAAATGAGCTTGACTGATTGGCTCATGGGCTCATGGGCAGGAGGTGATGACTGTTATTATCTGCTCCTCTGGAGTGATGGAGGCTGATTGAACATGAAGGTCATGATACATAGAGGACCTGCTTCAGGTGAGTAGAAGAAGAAGAAGACGACAGCAGAAGTGATGAGTGAACTCAGACCAACAAAGGCTTCGTCAGCATTTTACAGCAGGAGGATTTAATCTACAAGTGATGGTGATGCTAGTTTGTTTTGTTTTTTACTTTTTACCCCCCCCCCCCCCCCCCCCCCCCCCTGCAAACCTGTTGGAAACCCTGGAAGGAGATGTGATGGTGAAGCTGCACAGTCTTGATGTGTTGTGGTTGTTGATCATCTGTCATGTTGGTGTGGATGAAGTACTGATGTATGGTCGTGGCCTTACTTTGGATTCACATAGTGTCTTACAGTAGGACATACTGTGTGGCAGGGTGGAGGTGGGGGGTTGTATTATCTTACTGCTGGCCCTGACTGAAACACCACCACACGCTACTGATCATCATCTGCACACACTGATTGTTGAGTTGTAAATAAAGCTTCACACTGAAAAGTGTCTGTGTCTGATGATCCGCTGACATCAGGTAGAAGCAGGTCTCAGGTAGAAGCAGGTCTCAGGTAGAAGCAGGTCTCAGGTAGAAGCAGGTCTCAGGTAGAAGCATGTCTCAGGTAGAAGCAGGTCTCAGGTAGAAGCAGGTCTCAGGTAGAAGCAGGTCTCAGGTAGAAGCAGGTCTCAGGTAGAAGCAGGTCTCAGGTAGAAGCATGTCTCAGATAGAAGCAGGTCTCAGGTAGAAGCAGGTCTCAGGTAGAAGCAGGTCTCAGGTAGAAGCAGGTCTCAGGTAGAAGCAGGTCTCAGGTAGAAGCAGGTCTCAGGTAGAAGCAGGTCTCAGAGCTGAACTGTGGTGAATCTGCATTCCTGCAGGGGACCGACTGGATCCCACGACTCCAGATTAATTCTCCACAGGCAACATCTGCTCTGCTTTTAGAGCATCTAGGAGCACAATTGTTGGTTCAGAGCTCTTATGCTACCTGGACAATAACAGGACTGCAACGTCCTGCAGAGAGACGATGTCAGAGGAGAAGAGACAACATGTTGGGTCTAAACCTGACCTGACCCTTTACCTAGCTCACCTTGGTAATTATGGCAGTTTTAAAACATGCTCACCCCAAGGTCAGAGCGAATAAATTCACCTTTATTACAGCAACATTATGAAAAGAACATTTTCTGAAAATGGTTCAATGAGGTTCATTATGACTTCAGATCTACTATAAGTACTCTACTTTCTGAGTTTCAATTTACAATGTTCTTTTACTGCAACGAGCCCAAGAGACAGCAGTGCAACAATCCTGCCGTCAAGTCAGCATGTTGATCACTAACACAGATTTAGACAAATATGTGAACCACATTTGAGAGAAAAGGGCCTTTTGCGTCCATACAGAAGGTCTTGGATCATTAAGTTGAGCTCGTGAAAAAGTAAAGTCAGAAACCTGAAAGACATTTTTATGACTCAAAATCATTCAGGATGAGAAATAGAAATAGCTGAAAAGGGGTTTGAAAACAAGTAAAACTGAAGGTTGATATATTCAAGGTGAAGAATGATTATTGACATTGTTAAAAACAAATAAAGTTGCGTTCAAGGTTAAAAGAGTTTGCTCAGATTTGTGGTCTTTTGAACCAAACAAACTTTTTACATTCAGTACAAACTGAGCTTTGATCGTCTTTGATCCTTTTAGATCCAATGACCGAGGCTCTGCTTTGATCCTGGAGTCGGCATTGCTTTGATTGACAACACGAGGCGGCACTTTTCTCGATTCATGCTCTTGGATAAATCAACAACTGTCTGTACGCAACCATCTACTCACAGCTGCATTCAGATCTGATCTATGTTTACTTCAGATTTGTCTACACTGTTGTATTTCCATGTGTGTCCATGTCTCGATGTCTAGAATCCTTCAGTCGCAGTGGTAGTGAACACACACACACACACACACACAGGGACGTACCTTGCCCTCGCCACACTTGGTGCCGGTGGCGACGAGGCCGGGGTCTGGCAGGTCTCCCTGACCGTCCTGGGTGCTGTACACGTAGGTCCCCCGACACTTCACCTCCACCCCGTTGGTCTTGATGGTGGTGTCGATGGACACGGCGTTGGTGCCTTTGGGCTTCTTCGCAGCGCTGAGACACTGGATCTTACCACACATAGCGTCACTACACACACACACACACACGCACACACACACACACACACAAAATATGTACAGACACAAATTGACAAGAAATTTCAGAAGGTAAGACGCTGAAATATATTTTTGGGTCTGTGATTTATAAAAATAAATTTTGAACACTATTGTAAGAGTCTGATTTAACCTCAAAGAGTTTAATGACACAAAAGTAAAAAAAGAAACACTATTAAGTGGTACTTTAATAACATCTCATTTGTAGGAAAAGTGCAGCAGCGGCCAAATGCACTAATATTTCAGGTTTGAAATTGTATTTAAATATAATTTCTTTTCTAGCTGGATTTCAGTCGGATATTGTAAAATAATATCAGTGGTTACACATTCTGACATGTCTTGTTTTTTAAACTGGGATGGTACTTTTTTATACTCCATCATATCTGTTTAACCCTTTGGGGCCTGAAGCATTTCATGCCGTTTTTCACTACAATTGATTTTTCCTTTATATCTCAGATGTAAAATCCTTAAACCTTGCGCCTTTTTTGGTGTCATTTTGTTCAGGACAACCTCATAAATGCATTTCTGAAGTATTTTCATCACTTTGGCATACTGTATTAAAACAGTGGATCTAAAAACACCATAAAATTACAAATTCGGTTGGTAAAAACATAGATTTATTGACTATAAAAGTCACAGACATGGTTAACGAATCATTTTGTTTACTTGTAAAGTAAATCTAAACTATAATTAACTAAAATGTATCAAAACAGGACTGAAAAAACAGTTGTATACAGATATTTACAGTGAAATAGAAGCACTGCCTCAGGCGTTTTTGTAAAACTATTTACAAAAGGTCACACATATTTTTCCTCATATCTCCGCTTTTATTTGGGCGATCAACGCCATTTAAAAACCAGCTTGTAGTTTTATATCTGCACTTTCGACACGGATTGAAACGCTGGACCAGACGACGCTGTGCTGTGACGCTACGGCCTTTTCAAACGGTCATGTGACGAGGACGCACCGGTGAGTCCACAGGCCCCAGAGGGTTAATAAACGTATACATCAACTGACCTTGTGCACAAACTGGCAATAAGAGAAGAGTTTCACCGGTAAAGGGATTTAAATAAAGTGTTGATGTTATTATCTGAAGACCCCTCCATGTGCACTCTGCCCTCGCCCACGAGCCTGAAACAGCATGAAGTGGTGGAGATCAGTGATTCTCAACCATCCAGCTGTGAACAACTGTCCATTCTACTGCTGAGGGCCGCAATGCTGCTTCTCACCACTCGGGGCAGTGATGAGTTATTCAGTTGAACAAGGTCTCCCTTTCAATTCCAGATAAAAAGTTAACAAAAAAATCTGTTGGAAAACTTTTGAGAAATTCAACTTTTAAAACTAGTTCCTCAGAACTCGTCTATTTTATTTGATCTATTATATTTGCTCTATTCAGTTACTGCTCTAATACAAGTGTAACCCAGGGTTATTTTATTGTCAAAGTTATTGTGTTATGTTTTTTAGATTGTTTATTTTGTCTTATACGTTCCATCTTCTTGGGTGAAGGAGCACAGTTTGGTGCTCCTGTCCAGAGACTTGTTGAGCCAGAAGATCCTTGTTTTGTGTTAAAGAATATCCTGCCTGGGTTGTTTGTGCTGGATCAACCTGGATAAACACCTGAATGTCACCTGAGAGGCCACGATGGACGCTTCTCAACCAAACACCACCTGCTTCCAAGGACGGTGGCAGGAAACGGATCGTCCAACTCGTTTGGAGGATTCTTGAGTTTGACTGAGATCTCAGATCAGTTTAGTTGCTACTTTCTTTTTTATTTGTTTTTTTTTGGGTGAAGCTTGATGCACAAAGAACTGATACATCAGAAAACTCAACAATGACAACAAACGATAATGTTTTATCCACGTGTTCGTAATGGTTTGCTGGAGGTTTGTTTCTTTCTCAAGGTGAGTCTCCACTGCCAGTCTCCTAATGGACCTTGTAGAGCCTGAAGGCGAGTGGAGGGAAGACATCGTGAAGGTTTTGATGACCAGGTTGGTCAAGATTTGGATTTGTCTGCCCACTCGGTGGAAAAGGGTGACACAAGCGTGCTACAAACCAGAGATCGCGACAGTTGAAACAAATGCTTAATTTGGCCAAATCCATACGTATGTAAAGTTACTGAAGGACACCTGACGTCCAGGATTGTCCCAACGTGTGATGAAAAAGTCCCAGCTGTGTCCCAGACTGTTGTGTGGAAGACAGTCCTGTCTCACCACGTCCCTCCACCGCCTCGCCTCACCTCTTGTCACACTTCATGTAGTTTCCATGTCCGTCTTTTCCACAGTTGCCAAACGCATTTCCTGCTGCATTCACATCTTCAAAACAAGCGTCGTGGGCCGGTCGGGCTCCTGCCAACAGAACCATCAGAACCCCTGAGTCCACCATGAATCACTGAGCTCCGTCACCAGATCAACCCCGTCAGGAACAATCCTGCTCCACCTCACTTCTGTGGACGTGTGATTCAGTCCTAACAGTGAATCCACAATATATTCACACCTAGCTAATCCTACACTGTGTGCACTGTCTCACTATTTGTTTTTAAAAGCACAACAGTGTTCCGCTATTGTGTTTATCTCAGCAGACGACATTAAACATATCTATTGTATTACCATAAATTAAAAACAATAGAGTAATGCCGTCATGTTTAACAAGAGATATGTGGTTCATTTCATCACAGTAGCAGTGAAATCAAAGAGTGATTCACCAGAAATACAAATAGACGACAGATAGTTTCTGCTCCCAGCAGGAGGAACCTGAAGGTCTCAGGTGTGTTGGTGCTGAGATACATTCTGAACCTTCCAGACAAGATAATCAACCCAAAGTATTTCATGTTGGTGTTTTTCATTGTGTTCATCAAAATAAGGCGACATAACCAACAATAATTACTATATAGAAATACTGCAGCATCTTGTTTTTGTCAGGGTTCATGGTCTGTGTGTGTTCAGTACTGAGTGTTGGTCAGTGTGTTCAGTACTGAGTGTTGGTCAGTGTGTGTTCAGTACTGAGTGTTGATCAGTGTGTGTGTTCAGTACTGAGTGTTGATCAGTGTGTGTGTTCAGTACTGAGTGTTGATCAGTGTGTGTGTTCAGTACTGAGTGTTGATCAGTGTGTGTGTTCAGTACTGAGTGTTGGTCAGTGTGTTCAGTACTGAGTGTTGATCAGTGTGTTCAGTACTGAGTGTTGGTCACAGTGTGTTCAGTACTGAGTGTTGGTCAGTGTGTGTGTTCAGTACTGAGTGTTGGTCAGTGTGTTCAGTACTGAGTGTTGGTCAGTGTGTTCAGTACTGAGTGTTGGTCACAGTGTGTTCAGTACTGAGTGTTGATTAGTGTGTGTGTTCAGTATTGAGTGTTGGTCAGTGTGTTCAGTACTGAGTGTTGGTCACAGTGTGTTCAGTACTGAGTGTTGGTCAATGTGTTCAGTACCGAGTGTTGAGTCAGTGTTGGGTTCAGTACTGAGTGTTGGTCAGTGTGTTCAGTACTGAGCGTTGGTCAATGTGTTCAGTACCGAGTGTTGAGTCAGTGTTGGGTTCAGTACTGAGTGTTGATTAGTGTGTGTGTTCAGTATTGAGTGTTGGTCACAGTGTGTTCAGTACTGAGTGTTGAGTCAGTGTTGGGTTCAGTACTGAGTGTTGAGTCAGTGTTGGGTTCAGTACCGTAGCCCCACAGCTGCAGGCACTGCTGCAGGTGGGTGAGACACATGCCGTGGTGGCAGTAGGCGCGGCCCTGCAGGCAGGGGGAGCCGTCCAGCAGGTAGACGTTGGGGGGGCAGTAGGGCGACGCCCCGGTGCAGTACTCCGGGAGGTCACAGGCCCCGGCGGCGCCGCGGCACATCGTTCCTGCTTGCTTCAACTGCAACGACAAACAATGAGCCGGGGCGTGAGTCTCAGGTTGACCAGCAGGGGGAGGCGTGAGTCTCAGGTTGACCAGCAGGGGGAGCTGTGAGTCTCAGGTTGACCAGCAGGGGGAGACATGAGTCTCAGGTTGACCAGCAGGGGGAGACATGAGTCTCAGGTTGACCAGCAGGGGGAGACGTGAGTCTCAGGTTGACCAGCAGGGGGAGACGTGAGTCTCAGGTTGACCAGCAGGGGGAGACGTGAGTCTCAGGTTGACCAGCAGGGGGAGCTGTGAGTCTCAGGTTGACCAGCAGGGGGAGACGTGAGTCTCAGGTTGACCAGCAGGGGGAGACGTGAGTCTCAGGTTGACCAGCAGGGGGAGACGTGAGTCTCAGGTTGACCAGCAGGGGGAGCTGTGAGTCTCAGGTTGACCAGCAGGGGGAGGCGTCACTACAGGTCAGTGTCTGTTTGGACCAGTTCCACTGTAGGAGGGGGAACTCAAATAAACTGGAACATAACAGCTGTGATTCAACTCACTGCTTCATGAAAAACATCAGAACAATTAAATGTCATCAAGACTCCTCAAAAGATTAGGACTGGACAAAAGACTGGAAATATATTCAACTCAGCAATTATTTAATGAATTGAGTTATTTGTTCCAGAGGTGACTGAAGCATGTCAGAGTTCCTCAGAAATAAAGGTCAGGAGAAGCTTTTGAACAATCTCAGAAAGATGTAAAATGATGGCCTCAGGTTTCAAACTGTTCAACATTTAATGTGATTTTAGTAATCCGAAAATGTTTGTTGCTTCTTGTTTTTAACATGTTGGAGTCAAATCAGCCCTCAGAGATATTGACCATCAGAACGTTACAAGGGGAACTCAAATAACACCAAAGCAAAAAACATTTGTCTTCCGACTTCACACGTCATGATGAACACGGCACAAGGCGGTGTAGTTCCTGCGCCAGGCCTTTAGGTGGCGCTGTGACCCAGTGGCACAAAACTACACCGGAACATGAAGAAAATCCTGGCGTTTGAGAAACCCAACATGTCGCCGTATCAAACCCACATTACGTCAGCATCGTGTCGTCATGACGACCGTCACCAAGAGGCTCGTGAGCTCATCGGGTGTAAAGGTGGAGCGATGACATCATCATCCACATCTCAAAGCTGAGGCAGCGTTTTTAAAATTTCGCACCTCTGGATCCCGCTTTCAAAAACTCCTGTTTCCTACAAGGTGGTTGCCGTGGAGACGATCCGGTGACACGAAAGTGTCCCGGTGTGGACAGGGCCTGGTGTACGCGTTGTTGTGGAAACACTAAGAGGACTGTTTTACATGACGGTGACACTGGGACTGCTGCAGGTCCAACATGTCCTCCTGTCCTCTGAAAGCACATTGGTCAGTGTGTGTGTGTCTGTGTGTGTGTGTGTGTGTGTGTGTGTGTGTGTGTGTGTGTGTGTGTGTGTGTGTGTGTGTGTCTTACTCTGCAGCCCTGGCAGCACACTCCATGAGCACACTGAGCCTCCGCCTTCAGGGTGCAGTTGTTGGCGTTGCAGCAGAGGTTGGAGCACTCCTGTACACATCAGGGAACACGAATCACAATCAGGTCATGCAGTCAACTTCACCTCAAGTCAACATCAAATGGGAAGTTTTACAGTATTTATACAATCAAATGTATGTCCTTGGAAGTGTGAATGTATTGTTAATCAATACTTTAGTGTTGCTAATACTTTACTCATTATTGTAAGATCTTACATTGATTAGTGATATCCAGTGATTGTTGAAATCCGTGTATGACGTCAGACAGTCGGTCATTAGCGATAAAAATACCCTTGGTACCCTCATCCTCTTAAAACTGGTGTCGTGTCGGAATGTCTCATTATCACTCTCAGGGACATGAAGGCTGGTGTGAACGTCCGGGGCTAGTAAAAGCTTTGCTCGGGCAACTGAATCCTCTACACACCTTGTGGTGTTTTGCAATATTTTGACGTTTTCTCTGATCCAACCTGCTGAGATTTCTGATCCATGAAGCCTCGTCTGCTTTACTGTTGCTGAAACGACTCCAGTGTTTCCCTGCTGCTGCTCTGCAAACTGTGGACTGGATTTCCTGACCGGAGGCGGGTCACAATGTTTCAGCTGCGGCTGCTTAAAAGCGCTTTATAAATAAAGTTGATTGAAAGTTGATTGATTGAAAGCAACGCAGCAACATGGACGTTATCAAAGCAACGCAGCAACGTGGACGTTATCAAAGCAACGCAGCAACGTGGACGTTATCAAAGCAATGCAGCAACGTTGACGTTATCAATGCAACGCAGCAACATGGATGTTATCAAAGCAACGCAGCAACGTGGACGTTATCAAAGCAACGCAGCAACGTGGACGTTATCAAAGCAACGCAGCAACGTGGATGTTATCAAAGCAACGCAGCAACGTGGACGTTATCAAAGCAACACAGTAAAGTGGATGTTATCAAAGCAACGTGGACGTTATCAAAGCAACGCAGCAAAGTGGATGTTATCAAAGCAACACAGCAAAGTGGATGTTTTCAGAGCAACGCAGCAACATGGATGTTATCAAAGCAACGCAGCAAAGTGGATGTTATCAAAGCAACGCAGCAACATGGATGTTATCAAAGCAACACAGAAATGTGGATGTTATCAAAGCAACATGGACGTTATCAAAGCAATGCAGCAAAGTGGATGTTATCAAAGCAACGCAGCAAAGTGGATGTTATCAAAGCAACGCAGCAAAGTGGATGTTATCAAAGCAACGCAGCAAAGTGGATGTTATCAAAGCAACGCAGCAAAGTGGATGTTATCAAAGCAACATGGACGTTATCAAAGCAATGCAGCAAAGTGGATGTTATCAAAGCAACACAGCAAAGTGGATGTTATCAAAGCAACATGGACGTTATCAAAGCAACGCAGCAAAGTGGATGTTATCAAAGCAACGCAGCAAAGGGGATGTTATCAAAGCAACATGGACGTTATCAAAGCAATGCAGCAACATGGATGTTATCAAAGCAACATGGACGTTATCAAAGCAATGCAGCAACATGGATGTTATCAAAGCAACATGGACGTTATCAAAGCAATGCAGCAACATGGATGTTATCAAAGCAACATGGACGTTATCAAAGCAATGCAGCAACATGGATGTTATCAAAGCCGTAGTACAGCGAGGCGCCGCTCTGCCGCCAGACGTCAGCGTTTTAAACCTGCAGCTCTCCAGGAGAAGCTCTGACTTCAGAACAATGAGCAGTCTACTAGGAAGGCTGATTGTTCTATTAGTGACTGTCAATGTTTTCATTCCCTTTCTGTGTTTCTACACAGTAAAGTGAGTCGACCACAAACAAATCTTTGAAACATTCTGCACAGAGAACAAACCAGCACAGGAAAACCACACATTTCCCTCAATCAATCCCACTAAAGTTGATGTGTTTACAAACAAACCTGTGTTTGCAGCCATCAAACTGCTTATGTTCCCTACATGACATCATATTGGGAACCTGTTTTATGGGTTTGTGGGATATACCATCAACTTTTGTCCCATTCAGCCCAGAAAAGAAGTCAGACTTTCTCAGCGTCTTCAAGCAACGACAATATTCTTGTTACCATGAATGGTTTTTCCACTGCAAGACTGACTGTACCAGGTGTGGTACCAGGTGTGGTACCTGGTGTGGTACCAGGTGTGGTACCAGGTGTGGTACCTGGTGTGCATGACGCTGGTAAGATGTCAACAAAGGTTAAATATTGAATGTTACTCAATGTTTGTATGAGTAATGATGAATTCCTCTCAGAAAGGTGTTGATAAGGTATTAGAGATGTACATCCTAAATGTTCTATTGGATTCTGGTGGAGGAACTTTAAAGTTCTGCATCATCTGTTGAATTCTGGTTCCAATCCCTGATGCTTCAAAATGCTCTGGATTGGATATTTCTGTGAAGTTCTACATTCGTCTCTCTGAGTGAGACACAACCACTGCAGATAACCAGGCGATGGGCTGAAGCCTGGAGGAGGCAGTATCAGGCAGTATCAGGCAGTATCAGGCAGTATCAGGCAGTATCAGGCAGTATCAGGCAGTATCAGGCAGTGTCAGACAGTATCAGGCAGTATCAGACAGTATCAGGCAGTATCAGGCAGTATCAGACAGTATCAGACAGTATCAGGCAGTATCAGGCAGTATCAGGCAGTGTCAGACAGTATCAGGCAGTATCAGACAGTATCAGGCAGTATCAGGCAGTATCAGGCAGTGTCAGACAGTATCAGGCAGTATCAGACAGTATCAGGCAGTATCAGGCAGTATCAGGCAGTATCAGACAGTATCAGACAGTATCAGGCAGTATCAGGCAGTATCAGGCAGTGTCAGACAGTATCAGGCAGTATCAGACAGTATCAGGCAGTATCAGGCAGTATCAGGCAGTGTCAGACAGTATCAGGCAGTATCAGACAGTATCAGGCAGTATCAGGCAGTATCAGGCAGTATCAGGCAGTATCAGACAGTATCAGGCAGTATCAGGCAGTGTCAGACAGTATCAGGCAGTATCAGGCAGTATCAGGCAGTGTCAGGCAGTGTCAGGCAGTATCAGGCAGTATCAGACAGTATCAGGCAGTATCAGACAGTATCAGGCAGTATCAGGCAGTATCAGGCAGTATCAGACAGTATCAGACAGTGTCAGGCAGTATCAGGCAGTATCAGGCAGTATCAGGCAGTATCAGGCAGTATCAGGCAGTATCAGACAGTATCAGGCAGTATCAGGCAGTATCAGGCAGTATCAGGCAGTATCAGACAGTATCAGACAGTGTCAGGCAGTATCAGGCAGTATCAGGCAGTATCAGGCAGTATCAGGCAGTATCAGGCAGTATCAGGCAGTATCAGACAGTATCAGGCAGTATCAGGCAGTATCAGGCAGTATCAGGCAGTGTCAGGCAGTGTCAGGCAGTATCAGGCAGTATCAGGCAGTATCAGACAGTATCAGACAGTATCAGGCAGTATCAGGCAGTATCAGGCAGTATCAGGCAGTGTCAGGCAGTGTCAGGCAGTATCAGGCAGTATCAGGCAGTATCAGACAGTATCAGACAGTATCAGACAGTATCAGACAGTATCAGACAGTATCAGACAGTATCAGTCCAAGATGTTCCACAACAGAGATTGTGGCTTGATGTCGTAATCTAAATAGATCTGAAATAACATCTGTGCTCACATCAGGTTCTCCACAGTCGCACTCTTCTCCCTCCTCCACAAAGCCGTTCCCACACTTTTTCCCCCCGACCAGGTCCTTCATGTTGGGCATGTTGTAGAGGCACATGCCCCCCCCCTTCTGGAAGTAGCTGTCCAGGTCACGCTTGCTGCAGCGGCTGAAGACTCGGGGAAACGGGTGCCTGGACACACAACACACATCAGAAATGAATGTGAAAATGCCTAATTTGTGAAATAACAAAATAAGCTGGAAAACTGAAAACACAGTCAATGTATTGCTTTTGTCTGCCGTAAATTCATCCAAGATCTCTTCTATTTGACAATTTGCTTTGTATGGTTTGTAAAACAAGATTTTATTACCACATTACTGTTTGAATGAACACATTATCCTCTAGTTTCTTGTGTTTCTGAGAGTATTTCCCATTAGAGTGGAACTCGTCTTCTCTCCACCAGTAGTCAATGGAGAGTTGTGACTTCGCCAGTGAGCCAGGCAGCAGCTTTACCCGGTGGCAGCGGCCATCACGCAGCCCCCCTCCTCCGCCGTGGCCTCCACACAGCAGCCGTCGTGGTCGTGGCTCATGCCCAGGTTGTGCCCGATCTCGTGAGCCATGGTGGCGGCGGCGCCGACGGGCAGCTCCGAGTGGTCCTGAGGACGCAGGACAGTCAGTCCCCGAAGACACACGTCACACAGGAACTGCCTTGATACTTGAAGGCAAGGTCACTTTGTAGCAAAGCTGCTGTTGTTAACATCTGTAGAGAACGTCTAGCTGTCGTCTCCTCATGAGGATTTCACCTGCTTTATTATTAAGACGCTACGAATAATGAGCTTTTCCCCCCCTCACTGATAAAAAGGTTAATAATAACACAGAAACCCTGCAGGTGTATAACCAAACATTAAAAGGTCTCATTCGTTTCTAAACTGCATTTCCTGTTAAGACAAAAAACTACAGGTTCAGAATATGTTGCATTCTGGAAACTTTAAAAAAAAGGTCGCTTTCAGAGACGTTTAAAATCAAGGCCGTGCAAAATAAACCAAACACACAGTTTCTAGGTGAAAACATTGTTGTGAGTCGTTGAAGACTGGAGGTGAACTTGGTTCCTGTCCTGGATCACAGTGACGCCAGCAGCACTCTGACATGTGACCATCATTGTTTTGATGAACAGGAAAAGGATTTCACTAATGAATGGAGTCCCACTGATCACAGCCAGGTTAATATACAGGCTCATACTGCAGCGCTCTGACAGCAGGACTGTGGCCATACATACACTCACTAATGCTGTGAAATACAACTGCTGAGTAGCGATTCAGGGGAGCGATTGTCTGATGAAGACGATTGTCTGATGAAGACGATTGTCTGATGAAGACGATTGTCTGATGAAGACGATTGTCTGATGAAGACGATTATCTGATGAAGACGATTGTCTGATGAAGACGATTGTCTGATGAAGACGATTGTCTGATGAAGACGATTATCTGATGAAGACGATTGTCTGATGAAGACGATTGTCTGATGAAGACGATTGTCTGATGAAGACGATTATCTGATGAAGACGATTGTCTGATGAAGACGATTATCTGATGAAGACGATTGTCTGATGAAGACGATTGTCTGATGAAGACGATTGTCTGATGAAGACGATTGTCTGATGAAGACGATTGTCTGATGAAGATCACTTCACTCTATTTCAACAACACCTTGTGTTGCTGCTGCAGCACTAAACCATATATAGTGTTTCTAAAACCACGTATTCACCTGGAAGTGAGACAGGTGAGGTGAGGTGAGACAGGTGAGGTGAGAGAGGTGAGGTGAGATAGGTGAGGTGAGACAGGTG
>NC_137672.1:2219581-2277081 GCF_963422515.1 Blennius ocellaris
CTAGTTGAAGACCCAGTGGTGACCAGGTGGGACTAGTTGAAGACCCAGTGGGGACCAGGCGAAACTAGTTGAAGACCCAGTGGTGACCAGGTGGGACTAGTTGAAGACCCAGTGGTGACCAGGCGGGACTAGTTGAAGACCCAGTGGTGACCAGGTGGGACTAGTTGAAGACCCAGTGGTGACCAGGCGGGACTAGTTGAAGACCCAGTGGTGACCAGGCGGGACTAGTTGAAGACCCAGTGGTGACCAGGCGGGACTAGTTGAAGACCCAGTGGTGACCAGGTGGGACTAGTTGAAGACCCAGTGGGGACCAGGTGGGACTAGTTGAAGACCCAGTGGTGACCAGGCGGGACTAGTTGAAGACCCAGTGGGGACCAGGTGGGACTAGTTGAAGACCCAGTGGTGACCAGGCGGGACTAGTTGAAGACCCAGTGGTGACCAGGTGGGACTAGTTGAAGACCCAGTGGGGACCAGGTGGGACTAGTTGAAGACCCAGTGGTGACCAGGTGGGACTAGTTGAAGACCCAGTGGGGACCAGGTGGGACTAGTTGAAGACCCAGTGGTGACCAGGTGGGACTAGTTGAAGACCCAGTGGTGACTAGGTGGGACTAGTTGAAGACCCAGTGGTGACCAAGCGGGACTAGTTGAAGACCCAGTGGTGACCAGGTGGGACTAGTTGAAGACCCAGTGGTGACCAGGCGGGACTAGTTGAAGACCCAGTGGGGACCAGGTGGAACTAGTTGAAGACCCAGTGGTGACCAGGTGGGACTAGTTGAAGACCCAGTGGTGACCAGGCGGGACTAGTTGAAGACCCAGTGGTGACCAGGTGGGACTAGTTGAAGACCCAGTGGTGACCAGGCGGGACTAGTTGAAGACCCAGTGGTGACCAGGTGGGACTAGTTGAAGACCCAGTGGTGACCAGGCGGGACTAGTTGAAGACCCAGTGGGGACCAGGTGGGACTAGTTGAAGACCCAGTGGTGACCAGGTGGGACTAGTTGAAGACCCAGTGGGGACCAGGTGGGACTAGTTGAAGACCCAGTGGTGACCAGGTGGGACTAGTTGAAGACCCAGTGGTGACCAGGTGGGACTAGTTGAAGACCCAGTGGTGACCAGGTGGGACTAGTTGAAGACCCAGTGGGGACCAGGTGGGACTAGTTGAAGACCCAGTGGTGACTAGGTGGGACTAGTTGAAGACCCAGTGGGGACCAGGCGGGACTAGTTGAAGACCCAGTGGTGACCAGGCGGGACTAGTTGAAGACCCAGTGGGGACCAGGTGGGACTAGTTGAAGACCCAGTGGTGACCAGGCGGGACTAGTTGAAGACCCAGTGGTGACCAGGCGGGACTAGTTGAAGACCCAGTGGTGACCAGGCGGGACTAGTTGAAGACCCAGTGGGGACCAGGCGGGACTAGTTGAAGACCCAGTGGTGACCAGGCGGGACTAGTTGAAGACCCAGTGGGGACCAGGCGGGACTAGTTGAAGACCCAGTGGTGACCAGGCGGGACTAGTTAAAGACCCAGTGGGGACCAGGTGGGACTAGTTGAAGACCCAGTGGGGACCAGGTGGGACTAGTTGAAGACCCAGTGGTGACCAGGTGGGACTAGTTGAAGACCCAGTGGGGACCAGGTGGGACTAGTTGAAGACCCAGTGGTGACCAGGTGGGACTAGTTGAAGACCCAGTGGTGACCAGGCGGGACTAGTTGAAGACCCAGTGGTGACCAGGTGGGACTAGTTGAAGACCCAGTGGTGACCAGGCGGGACTAGTTGAAGACCCAGTGGTGACCAGGCGGGACTAGTTGAAGACCCAGTGGGGACCAGGTGGGACTAGTTGAAGACCCAGTGGTGACCAGGCGGGACTAGTTGAAGACCCAGTGGTGACCAGGTGGGACTAGTTGAAGACCCAGTGCTGACCAGGTGGGACTAGTTGAAGACCCAGTGGTGACCAGGTGGGACTAGTTGAAGACCCAGTGGTGACCAGGCGGGACTAGTTGAAGACCCAGTGCTGACCAGGTGGGACTAGTTGAAGACCCAGTGGGGACCAGGTGGGACTAGTTGAAGACCCAGTGGGGACCAGGTGGGACTAGTTGAAGACCCAGTGGTGACCAGGTGAGACTAGTTGAAGACCCAGTGGGGACCAGGTGGGACTAGTTGAAGACCCAGTGGTGACCAGGTGGGACTAGTTGAAGACCCAGTGGTGACCAGGTGAGACTAGTTGAAGACCCAGTGGTGACCAGGTGGGACTAGTTGAAGACCCAGTGGGGACCAGGTGGGACTAGTTGAAGACCCAGTGGTGACCAGGTGGGACTAGTTGAAGACCCAGTGGGGACCAGGTGGGACTAGTTGAAGACCCAGTGGGGACCAGGTGGGACTAGTTGAAGACCCAGTGGTGACCAGGTGGGACTAGTTGAAGACCCAGTGGGGACCAGGTGGGACTAGTTGAAGACCCAGTGGTGACCAGGTGGGACTAGTTGAAGACCCAGTGGTGACCAGGTGGGACTAGTTGAAGACCCAGTGGTGACCAGGTGGGACTAGTTGAAGACCCAGTGGGGACCAGGTGGGACTAGTTGAAGACCCAGTGGGGACCAGGTGGGACTAGTTGAAGACCCAGTGGGGACCAGGTGGTACCTGGAGCACGTTGAATGAAGCCATATCCTTAATTTAGCACGTTTTTTAACAGTGACCTTGACCTTAGAACATGACCTTGACCTTTAATGATAGAGTGCCATAAATTAATTCCCCATATCAAATAACCTATAAGTAAGCGTATGTAACTTTTGTATACTGACCTGTCAGTTTCTTCATCTGAACCCCTGCTGGTATCCAGTTTATCATCTCACCTGAACGGAGTGACAACGTCCTGTTTTCTGCTCCGTTCAGGACCATTTTAATCCATATTTTCATTTACTATTACAACAACCTGAGTCCATTCAGGGAACATTTGACAAAGCGCTTTGAAAACGTACTGTAAGTATAAAGTTAATACCCTGTGTATGCACAGTGCTTCAGTACATGTGAAAACAGGACTGCAGAGTGTATCTGCAGGTTTGTTTGCACTGCTGATCCCAGATCAGCGTGTGTTTCCCAGTGTGTTAGAACAGATGCTGCCGGCCACAGTCGTGCCTGCAAACTGAGTTTCATGATGAATTTACCGGGTTCAGGAACGATTTGACATGATGAGAGTTGCAGCAGCTGCAGCTTCGTCTTCATGCTGGTTTTGTCTCTTTGTCTCTTCACAGCCTGATACTTCAGTCCGCCACGTCTGGACTCCATCACAGCTTGCTGTGATTAGTAGTTCTAACTTACTGAGAGCTTCAAGAAGCTTTGATCCAGTCCAACAAGAGTCGACGAGACTTTTCAATATTAACTATTGACCGCTCATTTAATAAGTCATTCTCCTTAATCCCACTTTAGGTAAGGATGGATTACATTAGGCTCTTTCCTGCCTCAGACAGAGAGAAAAGACTTGTTAAGATATTCATCAGGATTTTTTTCAAATACTTTAGAGGGAAGATATACTTCTTTTTTTCTGAAAATTAGTTGAAGTTATGGTTGAACCCATGTGGTAATAAATGATTTGGGGCCTCAGTTCTAAAGCTGCTGAAGCTCTGAACAGGTCCTGGAAGATGGAAGTGGACGTTGGTGACCAGGGCCTCAGTTCTGAAGCCGCTGAAGCTCTGAACAGGTCCTGGAAGACGGAAGTGGACGTTGGTGACCAGGGCCTCAGTTCTGAAGCTGCTGAAGCTCTGAACAGGTCCTGGAAGATGGAAGTGGACGTTGTTGACCAGGGCCTCAGTTCAAAAGCCGCTGAAGCTCTGAACAGGTCCTGGAAGACGGAAGTGGACGTTGGTGACCAGGGCCTCAGTTCTGAAGCTGCTGAAGCTCTGAACAGGTCCTGGAAGATGGAAGTGGACGTTGGTGACCAGGGCCTCAGTTCTAAAGCCGCTGAAGCTCTGAACAGGTCCTGGAAGATGGAAGTGGACGTTGGTGACCAGGGCCTCAGTTCTAAAGCTGCTGAAGCTCTGAACAGGTCCTGGAAGACGGAAGTGGACGTTGGTGACCAGGGCCTCAGTTCTGAAGCCGCTGAAGCTCTGAACAGGTCCTGGAAGATGGAAGTGGACGTTGGTGACCAGGGCCTCAGTTCTAAAGCCGCTGAAGCTCTGAACAGGTCCTGGAAGATGGAAGTGGACGTTGGTGACCAGGGCCTCAGTTCTAAAGCCGCTGAAGCTCTGAACAGGTCCTGGAAGACGGAAGTGGACGTTGGTGACCAGGGCCTCAGTTCTGAAGCCGCTGAAGCTCTGAACAGGTCCTGGAAGATGCGTACGCCACTTCCCAGGCTTGGTGGGAGAACGTTGGTCCTCACGACCACTTAGAACCTTGAGCAGCACATTGTGGAGACGAGGAACCTGGTGGTGCTGATGGAGAGGTGGAGGACTGAACCATTTAATATCTTCAAATGAAGACTTATAGATCCACGTGATCAGAAGCAGCCGAGCTGCAGTGCTATAGATGTTTGTATAGTAGAACTTTACTGCTGAATCAGCAGCTCTATGTTCACATGTCAAACCTTCACCTTCAATCTCGTAAAGCTGCAGGGTGGAGGCTCTGCACCACCCTGTGCTCTGCACCACCCTGTGCTCTGCAGCTGCAGACAGACGACCTCCTCCATCACCTCCTCCTCCACCCTCCTCTTCCTCCTCCACCTTATCCTCCTCCTCCACCCTCCTCTTCCTCATCCTCCTACATGATGTCACTCTCCTCATGATGTCACTCTCCTCCATGATGTCACTCTCCTCCATGATGTCACTCTCCTCCATGATGTCACTCTCCCCTATGATGTCACTCTCCTCGTGATGTCACTCTCCTCCATGATGTCACTGTCCTCATGATGTCACTCCCCTCATGATGTCACCCTCCTCTGACCTCCACCTTCACATCAGATCCTCCTCCACCTCCACAGTCACTGATCTCTGACTATCACAGTATTTCCAGTGGTAATATAAATGTTTTTTTTCTTTTACCAGTGATTCCACTACTGTGACACTAAATAATATTTTCTCCTGACCTCCACCTCCTCCGTCACTATTTCTCTCTCCGTAAAATCCCTTATTTTTGTCTTTTCGGCGATCAGCTGATTGAGATGTAAAAATATTGACGAGGCTCTTTACATTGACCATATATGGCAGAAAGTGGGCGTGTTGATGGCGGGAGGTGAACCGTCAACCTTCCAGATGGATGGTGATTCATAAAAGGAAAGTGTGTGCAGATGTGTGTATGCACAGTTTTATTAATCAGAACTATTTGGGGGGTGCACGCCATTTTCTGCTTTTCTAGCATTTCTAGCAGGAATCACCAGAGTTCAGCTCGACATCCAGCATCATAATCTGAACAGTTCCAGTAGGAATCCTACACCAGGTTTTAGAAATGAGGCTCCAGGTGTTTCTTACGTGAGCAGCTGAGCGTTGTCGTGTTTCTTGCGGGATTTCAGCTTCTGTCTCCACTGAAGGAAGGACCACAGGGTGGCGTTTGGCTCCTCGCTGATGATGCACTGGTCTCTGTCTGTCCACACCTCCAGACCAATCAGAGGCACGCGGATGTTCAGAGCCCTGTAGAACTACACACACGCACACACACATACACACACGCACGCGCACGCACGCACGCACGCACACACACACACACACACACCTGGTCACACAAGGCAATTCTGTCCAAATGTCTCCCAAAAGACAGCTTTGATTCAGTTTTCCATCGTAGAGCAGGTGTTGTGATTTTCTACTTCACAAATGTAAAATGACAACAACAGGTGTAGAACGGATGGAGAAGTTAGAGAAGAGTGCAGGAAGCTGCATCAGCAGGTTAAACGGTGTTTGTTCTCCTGAAGACTGACTCTCAGCACCGTGAGACTATCAGCCTCACCTTGTCCACATAATTGGCAATCTCCATTATCCGTGTCTTGGTCTTTTCATAGTCCCGATTCTGCCGTTTGAACTGCAAATGATTGAAAATAAGACAAAGTAGTAAAGCAGAAGACACCAGAGCTCAGCTCGATATCCATCATCACAACTTCAACAGCTTTTCAACAGGCAATGTTCTTATGGTGGAAATGTATCATGGAGGGCCAAGAGTGGTAGTATTATTTAGTGACATATCATTATGGTCCACACACACACACACACACGCATGCACACACACGCACGCATGCACACACACACAGGTGTTGATCAGGCTGAGACAGAAACGTCTGATCAAGCTGCTTCCCCTTCTGGGAGATAATTGTTATTTAGATATTTAGATAAATCTATTTATAAGTCCATTAGTGGCTCAGTGACGTAAATGTTCAGGCTGAGTGGAAAACGTGCTGCAGAACGTCTCACCAGCGTGTTGTCAGCTACGACGTACAGCTCCAGGTACTTGGTGGTACCCATGTTACTCCTTTTAACCTGAGGACACAAAGAAAGTCATCAGTGTTCGTGGACAAGGAACAGGCTGCTTTTGATACCTTGATCTTTGGTAGAATTTGCTCTTGTTTAAGAAAGCTTGTGGCTTTAGCTTTGTATTGATGGCTCTACCAGCGACAGATGTCATTCTTTTTAATAGCATCTATTCTATTTACCTATACACTCTGTACTTTTATATTTGGACGTACAACCTTTCAGCTTTCTCAACAAACCTAGTTTTTTGTGTGGTTGCTATGGCGTTGCTATGCACATTATTAACGACGAACCAGAAGGAAGCTGATGTCGGGCAGAAGCCAGAGACGACACGTGCGACAGGTGGAGGGAGAAGCAGCAGAAGAGATGCAGACAAATCAGTTTACTGAAATCAACAACATACGATGTAAAAACTGTAGAATAATTGAAAAATGTCAATAAAAAGAGTTGGACTAAAACTGTAGAATAGCTTGTGGGGTACCCCAAGGATCGGTCCTTGAACCATGACTGTTTCTACTCTATGTGAATGATATTGTGTCTGCTTCTCATTTACTAAAATGTATTTTGTTTGCTGATGATACCACTTTGTTTAACTCTGGAGAAAATATAAACCAGGTTCTACAAATGGTCGAGAATGAATTTCAGGAAATTATGAAATGGTTTAATGCAAACAGACTATCTTTAAATATTAGTAAGATTAGTTGTAAAAAGAAAGACATCGATGCAACATTATTTATACAAGGATTAGAAATCAAAAGGACACATGATACTAAGTTTTTAGGTGTTATGATTGATGAACAGTTGACATGGAATCTCTTGATAAAAGAGCTTTGTTTCTATTGTAGAACTCACTAATTGTTCCATAAATGACTGATTGCATTAAAGTTTGGGGAAGTGCTTGTAAAACTTACATCGATCCAATTTCACTTTTACAGAAACGCTCCATTTGAGTCATCAATGGAAGTGGATACAGGGCCCATACAAATCCAATATTTATACTACGAGAAACATTAAAATTTAATGAACTGGTAGAATATAATCTCCTCTAAACTATGTACAAAGCTCACCAAGAAAAAATATTACCAAACAACTTGCAAAACAGATTGAAAAAGAGAGAAAGTAGATATGAATTAAGGGGAATGATATTTTTTAGAGTTTAGAAGGAAACCAAAGTAAGTCGATGGAGAAATCTTCATTGTCAAACTAAAACTACTAATTCCAGTATTTGTTTCAGAAAAGTCTAAAAGTGTTACTGCTGAGAAGATATGAGAGTGCTGTGTAGTAGTGACCTTTGTATTACGATTGTGTTAAATGTGTGTAAAACAGCTGGGTTGAACTTGAATACTACTTGAATAGAACTGTCAATGACTTTGTAGACAGGTATCAACCTCTAGTGAAGAACAGACTGACCCTGGAGTGAAGGGAGGTGAAGGTGGAGAGGTGGCTGGTCTGGGAGCTGTGATGGTCGTGACCACAGGTTCCTCTGAGTGACAGCTCCTCTGTGTTCATCAGAGAGTGACGGAGAGGATCCACACCTTCAGCCGGTTCCAGGTAGAAGGAGTCACTGGAGTTTAAGGATATCAGACCCCTGAGAGGACACAGGGAAGCACAAACAGGTGGAGAGGTCGAAGGTCAAATGGCGAAGGAAAGCACAGCATTATGTGCAAAACACAACAACATAGTTCATTTGCATTAAAACCTGATATTATGTTTGATACAGGCATTTGAAATGTGTTCCACACCAGAGGCTCATTTACAAAGATGCGTGGATTTTCCTCATGAACGACGGCTTAATGCTCAAATCCAGAAAACACAAAAAACCCGGTGCAAGAATCTGTGTCGGCATGAATCCAAGCACATTCCCTTTATACGTCCAGTGATCGTGGGGTTGAAGGGTTAGGGTTAGGGCTATGCTGGAGTCGCTGCCTCCTCCAAGTCTTCTCCCAATTTAAATATGAAAAATCCCATTTAGTCACTGAGATTCCTTCACTGCACGATCAGACAATCTGAAGCGAACAGTGAGTCGGACGGGGAAAAGAACTTCAGAGAAACATTATCGGAGATGCTTCTCCTCATGGTATTAATTCACTTCTGTGCTTGTGGGGGAGAAACATCCTCCTGCACCTCATGGCAGTGGAGTGATGAGCACACCTGACAGTGTGCAGTGGTAGGAATTACGAAAAAAATTATTATTAATATTAGGACCACTAAACAAATAAATGTACTCAATGATCAATGTATGTACTATTCATCAATTAGACAATTATTTTTGACCAATTAGCATCTTAATTTCTGGACAAACTGACCTACATGAAGGGATCATCATTGTGCAACTTTTGGAATCAGTTCTCTATGATATTTGCATTTACGGGAACATTTCTTCTGTTTCCACAGCAACGAGCGGTTCCGATAATCCTCCAGTGTTTGGTTGTATATCTGACAGTGTGTGTGACGCTGCTCCAGACCTGGGCATGTTTCCGCTGCTGCAAAGTTTTGGTACATTCACCAGTGGACCAATCTGTTGTCAAGGAGATCAGTGTAATGATGGAACGATACCAACCACAACCACCACTGCCCCAACCACAACCATTACTGCTCCAACTACAACTGCTCCAACTACAACCATTACTGCTCCAACTACAACCATTACTGCTCCAACTACAACTGCTCCAACTACAACCATTACTGCTCCAACTACAACCACGACATCTCCAACTACAACCACTACCACCCCAACCACAACCCCTACCGTCTCAACTACAACCATCACTATCCCAACTACAACCACTACTTCCTCAACAACAACCACTCTTGGCGGAATCACAACCGGCAATGCCCCAATCACAACCACTACTGCCCCACCTCCATCTCTTCAGTGTCTGAGTTGCTCTAATGCCGACTGTTCATCAACAACCCCAGTGACGTGCTCCTCAGAGACCATGTGCATCACAGCCACCATTCAAGGTAGACTTTTCTTCATCTCTAGAATTCCTCAATGAAATACATGTGCGACAATGTTCTGGCAGATTCTCACCGACTACAACTTCCCCATTCTCCACCCTGTAGAGACGACAATTACACCTCAATCAACAACAGATAGAATCTTCAGAGGCTGTGCAACATCCTCCGTTTGTCCAAACACAGGAGAGCAGATATTTTCAGTGGATTCAGGCTCTTCAAGTGTTCTGGCAGCTGCCACATGTTGTGACTCTAATGACTGTAACGGAGAAGATCCTCCTGGTGAGAACTAATAAAGTTTAATCTGTTTGATCACATGACCTCGGGGCACCACTGTTTAAACAGTTGTTCAATTGTCCTCTCATTTTCTAATAAAACTCATTATTCTTTCATGTTACAGCACTGCCTTCTCAGACAAACAATGATGGACAGTGTTTCGCTTGTTTGTTTGGTGACACTTGTTCAAATGTAGCGCTATGTCAAGGAACTGAAGACAATTTTGGTTCATTACATTTGAGCATCACATATGATCTGTAGACTAATCGCATGAGGACGTTTCCTTACAAATTCATCATGTGATGGAGCTTTTATAGCGATGTGTGTGCAGTTGATCGCTCCGATTACATAAAAAAAACCGCTCTTGCTGCAGATTCTGCTTTTATGTTGGCGGGTTCATCACCAGCATATCACAATTATTTCTTTACAGCATCACCACTAAGTGTCGCCCAAGCATCAACAGCTGTGCATTAACTTAATGAACATTTCCATGTTCATTTCACTCCCCATACATGTGAACCTTGCTCTGAAACAGAACGTAGGCCACGTGTTTCTGCGTTTGTACACGAAGCTCCCGGTGGATGGAAACACTTCCGTTCCTTTCTGTCTGAAGGAGGACAGGAGCAGAGGAACATCAACAGGCCGTTAGACATAATGAATGAAACGATTTCCATGGTTGCTTTGCGGTGATGAGGTCATTTCAGCAGCTTGATGTTTCGTGGAAAATCATTCAAAGAAAATTCAAGACTAAATGTGTTTTTTATGGGGTTTTTTTTAAGACAAACTGTGAACCATTACACATAAATGTTGCAATAATGATACAAATCAAAACTCATACATGCAAAAAAAGTTTCTTTGTTTAATGTGTCAGAAAGTTAAAACCAAAAAAAGTTACAAGATAAAGTTTTAGTTTCTGGGAGTTTGATAGCTTCCATTTTCCAAAGATTAAGCGTTTTGTATATTAAGAGTCTCTCAGCTCTTATATACAGTTTATAGTGTTAGTATCAGTAGAAACACTGTGTAAAAATCCTCATCACACACCATTACTTTACTTACTCTATTAATTCATTTGAGTGGGACAGTGTGTATTAATGAACATCCAGTGTTGCAACGATACCAGAGTTCATATAGAGCTCATTTCCATCTGTCGTCCCAGGAGGTCAAACCAAACCACCAAACACAATCATACACAGTGAAAATTCTACATGTAAAACAAAGCGCACACTAATAAGCACATCACATTAAAATGCGAATATGACATAACACACAGGGAGACGTACTACATTACCAAACAGACAGTACAGAATTAAACAGAACATGACTAAAGTGCTAAATTGGGCTGCCTTAAAGGTATAGTAGAGGATTTTCTTCTTCCGGGTGGATCATCAAAATAACTGGTCCTCCCAACTGTCAATCATTCTGGTGATGAATGACGTAAGCCCGTCGTACGTGCTCGTCCCTGCAGCTCACTCCACACGGTTCTCATCAAGCCGGTGGACCCGACGCATTATTCTCGGACATTTTTACACAGTTTCACCCCCTCTGGTGCAAATCTTCTTGTAAAGTGAGCTTATGTGAGCGATGCCGACTTGTGACTTGTAAACAGAGCGTGCAGGAGGAGAACTGGGCTCGTCACGTCTCTCGCACGCGTTTTAGTAGGCGTTCCGTCTCGGGAGCAGGTACAGCGCTGCGCATGCGCACTTTTTTCAAACGGTGGAGAGGGCGGTTCTTTCCTAAAATTCCTGAAAATCCTCCTGTATACCTTTAACATATATTCCAATATTACCAAACACTCAGTCACACTGACCTGCTGATGATAGAAAGATGAAAATAAAACGATTCATGTCCCTGTGGACTAAAATCCCCTCCCAGTTTTGACAATATTGCTGATTGAGGAGGAATATTATGATGAGTTGTCTCTTAATGGACGTACAGTATGTAGTGCTTCCTCTAACTGCCCCTGGAGTTCCAACCAGAACAACCCTTGAGTGAAAGAACCTTCTGTGCAAACCTCAGAACCTGCACCCCCCCCCTCCACCACTGTGGATCCAGTCCAGGTGTCAACATTCTTTTTTTAATGGGGGCGGGGCCTGACTGTTCAGCACTCTGCACACCAGGCAATTGGTTTCAAAACATTTTAGATTTTCAATCTTTGAAAGATTGAATGTTCCTATCAAGGCTCATACGTGGAGAGACCGAGGCGTCCCATCAAATACCTTGATCCTCTTTTTATACAGCTGTCCTACTGGCTGAAGCGCCGTGACTCCAGCAGAGGACTGACTGCAGTGCGCTCCTCTGGAAACACTGTGGCACTAACGTCACAGGGGTTTTGTCTAATGCTCATTTCAGTTTGTCTATAAAAAGGCAGTTTGTCGTCTCTGTAGACTGATTTGGCCGGAAACCAAACTGTCTCTGCAGTGGAGAGAATTCTTTTTTCAAGATGCTTCATTAATCGATTCGCCACCCACTTCTCTGAGACTTTGACACAATGGGTCAGAAGCTTATTGGCCGATAATTTGAACCCCGTGTTTTACAACCTGACTTAAAAACGGGTGTTATGTTGGCCTGCTGCCAAGAGGACGGAGCTGCTGATTGATTGAGGGACTGATTGACCAAGTGCGTTAATCAAGTGAGTAAAGTTTAAAAAGTTGGCGTCCATACCATGCACGTCCCTGGCTTTGGAGTTTTTAAGTGCAGAGATCATTTTGGTATCTCAGCCGTTGATATGTTTTGTAGCTGAAAGATGACTGAATGAGGTAGAATAGAGGACGGAGGAACATCAGACTTGCTGTCCACATAATGATTATTGAAGGTATTTGTGAATGTCAAAGGATGACTGATCAATTCACCGGTGATTTCTACTTCAGGAGGTACCAGCTCAGATGGAGGACAATAAATGAGCATCAAGAGGAAGCAGAGTCATACGTTTACGTTCAGCATGTTCAGCAGGACTGAGAGAAACGTGTCCTTCAGCTTCTTCCAGACAGTGCAGACACATGTTCAGTCCATCATCACCACAGCACTAAGTCGCCAAGTGGATTTGTTCTGTACCATTAAAAAAGAACAGCTAATACTGCGATGGACTTCCACCAACAACAACCTTCCTCTCTCCAGAGAATGACGTTATTCTCATTAGGTCTATATTCACCATCATCACGGCTGCCGCATCACACAAGTACAATCACACTGAAATGACAGCGCGGCAGTTTATTCCTCATGAAAACTCAGCATGTGGTTGTGTTAATGTGCTTTGAGAAGTCATTGTGTGTTTGGTTTGAAGTGTTGAGGAGCTGTACCTGATTCCTGAGCAGGTGCTGAGAGCGACCCAGGACTGTGGATGTCCTCTCACATGGCCCTGGTAGAAGCAGTGGTCCTGACAGGAGAAACACGTCATGTTTCATTTACAGCTTTACACAGCGAGCAATTATCATTCTTATGCAGACGCCAGAGGAACCGTTGATCAGACACCCCCACTTGCCCCACCCGGGGCATCTGAACAATAACCGCAGCAGATCAATAAAAGCAGAGCAGAGCTTCTGACCGGTCAGTCGGTCATCAGGTGGAGATTCCTGGCTCGTCAATTACAGCAAAGGAAGGCAAACCAAACTATCTCAGAAATTAAAAGTGGTCAGGGCTTAAAGTAGGGGGGGTGGATAAAATTAGAATTTGCATGTAACAGGTTTAAATTGACCTTATTTATATACAAATCACATATATAATATCATTTTTTGATTTTCAGGTTGCTACTGCCTGCTACTGGCCATATAAGGAAAACCGCGTTTTGGGCGAATTTCTCGAATTTTGCCACTTTTGACAAGTTTTGTGATTTAATGGCTCAACAGTAACGTATCATATATTACATTCACACATTTGTCATGCTACTCAATGTTTTATTTGTTTATTTTAGGTAGTCTGAGACAAGATGGCTGCCAGTAGTACCTCCACTATTGGTATTGTTACGAAGAGAACAATGCTAACACCAGAACAATTTGGCAACAACCTCAAGATAGTTTTGGGGAAAACAACTGACAGATCCACTGTTACCTTGACAGAATTCCGTGCCGCGATGGAAAGACTGTCTGCTCAGCCATTATAATCATTAATAATGTGCATGCTATTGATTTTTTTTTGGTGTGTTCTAGTATAAACCATACCTTTTAGTTCATAAATAAACAAAATAAAACAAGTAATCACTATATTTGTACACAATGTTGAGACAGAGTCATTGTCCATTATCATATAGAGCTGAAAAAAGCGTGCAAAAGTGTGATATACGCAGTACATCAAAACATGCCAGTAGCAGGCAGTAGCAGAACCAAAATTGAAAATGCAGGTTACTTGTGTGTTTTATATATAAATAAGGTCAAAATAAACCTGTTACACGAAGGTTTTGGGAAAAAAGGTCATTTATCCACCCCCCCCTACTTAAAGATTATTGACAATCTAGAAATATTGCAGACACTGTATAGATCTTCTAATTCTGATAGAAACTCAGACCTGGACCAAACAGGATGGATCAAAAACAGACACTCTTTTTTCCAACATTAGACGTTTGCTGGATGTAATTCATAGCCGGTCTTCAAGTGATTCTCAATAAATAAAAATCTTACTTGATGCAGAAAAGGCATTTGATTGTGTGAAGTGGGACTTTCTCTTATGCACCATCCAAACCTTCAGATTCAGATCTAAATGTATATCATGGACTAAAGTACTTCATTCGACCCCTCTGGCTCCTGTTGGTTCAAACAATAATCTCCGGCCTTTGGTTGAGCTTCAAGGAGGAACAAGACAGGGTTCTCCTCTGAACCATTGGCTGCTGCTCTGAGGTAACTGACCTCACAGGGTTTAGAACACAAAGTTCCACTTTTCACATCAAACCCCTCCCATCCTTCCAAAACTACCAGATTTACTTCAGGAATTTGGATAAATATCGGCTTATAAAGTGAATTTTCAAAAGAGTGAACTAACGGCAATTGGAGACTTTTCAGGTCCACAAAAACGTTCATATTTAGGAATCTGGATTACATGCAACCACGAGGAACTGTATGACGCGATCCTACCTTCATTCTCCCAAACAAAACACGATTTAAAAAAATGGAATAGTCAGAATTCTTTCTTTATTTGGAACAAAAATCGAATTAAACGATGTATACTTCAGTGGTCTGGTAAAACAGGTGGCCAGATGTTTTATTCTATTACTGGGCCGAAAATAATCCAACAACATTGTTTTGGAAGGAGAATGATCCTCATGCATCGTGAGTCGCTGTTGAAAGAGTTTCACTAATGTCCCTGCCGTCCTGGACCTCCTCCGTCACAGACCTCCTCCACCTTCACCTCAAACCCGTCGTTCACTGCTCGTGTAGAGCTCCTCCACACAAACACTGCATGTTTCCTCCATCATATACATGGAAAACCACGGAAAACCATGGAAAACATGGAATTCCATCAATGTATGATCTCTATTGTGACGATGTCTTTGGCACTTTTGGAACAGCTGGTACAGAAATTCCTTCTGCCCAGGTCTCACTTTTAGAGACAAATCTGACTGCGTGCCCTCGATTCCTCCTCCATCCCTTTTGGAGTCAATTGTTAAATATCAACAAATACAAAGAGGCATTAGAGGCGCCATCTTTGAGCTATTGGACACAAGCTAACAGCACTGGAGTCCCTAAAGACTAAAGGAAGGGGAACAGAGAATCCAGAGAATCCTCTGTTTGCCTCAGACATTCGGTGGTTCAGTTCTAAATGGTGCACCGCCTTCATTTAAAGCAAGACTGAGCAAGATACAAGCTGACCTTGACCCCACATGTGACTGACGCCAACCGGAACCAGCCACCCTGATGCACAAGTTGTGGACGAGTCCAGAGTGGAACAGCTTCTGGGAATCAAGTCTGGTCAGAAACATGTCCTGCTCCAGTAAAACCTTGTCCACTGAGTTCCATATGTGGAGCGACAGCAAGGACGGAGCATTTAGAGGTGTGAAGGACTGGACCCATGGTTTCTGTCCCTCCTGGCCAGCAGAGTGGAAAGATCCACTTCCACCCACGGATGGAGGTGGGGTCAAAGGTCACACATTATATATAACAAGAGAAGATTTGCTAAAAGCACAAGAACATCAATACAAACATTCTATGATGCCTGGAAACCTTTCTTGACTTATTGGTAAAGTGTGAACCCAGACGACATCTCTAATGTAGTTGAATTTTATGATTCAATTTTTAAAAATTATTTATTTATTTATTTACATTTTATTTGATTCTTATTTAGTTCTATTTATTTTTATTTTGTTTATCTCATGTATATATATATATATGTATATATATATATATGTGTGTGTGTATTTATATATATGTATACACATATATGTAGTCGTGTTTACATTTATTTGTATATTTTGTTTATCTGTCTGCTTATCTATTTTGCTTGTCTTAAGTATTTAAGTTGGCATTTCGGAGCTGTCTGGCCTCTGTGTTTATGTTTGTGTTTATGTTTATGTTTGTGTTTGTGTCTGTGTCTGTGTCTGTGTCTGTGTCTGTGTCTGTGTCTGTGTCTGTGCTTGTGCTTGTGTTTGTGCTTGTGTTTGTGTTTGTGTTTGTGCTTGTGTTTGTGTTTGTGTTTGTGTCTGTGTCTGTGTCTGTGTCTGTGTCTGTGCTTGTGCTTGTGTTTGTGCTTGTGTTTGTGTTTGTGTTTGTGCTTGTGTTTGTGTTTGTGTTTGTGTTTGTGTCTGTGTCTGTGTCTGTGTCTGTGTCTGTGTCTGTGTCTGTGCTTGTGTTTGTGTTTGTGTTTGTGTTTGTGTCTGTGTCTGTGTCTGTGTCTGTGCTTGTGCTTGTGTTTGTGTTTGTGCTTGTGTTTGTGCTTGTGTTTGTGTTTGTGTTTGTGCTTGTGTTTGTGTTTGTGTCTGTGTCTGTGTCTGTGTCTGTGTCTGTGTCTGTGTCTGTGTCTGTGCTTGTGCTTGTGTTTGTGCTTGTGCTTGTGTTTGTGTTTGTGTTTGTGTTTGTGTCTGTGTCTGTGTCTGTGTCTGTGCTTGTGTTTGTGTTTGTGTTTGTGTTTGTGTTTGTGTTTGTGTCTGTGTCTGTGTCTGTGTCTGTGTCTGTGTCTGTGCTTGTGCTTGTGTCTGTGTCTGTGTCTGTGTCTGTGTCTGTGCCTGTGCCTGTGTTTGTGTTTGTGTCTGTGTCTGTGTCTGTGTCTGTGTCTGTGTCTGTGCTTGTGTTTGTGTTTGTGTCTGTGTCTGTGTCTGTGCTTGTGCTTGTGTTTGTGTTTGTGTTTGTGCTTGTGTTTGTGCTTGTGTTTGTGTTTGTGTTTGTGTTTGTGTCTGTGTCTGTGTCTGTGTCTGTGTCTGTGTCTGTGTCTGTGCTTGTGTTTGTGTTTGTGTTTGTGTTTGTGTCTGTGTCTGTGTCTGTGTCTGTGCTTGTGCTTGTGTTTGTGTTTGTGCTTGTGTTTGTGCTTGTGTTTGTGTTTGTGTTTGTGCTTGTGTTTGTGTTTGTGTTTGTGTCTGTGCTTGTGCTTGTGCTTGTGTTTGTGTTTGTGCTTGTGTTTGTGTTTGTGTTTGTGCTTGTGTTTGTGTTTGTGTTTGTGTTTGTGTCTGTGTCTGTGTCTGTGCTTGTGCTTGTGCTTGTGCTTGTGTTTGTGTTTGTGTTTGTGTTTGTGCTTGTGTTTGTGTTTGTGTTTGTGCTTGTGTTTGTGTTTGTGTTTGTGTTTGTGTTTGTTTGTGCTTGTGCTTGTGCTTGTGTTTGTGTTTGTGTTTGTGTTTGTGTTTGTGTTTGTGCTTGTGTTTGTGCTTGTGTTTGTGTTTGTGCTTGTGCTTGTGTTTGTGTTTGTGCTTGTGTTTGTGTTTGTGTTTGTGTTTGTTTGTGCTTGTGCTTGTGTTTGTGTTTGTGTTTGTGCTTGTGTTTGTGTTTGTGTTTGTGCTTGTGTTTGTGTTTGTGTTTGTGCTTGTGCTTGTGTTTGTGTTTGTGCTTGTGTTTGTGTTTGTGTTTGTGTTTGTGTCTGTGCTTGTGCTTGTGTTTGTGCTTGTGTTTGTGTTTGTGCTTGTGCTTGTGTTTGTGTTTGTGCTTGTGTTTGTGCTTGTGTTTGTGTTTGTGTCTGTGCTTGTGCTTGTGTTTGTGCTTGTGTTTGTGTTTGTGCTTGTGCTTGTGTTTGTGTTTGTGCTTGTGTTTGTGTTTGTGTTTGTGTTTGTTTGTGCTTGTGCTTGTGTTTGTGTTTGTGTTTGTGCTTGTGTTTGTGTTTGTGTTTGTGCTTGTGTTTGTGTTTGTGTTTGTGCTTGTGCTTGTGTTTGTGTTTGTGCTTGTGCTTGTGTTTGTGCTTGTGTTTGTGTTTGTGCTTGTGTTTGTGTTTGTGTTTGTGCTTGTGTTTGTGTTTGTGTTTGTGTCTGTGTCTGTGTCTGTGCTTGTGCTTGTGTTTGTGCTTGTGTTTGTGTTTGTGTTTGTGCTTGTGTTTGTGTTTGTGTTTGTGTTTGTGTTTGTGCTTGTGTTTGTGTTTGTGTTTGCTTGTGTTTGTGTTTGTGCTTGTGTTTGTGTTTGTGTTTGTGCTTGTGCTTGTGTTTGTGTTTGTGTTTGTTTGTGCTTGTGCTTGTGTTTGTGTTTGTGCTTGTGTTTGTGTTTGTGTTTGTGCTTGTGTTTGTGTTTGTGCTTGTGTTTGTGTTTGTGCTTGTGTTTGTGTTTGTGTTTGTGCTTGTGTTTGTGTTTGTGTTTGTGTTTGTTTGTGCTTGTGCTTGTGCTTGTGTTTGTGTTTGTGCTTGTGTTTGTGTTTGTGTTTGTGCTTGTGTTTGTGTTTGTGTTTGTGCTTGTGCTTGTGCTTGTGTTTGTGCTTGTGTTTGTGTTTGTGCTTGTGTTTGTGTTTGTGCTTGTGTTTGTGTTTGTGTTTGTGTTTGTGCTTGTGTTTGTGTTTGTGTTTGTGTTTGTGTCTGTGTCTGTGTCTGTGCTTGTGCTTGTGTTTGTGCTTGTGTTTGTGTTTGTGCTTGTGTTTGTGTTTGTGTTTGTGTTTGTGTTTGTGTTTGTGCTTGTGTTTGTGTTTGTGTTTGTGTTTGTGTTTGTTTGTGCTTGTGTTTGTGTTTGTGTTTGTTTGTGCTTGTGCTTGTGTTTGTGTTTGTGCTTGTGCTTGTGTTTGTGCTTGTGCTTGTGTTTGTGTTTGTGCTTGTGTTTGTGTTTGTGTTTGTGTTTGTGTCTGTGTCTGTGTCTGTGTCTGTGTCTGTGCTTGTGTTTGTGTTTGTGTTTGTGTTTGTGTTTGTGTCTGTGTCTGTGTCTGTGTCTGTGTCTGTGTCTGTGTCTGTGCTTGTGCTTGTGTCTGTGTCTGTGTCTGTGTCTGTGTCTGTGCCTGTGTTTGTGTTTGTGTTTGTGTCTGTGTCTGTGTCTGTGTCTGTGTCTGTGTCTGTGCCTGTGTTTGTGTTTGTGTCTGTGTCTGTGTCTGTGTCTGTGCTTGTGCTTGTGTTTGTGTTTGTGTTTGTGTTTGTGCTTGTGTTTGTGTTTGTGTCTGTGTCTGTGTCTGTGTCTGTGTCTGTGTCTGTGTCTGTGTCTGTGCTTGTGTTTGTGTTTGTGTTTGTGTCTGTGTCTGTGTCTGTGCTTGTGCTTGTGTTTGTGTTTGTGCTTGTGTTTGTGTTTGTGTTTGTGCTTGTGTTTGTGTTTGTGTCTGTGCTTGTGCTTGTGCTTGTGTTTGTGTTTGTGCTTGTGTTTGTGTTTGTGTTTGTGCTTGTGTTTGTGTTTGTGTTTGTGTTTGTGTCTGTGTCTGTGTCTGTGCTTGTGCTTGTGTTTGTGCTTGTGTTTGTGTTTGTGTTTGTGTTTGTGCTTGTGTTTGTGTTTGTGTTTGTGCTTGTGCTTGTGTTTGTGTTTGTGTTTGTGTTTGTTTGTGCTTGTGCTTGTGCTTGTGTTTGTGTTTGTGTTTGTGCTTGTGCTTGTGCTTGTGTTTGTGCTTGTGTTTGTGTTTGTGCTTGTGCTTGTGTTTGTGTTTGTGCTTGTGTTTGTGTTTGTGTTTGTGTTTGTTTGTGCTTGTGCTTGTGTTTGTGTTTGTGTTTGTGCTTGTGTTTGTGTTTGTGTTTGTGCTTGTGTTTGTGTTTGTGTTTGTGCTTGTGCTTGTGTTTGTGTTTGTGCTTGTGCTTGTGTTTGTGCTTGTGTTTGTGTTTGTGCTTGTGTTTGTGTTTGTGTTTGTGCTTGTGTTTGTGTTTGTGTTTGTGTCTGTGTCTGTGTCTGTGCTTGTGCTTGTGTTTGTGCTTGTGTTTGTGTTTGTGTTTGTGCTTGTGTTTGTGTTTGTGTTTGTGTTTGTGCTTGTGTTTGTGTTTGTGTTTGTTTGTGCTTGTGTTTGTGTTTGTGCTTGTGTTTGTGTTTGTGTTTGTGCTTGTGCTTGTGTTTGTGTTTGTGTTTGTGTTTGTTTGTGCTTGTGCTTGTGTTTGTGTTTGTGCTTGTGTTTGTGTTTGTGTTTGTGCTTGTGCTTGTGTTTGTGTTTGTGCTTGTGTTTGTGTTTGTGCTTGTGTTTGTGTTTGTGTTTGTGCTTGTGTTTGTGTTTGTGTTTGTGTTTGTTTGTGCTTGTGCTTGTGCTTGTGTTTGTGTTTGTGCTTGTGTTTGTGTTTGTGTTTGTGCTTGTGTTTGTGTTTGTGTTTGTGCTTGTGCTTGTGTTTGTGTTTGTGCTTGTGTTTGTGCTTGTGTTTGTGTTTGTGCTTGTGTTTGTGTTTGTGTTTGTGCTTGTGTTTGTGTTTGTGTTTGTGTCTGTGTCTGTGTCTGTGCTTGTGCTTGTGTTTGTGCTTGTGTTTGTGTTTGTGCTTGTGTTTGTGTTTGTGTTTGTGTTTGTGTTTGTGTTTGTGCTTGTGTTTGTGTTTGTGTTTGTGTTTGTGTTTGTTTGTGCTTGTGTTTGTGTTTGTGTTTGTTTGTGCTTGTGTTTGTGTTTGTGCTTGTGCTTGTGTTTGTGCTTGTGCTTGTGTTTGTGTTTGTGCTTGTGTTTGTGTTTGTGTTTGTGCTTGTGTTTGTGTTTGTGCTTGTGCTTGTGTTTGTGTTTGTGTTTGTGTTTGTGTTTGTGTTTGTGTTTGTGTTTGTGTTTATGTTTATGTTTGTGTTTGTGTTTGTGTTTGTGTTTGTTGCTGTGGTGGGGTGGGACATGGAAGAAAAAGAACATAATGGAAAATCTGTCTGAATGTTATTTTGGTGTTATATAAAATTTTAAAAAGACCTTGAACAAAAAAAAAAAAGACGGTGAGACCAACAGCTCTGAGATCTTTTAAAATGTGAGCTTTAATGGCCTTCGATTAATATTTAATGAAGTGGCAAATGAGAAAATGGGAGTGGAACTGCTGCCTCTGGGCTCCATATCCACCGGTTCACAAGCTGTGACACGTTTCAGTCCATCTCACATTTTCACCCGGATCCTGGTTCAGCTTTCCTAGATTTCAGAATAAAAGACTTTTTAAAATTGTGTTCATTATTGTCTCAAACAAGCCCAGTGGTCTCCAACACGTGTCTCCTGCGCTCCTCTGTAGCTTTCACTAAATCCTGTTTCAATAAGTTGTATTTCCTGATCGTACATGTTGCTCTGTAACTTACAGTCCCAACAGTAATAAATTACTTTATCCCCAAATCCTGCTGAAACAGAAAGAAATCCCCACGGTGAAAGACCCTGAAAACCAAAAGAACTACAAGACTGTGATTTCTACATCAGAAAAAGCTAAAACACTATATAATTAGACATTTTTAACTGTAGTTTTAAAATGTCATAAATGCACCATAGACACAAATTCAATTTGAAAGAAGAAATTGTCATCTTGTATAAGATTTAGTTTCTTTTTTAAAAAGTCAAAGATATTTTGCAGATAAATGAAGTTACAGGAAAGTGATGGAAACATGTCTTGGTGGCCTGTGACTCAGTCAATGTTCCGGACGGAGCAAAGAGCCCACGGTTAAAACGTTCTACTTTTTTCTGCCAAAACCACGAAGAGAATCTTTTCACCAGATTCAATCCGGTGAGCGTCTTTTGACAATATTGAAAAGACAACCATTACATTAAATTAGTACGGTTCTTCTTTTGTTCACCGTGTCTTAAGATTTCTGTTGAATTCGCTGCACATGTTCCTGTTTTATTCTGACTTGTACAAGTAATTGTTTTCCTTTGTACTGGGAGTTTTTTTTAATTGCCCACAGCAGTTAATAACCGACGGCAGTGTGATCCACACAATCATTCAAAGCTCTAATTCAGATTCTGAAATGAATAATAAACGTGTTTATTTTGCAAGTCTGGTCTTCACATGAAGTCCTCAGTCTTTTCACTTCCTGTAAACTGCAATGTCGTTGCCACATTGTCTACTAACCTTACTCTATTTTTGATGGGAATCACAGCTAATTTAGCTTGAAGTTGTCGGAATAATTGAACATTGTTTTAATGTTGACTTCAATATTTAAATCCATTAAAGTTTCATTAACGTTTCAATCATAAAAGGTGTCTAACATTGACAATGACAGGATACAGTCCAAATAATGTTGTTTATGCATGATCACATAAAAGAAGGAGCCTTCAAAATAAAAGAATCAGGACGTTTTCAGGTCTGCATCTAATCCTGCAGTGTCTTTTGGATTTCTGTTAAAAGCTAAAGTTTAGAGAAAAAGCCAGTGATCAGGGAGGGAAACTACAGAGAGAGCGAGAGAGAGAGAGAGAGAGAGAGAGGGGGGGGGCTATTTGCATCATACTGATCCAAATACTGTATTTTCCAACTGTTACGAGATTAAACCAGCCTGGGCAGCTCTATCTAGACAGTAACATGATTCTCTAGATTAAACCAGCCTGAGCAGCTCTATCTAGACAGTAACATGATTCTCTAGATTAAACCAGCCTGAGCAGCTCTATCTAGACAGTGACATGATTTTCTAGATTAAACCAACCTGAGCAGCTCTATCTAGACAGTAACATGATTCTCTAGATTAAACCAGCCTGAGCAGTTCTAGCTAGACAGTAACATGATTTTCTAGATTAAACCAGCCTGGGCAGCTCTATCGAGACAGTAACATGATTCTTTAGATTAAACCAGCCTGAACAGCTCTATCTAGACAGTTACATGATTTTCTAGATTAAACCAGCCTGAGCAGCTCTATCTAGACAGTAACATGATTCTCTAGATTAAACCAGCCTGAGCAGTTCTATCTAGACAGTAACATGATTTTCTAGATTAAACCAGCCTGGGCAGCTCTATCTAGACAGTAACATGATTCTCTAGATTAAACCAGCCTGAACAGCTCTATCTAGACAGTAACATGATTTTCAAGCAGGAGAATAAATTAGCAGGTAGGCAATACAACAAAACAAAAAACAAAAACAACAACAGTAACAAAAGCAAAAACAAAACAAAATACCAAAACATAAATTTTGATAATTGAAAGAACAATAGCAGAAAACAAGAAAAATCAGCAGCACATCTCATCGATGAGGAGTGGAAGTGTGTGCGCGTGTATATTGAAAGCTTTTGACTGTTTATGTAGTTTGTGTTTTAATTTCAACTTTGAGTCCACGACTGATTCTTACTGTGTGGTTGTGGTTGCTCACGGTCACTGGCTGCCCATCGCTTGTGTAGTAGGTCTCTGTGAAGTCCGGACCCAAAAGTTCACTGGAAAAGGCAAAAAGATCAAATCAGGTCATTAAATTACCTTGACGCCAAACAAGCTTATTGAAATAAAGACATCAGCAGCGTTACAGCGTATCAGGACAGAATGAAACAGAACAAGAAACTAAACACGTGAGACCAGGAACACAGAACTGTTTTAGAAGGGATGTTTTACATTCTGTGTCTGGAATAATTCCAGTAAAGCAAAAAGTCTGAAGTAAACACAATGAGTTCTCATCGTGTTTAAAGTATAAAGAACTGTGAGTGTATGGAATCACAGGAGTGCCAAAATGAAAATGAAATTTAATGTGGAAATACAAAGAGAATCAATAATACAAAAAATATACAAAGGTAATATTCTTTTTCTATTGTGTCTTTGCTTATTCCACGTTGTCAATGCTTCTCCTGTTTTGTCTTTGTCTTTTCTATTTGTGTCGCTGCATTTACTGGATGAGTCAAGCCGTCTGGAAAAGACCAAAGCAATACATTGTAAATCAGCTGTGGGCGGGGCTAATCGGCTAGGTCCTGTTCAGGGTGAAGAGTTGCATAGTGGCTATGTAGCAGGAAGTAGACGCATATGTAGGTTTATTTGTAGTAAAAGAGGGAAAGTTAAATATGAGGGACGTAGAGGAACTGAGAAGAAGCTACTCCATAGCCACTGTATGCCGCCGTCGTCACACAGCGATTATATGTTTCCTCTCTTGTCCCAAATACCGTCTCTCATCTTCATCGGCAAACCCGGAAATATAAATACGACGACGAGTGGAAACGCCCACATTGCACCAAAAACCAACATAACCAGCAGATTCTTAATCAAACTAAATACTTTTGTTACCAAAACAAAGAAATTATATTTACAATATTGTACAAAAAGGAAAAATAAATGAAATATTTCAAACTTATTTTTAATGCAACAGTGCCATCTATTAGCAGGAACAAAAATTGCTCGACATGACATCCTTCAGGCAGGAATCATGTGATCAGGTATCAACTGGTCACCCTGAACAGGAAGCCCCGCCCACAGCCCTCGCTGATTAGCCCATTAGCATTTGACACTCCTGTGATTCCATATGAGTGTTTCTCCATGATTCCATTGTTTAAAATCAATAGCAATTGAGACTAAAGTCCCCCCCCCCACTTGAGAAAGATCAAGTGCTGTACATGAATCCATTATATCACATTTTTTGCTTTATTGTACCCAGAGCGTGCTGACAGGCCTTAAAATGTCTTTTTTCTTTGTCCTCTGAGGACACTGTGAATAAAGCTGATGGCATCACTTCCAACATCTTACACCAAACACAACTTACATTCATTCATTCAGTAATTTACTGTATTTAAGTAATTTCTCCCTGGGATTAAAAAAGTCAAAAAAGCCTGGTCAAAAACGAGCTTTTTCCTCCACAGGTTTCTCAAAGACAATTCCGTCCACACGTCACTGTGACCACGGCTCAACACCAGGCTTCAGGACATGTAGTACACATGCCTGGCCTTTAGGGGCGCTGTGACTCACCCAAATGATCAAAAGCGTAGAAGACACAGAGCACATAGAAATTTAGAAGTAGACTTCTGCTCATAGACTGCTATATAACTCTAGTTCTATAGGTCTATGGTCCTGCTAGCGTCAGTAGCTTCTGCTGCTCCACCGGAGCTTGTAGTCCCTGATTGTTGTGGTGATTTGATGACATGGCGGCCCACGGTGGAGGGGGGGGGTTACCACGTCTTTCTCCCACAGATGATCGTCTCAGCCGGGGTTTTAGAATTCCCCGCTCTGGGACCCGGGCTTCTAATGTGGCTGATACAAACTGTGTGTTTATGTGAAACGACGTTCTCATGTGGACGGCGCCTGATTCTGATAATATTCAAATGATAATCGTCTTGATGGAGGTAATGCTCAGCAAGTGATCGAGACCACTGGACCTATTTCAGATGACACAAATATTTGTGACTCGTCTTTATTTGTAGTGTGAGTGATGAGAGGCACAAGTCAGTCACTGTGAGAGGGGATTATGGGGAAACTGCAAAAAATGGTCTAAATCCTCGTGAGACATAAATAACATGAATGCGCTTCCTCATAGTGGCTTTTGTATTCATTGCCACAATCAGGTAGGTTGTGGGACAGATTCCACATAATGCCAACAGACTTGTTGGACCAAGTCTTCCTCATGTTGAACTGCCCACATGATGCACACACATTTTGGAATTTTTTTTTAAACGCAGTTGATCCTACGTGGGAAACTTCTTTTTCTGCATTCAAGCCATCCTATTGCCATGATAAGGGAGAGCAGCCATCTCACTAATGTGATAAGTCTATAGTGAACTTCCCCCCTTAACCTCAGGCTGCATCACTGAGCTTTCACTTCTCCGCCCAACTAACTAGTGTAACAATAACAATACTACTATAAATAATAATAATAATAATAATAATAATAATATGGTGGTTTGCTCTGTGGTGAGGCTCGTCCCTCCCCAACACAATGACGAGGTTTTGTCCTTGAATGATTCCTAAAATAACTGGTTACCTTGAACTGTCCTTGTTCTCTCACAGTCTGAACAGATGCAGGAAAACCATGGAGTCTCCTTTAATTTGATTTTATATGATTGATTTTTGATGATGAACAGCTGATAAAGAAAACACAAAGGTGATTAAATAGCAAAGGCACAAAGTCTCTTTGAGGAGACAGAAACCTGAAGTGCTTCAGAGAATCACCACTGCACTTCACACCTCCAGATCCGTCTTTGTAATTCTCCCTGCTAACCAAAGATATCATGAAGACTTATGTGACGTCTTGGTGGCCGATGAAGAAGAAGCACCATCTGTTGAAGAGTCTGTGACCTTCAGCAACACGAGCTACTGTGTCAAAACTAAATACCTCCGTGTCCTCTACTTCAGCTGGACTCTACATGAAGGTCACATCCCAGTTTCTTTCCAGACGACACACACCAAACTACACGACCCATTGGCAGTAATGTGGAGTAAATCTATCAACCTGTGCAGAAACTGTAGACAGCAATGTTTTGAAACCGATGTCAGTTTGCTCAGCCAACAACAGAAACCCTGAGAAGGATGTAGTTAGCCTGCCAGGCCACGGGTTGGCGCTATTGATCAGCTTTGTAATGAAACGGCACACACACGAACAATGATAAAGAAGAGCAATCAAAGATTTCTGACGTCTGCCACAGGCTGATCTCAACTCAGGGAAAAATAAAAAGTTGAATCTATCTGTGGTGAAAATTTCAACAAAATTCATGCAATAGTTGTGACATAATGTGGCAACCAGACGTACAGGCGGACAAACATATGCAGATCATTTGATCATGTCCTCAGAGGACAGGACGGGTCGTCCCCAAGTGCTTTACATCGTGAATCACATTCACCCATTCACACACACATTCACACACCAGTGGAGGCAGCAGCCATGCAAGACGCCCACTCCATTGGTTTGGTCTTCAGTGTCTTACTCAAGGACACGTTGACGCGTGGACAGGCAGGGACGAGGAATCAGTACACTATAAACAATAACAATGGCGAGGGCATGACATTCGTATGGACAGAAAACAAATTGCTGTTATTGTGTGTGACTCAACGATAAAACGATAAAACCACCAATATAGACTGTAGAATTAGAACATGGACTTGGAGTGGCGCCACCTGGAGGCTGTCATGTTTCTTATTGTTCTCCTACTCGTGCATGTGCAGAAGAACTATTGACCACGGCCATGACGACCATGTGCAGAAGAACTATTGACCACGGCCATGACGACCATGTGCAGAAGAACTATTGACCACGGCCATGACGACCATGTGCAGAACTATTGACCACGGCCATGACGACCATGTGCAGAAGAACTATTGACCACGGCCATGACGACCATGTGCAGAAGAACTATTGACCACGGCCATGACGACCATGTGCAGAACTATTGACCACGGCCATGACGACCATGTGCAGAAGAACTATTGACCACGGCCATGACGACCATGTGCAGAAGAACTATTGACCACGGCCATGACGACCATGTGCAGAACTATTGACCACGGCCATGACGACCATGTGCAGAACTATTGACCACGGCCATGACGACCATGTGCAGAACTATTGACCACGGCCATGACGACCATGTGCAGAACTATTGACCACGGCCATGACGACCATGTGCAGAACTATTGACCACGGCCATGACGACCATGTGCAGAAGAACTATTGACCACGGCCATGACGACCATGTGCAGAACTATTGACCACGGCCATGACGACCATGTGCAGAACTATTGACCACGGCCATGACGACCATGTGCAGAACTATTGACCACGGCCATGACGACCATGTGCAGAACTATTGACCACGGCCATGATGACCATGTGCAGAAGAACTATTGACCACGGCCATGACGACCATGTGCAGAAGAACTATTGACCACGGCCATGACGACCATGTGCAGAAGAACTATTGACCACGGCCATGACGACCATGTGCAGAAGAACTATTGACCACGGCCATGACGACCATGTGCAGAACTATTGACCACGGCCATGACGACCATGTGCAGAAGAACTATTGACCACGGCCATGACGACCATGTGCAGAACTATTGACCACGGCCATGACGACCATGTGCAGAAGAACTATTGACCACGGCCATGACGACCATGTGCAGAACTATTGACCACGGCCATGACGACCATGTGCAGAAGAACTATTGACCACGGCCATGACGACCATGTGCAGAAGAACTATTGACCACGGCCATGACGACCATGTGCAGAACTATTGACCACGGCCATGATGACCATGTGCAGAAGAACTATTGACCACGGCCATGACGACCATGTGCAGAACTATTGACCACGGCCATGACGACCATGTGCAGAAGAACTATTGACCACGGCCATGACGACCATGTGCAGAAGAACTATTGACCACGGCCATGACGACCATGTGCAGAACTATTGACCACGGCCATGACGACCATGTGCAGAAGAACTATTGACCACGACCATGACGACCATGTGCAGAACTATTGACCACGGCCATGACGACCATGTGCAGAAGAACTATTGACCACGGCCATGACGACCATGTGCAGAACTATTGACCACGACCATGACGACCATGTGCAGAACTATTGACCACGGCCATGACGACCATGTGCAGAACTATTGACCACGGCCATGACGACCATGTGCAGAACTATTGACCACGGCCATGACGACCATGTGCAGAACTATTGACCACGGCCATGATGACCATGTGCAGAAGAACTATTGACCACGGCCATGACGACCATGTGCAGAACTATTGACCACGGCCATGACGACCATGTGCAGAACTATTGACCACGGCCATGACGACCATGTGCAGAAGAACTATTGACCACGGCCATGACGACCATGTGCAGAACTATTGACCACGGCCATGACGACCATGTGCAGAACTATTGACCACGGCCATGACGACCATGTGCAGAACTATTGACCACGGCCATGACGACCATGTGCAGAACTATTGACCACGGCCATGATGACCATGTGCAGAACTATTGACCACGGCCATGACGACCATGTGCAGAAGAACTATTGACCACGGCCATGACGACCATGTGCAGAACTATTGACCACGGCCATGATGACCATGTGCAGAACTATTGACCACGGCCATGATGACCATGTGCAGAAGAACTATTGACCACGGCCATGACGACCATGTGCAGAAGAACTATTGACCACGGCCATGACGACCATGTGCAGAACTATTGACCACGGCCATGACGACCATGTGCAGAAGAACTATTGACCACGGCCATGACGACCATGTGCAGAAGAACTATTGACCACGGCCATGATGACCATGTGCAGAAGAACTATTGACCACGGCCATGACGACCATGTGCAGAAGAACTATTGACCACGGCCATGATGACCATGTGCAGAAGAACTATTGACCACGGCCATGACGACCATGTGCAGAAGAACTATTGACCACGGCCATGACGACCATGTGCAGAAGAACTATTGACCACGGCCATGACGACCATGTGCAGAAGAACTATTGACCACGGCCATGACGACCATGTGCAGTAGCAGCATGTCTACCGTCAACAAGGAGACCTGCACCAGTCCAGAAAGTCTTGTTTTCACCCGTTAACGCAGCGATGGAACATGAGCTGCTCCTATAAAGTTGTGCTTTCAGTGGCACCGTTGTCACGTAAACACCTGGAACGCACTGTCATCAAGCCTTTGTGAACACAACATAGCCCAGGAAATGTTGGTTCTGCTCCGCACCAGTCAGGATGGCTCACTGGACTGGCAAATTATTGCTAAGCTACAGAAGTATTTCAAATTTATAGGTTTTATGTCACACATTTGTACTAAAGGTACGATTATTATCCATGGCCGCTCTATTAGTTCTAACTGTGATTCTGTTTGAACGTTTTTTTTCTTTATATCCCTCATTTCCCATTTTATTAAAAAGAACATGTCAAACTATTTTCATAAATAAATAATTATCACTACAATCTAAACTATCAGCAACATTGATGGTAAATAACTGCAGCACACACTATGTCAAAAACACAAAAACATTACCTGCATTATTCAGAATCTCACACAAACAGGATTGTGTCATCAGCATGAACTGATAAAAACAAGAGAAAGCAGTGTGAAAGCATTGGAACACATGACATGGACGTGGCCAGGCCTGCAGGACTACAATGCCAGGCTTTGTGAGCGGGTCTCATTGAATTAGCCTCAGGGCTGCTGGGGAGAACCGAGGAAATCCAACACAAGGCTGGATGGGTCATCTGCACTTAGAAAGCTTCATTGTACTGAGGAAGCTGCCAGCAACAAGCAGAGGCTGAGGGCCGGAGACACACATGTAGGGCTGCAACAACCAACTGAATATAAGAACACACCTGAATATAAGCCGCACCTGAAAAATGAAACAAACAAACAAGCCCAAGGTGTTCCCAGGCCAGCCGAGAGACACGTTCGTTTTTGTCTGAAAAGTGCTCTACTAATAAAGTTTGATTTGATTTGCTCAGGAAGCCTTTTCTGCTTCATGGACTCAATGTGACCAACGCTTCAGAAACCACAGCCACTCAGAGCTCCTCAGTTATTACAGCACTCGTGAAGAGCTGAGGGTTTTAATTACAGCCCCCAGAACAAAGCACCAAGGCTGAGCTCCACGCCCGCAACAACCACTCCTTGATATTGTGTGAAACTCATAAAGCATGTGAGACTCAGGAGAATGGACCAGAGCAAGAAGACAATCAGTGACGACCTGCAGGACTCGTCCAACTTTCCCTGGACCGCTGCCTGTTCTCACTGGGCCACGATGGAGGGAAGCGCCACGTTCAGCTGCAGCCTCCAGGCCTCCTGACTCTCCAGGCTTTTTCTCCTGAAGTTCATCGGAGGGACGTTCAGGACTTTAGGTTTTGGGCTTATTGCAGACAAAACACGACCATGTGTTTGAGGTTTTGTGTCGTCTAATATGAGATTATGGAACAAAACCGGCTGCAAGTAGTTCTGATCTGCTCCATTATCAGAGACGCTTGTTTGCCTGGTTCCTCCTGACTTTTATCAAGAGATATTTCCTGTTTCACCTGCTTAGTTCTTGTAATCGTTTCTGAATCTCTTTGCGACAGCTCACCTCCCGTTGTGATTAGGAAACGACATGTTTAATAACTTCCTCCACCAGCACATCTCAACACCATGTGACCTTGGCTTGTTACTGCTTGTAGAGAAAACTGAAACCATTCAACCATTTCCTCTTCACCCACTTTTAATTCTCTGCTACTTCTGTCTTTTGTCTTTCGATTTCCGTTGAAGGACGACACAGCGTCCAGTAAACCTGAGACTGAATAGAACAATGCTGCAACAAGTATCTGGACGTGTGAACACATGAAGACTAAGCTGAGATGATGGGACAGCGTCAGCCTGCCTCATCCATCCTCAATGTTGACCTGAGAGGACGTGAGGACGAGGACAGCAGTACGTTACAGAGACATCTTCAGCTAATCCGTCCCCTTGTGAGGGACAACGAGCAGCAGTGGATTCAGTCTTGGCTGAGGAACCACAGACCGGCTCTTCACCCTCTCACAGATTTCCGAGGGAGTATGGGGGCTCTCCAATACAGTCTACATGTGTTATATAGACTTGGACCAGACCTAGACCTATGACCCCCCCCCCCCCCGAGATGTCTGGTGGGAGGAGCTCAGGGAGTTCTGGAGCCGCCGCTGTCGGCCCTCCAGTCTTTGTACGTTGGGTGTGAGAGCTGTTTCTGATGTGAGTCTTTCAGTGAGCCGGTTCAACTCATTGAGCTGCAGACTGTGTGAATGAGTGAATGTGACTGTGGACCAACCAGCCTGATGTGTGGAAGCAGTCTGTCACTGCACATCCAAACTGGGCAAGGCTGGAGAAGTATGGGGTTCTATTTGTGCCAAAATTCTGAGCGAGCGATGGGAAAATTTGAGCGCAAAAAAATTAATTGTGCAAGCACACTAATAACATTTTGAGGAAATATTTAAATTGTGCAAAGACAAACTTGAGATTGCTCAAAAATCATTTCTGCACTCAGATTCTTCCTCTGCGTGCTCAACCTCTCTCTCTCTCTCTCTCTCTCAACCTCTCTCTCTCTCGCGCTCAACCTCTCTCTCTCTCTCTCTCAACCTCTCTCTCTCGCGCTCAACCTCTCTCTCTCTCGCGCTCAACCTCTCTCTCTCTCGCGCTCAACCTCTCTCTCTCTCGCGCTCAACCTCTCTCTCTCTCGCGCTCAACCTCTCTCTCTCTCTCTCTCAACCTCTCTCTCTCGCGCTCAACCTCTCTCTCTCTCGCACTCAACCTCTCTCTCTCTCGCGCTCAACCTCTCTCTCTCGCGCGCTCAACCTCTCTCTCTCTCGCTCGCTCAAATCTCTCCACCTCCGCTCAAGTTCTGCTGTGCGCTCGCTCAAAATGTCCAAAGCCCAAATGTGACAGACACGGTTGTCCACCAATCACAGAAATTTGGGGCGGGCGTTGAATTCTGATTGGTTGCTTCGGATTCTGGAAGTGCCTCAAAACCAACAAAGAAGAAAAAGAAGAAGAAGAGGGAAAAACAAACTGCGATGGAAAACATGTTGTAATCCAGGATCATTATCTTTAGTTTTCCTTATTTCTGTTTTCCATCGCAGTTTGTTTTTCCCTCTTCTTCTTCTTTTTCTTCTTTGTTGGTTATGAGGCACTTCCAGAAACCGAAGTAACCAATCAGAATTCAACGCCCGCCCCAAATTTCTGTGATTGGTGGACAACCGTGTCTGTCACATTTGGGCTTTGCACATTTTGAGCGAGCGCACAGCAGGACTTGAGCGGAGGTGGAGAGATTTGAGCGAGCGAGAGAGAGAGAGAGAGAGAGAGAGAGGTTGAGCGCGAGAGAGAGAGAGAGAGAGAGGTTGAGCGCGCAGAGGAAGAATCTGAGCGCAGAAATGATTTTTGAGCAATCTCAAGTTTGTCTTTGCGCAATTTAAATATTTCCTCAAAATGTTATTAGTGTGCTTGCACAATTAATTTTTTTGCGCTCAAATTTTCCCATCGCTCGCTCAGAATTTTGGCACAAATAGAACCCCATAGAGAAGGAGCTGAATATTTTCTAAAAATGACTTTGTTCTGTTTTCCACAGTGAACGGTGAAGGTTTGTGTATTTCTTGATCCATGTGAGGAGTGAGGCAAGTAGAAGACTTGAATCCTCGAGGACATCTGACAGGATGTCATGTGTTTGGTGCAGCAGATTACAGCGAGGAGAGGTTTGTTTGTCTGCGGGGCCGAGGAACCGCAGGCTTGATTTCTTTGGAGGAAATCGTCTTTTTATAAACACTTTTTCTTCAGAACACAAAAGCAATTTTCAAGCCCATTAGGCAGACCTGTCAGACGGCATATTATTATCAAACCGTGTTCTCGCTCAGCGAGATGCCAGCAGCACTGATCCAGCGTTTAACTTCACATAGTCCTTCAGTCACAATGGTTTCAGTCGCTCTCTGTTCTGTGTTCACTTTCATTTGTGACGACAACACTGACAACACAATGTGCAATGGCAAAGTAACTATTGACAAAACTGGATTTTTGTACTCAAACAAAAGCTTTCATTAAATTCCACAGAAATATAAATCAACAGTGTTTCAATGTACAGCCATTAATCCTGTTCAGGGGAGGAGAAAGGTTCCCATCGTCCCTCCTGTCTTTACAGTTGACTCAGGACCAGAAGACTGGAAAAACCTGGAACGTCTGACGAGTCTCCGCTTCATATAGAGAACGTGTGTGAAGGTGGTGTGAAGGTGGTGTGAAGGTGGTGTGAAGGTGGTGTGACCGTGGTGTGAACGTGGTGTGAAGGTGGTGTGAAGGTGGTGTGACCGTGGTGTGAAGGTGGTGTGACCGTGGTGTGAAGGTGGTGTGAACGTGGTGTGAAGGTGGTGTGAACGTGGTGTGAAGGTGGTGTGAACGTGGTGTGAAGGTGGTGTGAACGTGGTGTAAACGTGGTGTGAACGTGGTGTGAAGGTGGTGTGAAGGTAGTGTGAACGTGGTGTGAAGGTGGTGTGAATGTGGTGTGAACGTGGTGTGACCGTGGTGTGAAGGTGGTGTGAACGTGGTGTGAAGGTGGTGTGAACGTGGTGTGAAGGTGGTGTGACCGTGGTGTGAAGGTGGTGTGACCGTGGTGTGAAGGTGGTGTGAACGTGGTGTGAAGGTGGTGTGAACGTGGTGTGAAGGTGGTGTGAACGTGGTGTGAAGGTGGTGTGAACGTGGTGTGAAGGTGGTGTGAAGGTGGTGTGAACGTGGTGTGAAGGTGGTGTGAACGTGGTGTGACCGTGGTGTGAAGGTGGTGTGAACGTGGTGTGAAGGTGGTGTGACCGTGGTGTGAAGGTGGTGTGACCGTGGTGTGAAGGTGGTGTGAACGTGGTGTGAAGGTGGTGTGAAGGTGGTGTGAAGGTGGTGTGAAGGTGGTGTGAACGTGGTGTGAAGGTGGTGTGAACGTGGTGTGAACGTGGTGTGACCGTGGTGTGAACGTAGTGTGACCGTGGTGTGAAGGTGGTGTGAAGGTGGTGTGACCGTGGTGTGAAGGTGGTGTGAACGTGGTGTGACCGTGGTGTGAAGGTGGTGTGAACGTGGTGTGAAGGTGGTGTGAACGTGGTGTGAACGTGGTGTGACCGTGGTGTGAAGGTGGTGTGACCGTGGTGTGAAGGTGGTGTGACCGTGGTGTGAAGGTGGTGTGAACGTGGTGTGACCGTGGTGTGAAGGTTGTGTGAACGTGGTGTGAAGGTGGTGTGAACGTGGTGTGAACGTGGTGTGACCGTGGTGTGAAGGTGGTGTGAACGTGGTGTGAAGGTGGTGTGACCGTGGTGTGAACGTGGTGTGAAGGTGGTGTGAACGGGGTGTGACCGTGGTGTGAACGTGGTGTGACCGTGGTGTGACCGTGGTGTGAACGTGGTGTGAACGTGGTGTGAACGTGGTGTGAACGTGGTGTGAACGTGGTGTGAACGTGGTGTGACCGTGGTGTGAACGTGGTGTGAACGTGGTGTGAACGTGGTGTGAAGGTGGTGTGAACGTGGTGTGAAGGTGGTGTGACCGTGGTGTGAACGTGGTGTGAACGTGGTGTGAACGTGGTGTGAAGGTGGTGTGAACGTGGTGTGACCGTGGTGTGAACGTGGTGTGAACGTGGTGTGAACGTGGTGTGAACGTGGTGTGAACGTGGTGTGAAGGTGGTGTGAACGTGGTGTGAAGGTGGTGTGAACGTGGTGTGAACGTGGTGTGAACGTGGTGTGAAGGTGGTGTGAAGGTGGTGTGACCGTGGTGTGAACGTGGTGTGAACGTGGTGTGAACGTGGTGTGAAGGTGGTGTGAACGTGGTGTGACCGTGGTGTGAACGTGGTGTGAACGCTATAACTTCATAGCGTCCTTCACTCTATGTCCTTCACTCTAAGTCCTTCACTCTATGTCCTTCACCCTACGTCCTTCACTCTACGTCCTTCACTCTACGTCCTTCACCCTACGTCCTTCACTCTATGTCCTTCACCCTACGTCCTTCACTCTACGTCCTTCACCCTACGTCCTTCACTCTACGTCCTTCACTCTACGTCCTTCACCCTACGTCCTTCACTCTACGTCCTTCACCCTACGTCCTTCACCCTACGTCCTTCACTCTACGTCCTTCACTCTACGTCCTTCACCCTACGTCCTTCACCCTACGTCCTTCACCCTACGTCCTTCACCCTACGTCCTTCACTCTACGTCCTTCACTCTACGTCCTTCACCCTACGTCCTTCACTCTACGTCCTTCACCCTACGTCCTTCACCCTACGTCCTTCACTCTACGTCCTTCACTCTACGTCCTTCACTCTACGTCCTTCACCCTACGTCCTTCACTCTACGTCCTTCACTCTACGTCCTTCACCCTACGTCCTTCACTCTACGTCCTTCACCCTACGTCCTTCACCCTGTGACCACAGTTCCAGAGACTTCCAGCGAGGAAACACGAGATTAAATCATCTCCGTAGTTTGGTTTATTTTTCACCTGGTTCTGGGTGATTTGACATCACTTCCTTTTTTTACTTCTCTTGATGGGCAGCATTTCTCATCAAAAATTTTTGGGATGCAGTAGAATGAAGTGGTGTGTAATGTATATGGTGTACATGGTGTGTAGTAGCACGCAGTAGAAGAAGGTAGTGGAGAGGAAGTTGTCAGTGACTCAGTGTGAAAGCAGTTTTAACGCTGCTCTCAATCTCCTGATGAGGAATGTCAACCTCAAGATAAGAATCTTTCTGGGTGAGACGACGCAAAGGAAACAGGAAGTTCTCACCTCTCGGTGTGTGTGATTTTTTTTTTGACTACAGGTTTAAAGTTTGAAAAAGTATTTTGCTATCAGATAAACAGGAAACCTTGTGGTCTTCTTCTCCTTCAGACTGAAATATAGTGAGATCAGTATGGTTCCATACTGCTCACTGCCCTACACTGACTCTCAGCAGAACCAGGGAGGAAAAGAACCAGCAGAACCAGGGAGGAGTAGAACCAGCAGAACCAGGGAGGAACATAACCAGCAGAACCAGGGAGGAACAGAACTAGCAGAACCAGGGAGGAACAGAACCAGCAGAACCAGGGAGGAGGAGAACCAGCAGAACCAGGGAGGAACAGAACCAGCAGAACCAGGGAGGAACATAACCAGCAGAACCAGGGAGGAGCAGAACCAGCAGAACCAGGGAGGAGCAGAACCAGGGAGGAGCAGAACCAGCAGAACCAGGGAGGAACAGAACCAGCAGAACCAGGGAGGAGGAGAACCAGGGAGGAGCAGAACCAGCAGAACCAGGGAGGAGCAGAACCAGCAGAACCAGGGAGGAGGAGAACCAGGGAGGAGCAGAACCAGCAGAACCAGGGAGGAACAGAACCAGGGAGGAACAGAACCAGCAGAACCAGGGAGGAGCAGAACCAGCAGAACCAGGGAGGAGCAGAACCAGGGAGGAGTAGAACCAGCAGAACCAGGGAGGAACAGAACCAGCAGAACCAGGGAGGAGGAGAACCAGGGAGGAGCAGAACCAGCAGAACCAGGGAGGAACAGAACCAGGGAGGAACAGAACCAGCAGAACCAGGGAGGAACAGAACCAGCAGAACCAGGGAGGAGGAGAACCAGGGAGGAACAGAACCAGGGAGGAACAGAACCAGCAGAACCAGGGAGGAACAGAACCAGGGAGGAACAGAACCAGCAGAACCAGGGAGGAACAGAACCAGCAGAACCAGGGAGGAGGAGAACCAGGGAGGAACAGAACCAGGGAGGAACAGAACCAGCAGAACCAGGGAGGAACAGAACCAGCAGAACCAGGGAGGAGGAGAACCAGGGAGGAGCAGAACCAGCAGAACCAGGGAGGAACAGAACCAGGGAGGAACAGAACCAGCAGAACCAGGGAGGAACAGAACCAGCAGAACCAGGGAGGAGGAGAACCAGGGAGGAACAGAACCAGGGAGGAACAGAACCAGCAGAACCAGGGAGGAACAGAACCAGCAGAACCAGGGAGGAGGAGAACCAGGGAGGAGCAGAACCAGCAGAACCAGGGAGGAGGAGAACCAGGGAGGAGCAGAACCAGCAGAACCAGGGAGGAACAGAACCAGGGAGGAACAGAACCAGCAGAACCAGGGAGGAACAGAACCAGCAGAACCAGGGAGGAGGAGAACCAGGGAGGAACAGAACCAGGGAGGAACAGAACCAGCAGAACCAGGGAGGAACAGAACCAGCAGAACCAGGGAGGAGGAGAACCAGGGAGGAGCAGAACCAGCAGAACCAGGGAGGAACAGAACCAGGGAGGAACAGAACCAGCAGAACCAGGGAGGAGGAGAACCAGGGGGGAACCCTCACCCTAACATAACCCTATAACCCTAACATAACCTAACCCTTACATAACATAACCCTAACATAACCTAACCCTCTGACCAACTGTACTGTGAACAGTACTGAGTTGTGAACGTGTTCTGGAAGTGGCGGTGCAGAACAATGTGTCACACACAACATGTAAACATCACCAGTGTGCGCCAGTCGGAGTTATATAGTCCTTAAAATACAACTTTTTAAAGAAACTATGGAAAGGAAGTTGGGTGTCAGACTGGGAGTTCATCCCAGCAGGCCAGAGGAAGTGACTTCATGGTAGTAATACCAGCTGACACGAGTAAATGTTGATTCAGGTCTGAACCACCGGTTCATCTAGTCACACTGGATTCTAGTACTTTGACCTCAAGTACGACTGGGAGCAAACTGGGAGTTACTTGTGACCAGAACTTATCCTTCAACTCACAGGAAACAAACGTGCAGGACGTCTTTCTTTCCCCTGTGGATCTCTGAAACCTGCTGACTCAGAGTGAATCTGAGAGATTACTTCATGCATTAGTTACTTCCAGAGTCGCTGTATTACTGCAATATTAGCTTCTCTTCATTTGAAATAATATAAAATGGTCTCTTACTGATACAATGGTATGTTTTTATAGGAGACGACTGAAGTGGAGCACATCGTGATGACACATACTGTCTTCATCAACCTTGTTTGGGCGTTAACTTTTCAACTTCAATGGTGAAACCGAGAGGTGAGAACTTCCTGTTTCCTTTGCGTCGTCTCACCCAGAAAGATTCTTATCTTGAGGTTGACGTTCCTCATCAGGAGATTGAGAGCAGCGTTAAAACTGCTTTCACACTGAGTCACTGACAACTTCCTCTCCACTACCTTCTTCTACTGCATGCTACTACACATCATATACACCATATACATTACACACCACTTCATTCTACTACATGCTACTACACACCATATACACAACATTACACACCACATACACACCACATAGACAACACATGTACATTACACACCACACACATACCACATAGACAACACATGTACATTACACACCACACACACACCTAATGTGCTCTCTAGATGTGTGAGTGCTGGATTAGCTTCCATGTCAGTACAAAGGTTGTGAACAGTTTTCAATAGTGACAGTTTAGAAGTGCTCAGGTTGTGTTGGGAAAGTAAAATCCTGAATAAGACAGTATGTCAGAATGACTTCACATCTGAATGTGAACGCTGACGAAGAGTTTCTAGTTGTGTGTGTTCCCCTCAGTCCACCTGGGGAAATGAGGATCAGATGCATGTTGGAGCCCCTCAAGGAAGGAATTGTCACACTCTAAGAGAAACCTGGAGAAATACGCTAGAATTACTGTGATAATCAATCAATCAATCAATCAATCAATCAATCAATCAATCAATCAATCAATCAATCAATCAATCAACTTGATCTGTACAGCACTTTTTAGACAAGCTCATGCAAAGTGCTTAACATCATTTTAAAACAGTTCAAAGGTATAAAAGATAATCAAGAAACAAATTAATGACCCCCCTATATATTTTTTTTAAAACATTTTTTTAGGATTAGAATGCATAAAAGTACTACATAAATATGTTTATTGCATCAAGACTTTTTGACTTTGCCAGGAAACAATCTTTTCATTGATTAAAAACAATTTTTTTCTAAAATGTTGCTTATAAATGTTAGGTTGGATCAGGACGATAGCTATTCAGAACCTTGGGGTCTAAACTGCTCTTCTTCACCACCACCGTGAGGAAAACACCGTCTGAAGAGAGCAGTTGACCAGGTTTAACTCACCTGGTTCCTGGTGAAGAACCAGGTGAGTTCAAAGGTCCAGTTTGTAAAGGTAAAACTGATCTGAAGTCATTTATTTAGTTTGTAAAGGTAAAACTGATCTCATGTCATTTATTTAGTTTGTAAAGGTAAAACTGATCTGAAGTCATTTATTTAGTTTGTAAAGGTAAAACTGATCTGAAGTCATTTATTTAGTTTGTAAAGGTAAAACTGATCTGAAGTCATTTATTTAGTTAGTAAAGGTAAAGGTGGAGGAATAATCCTCACACAAGGAGGGAGGGTGGAGAGTTTTGATTAAAATTGGTGTTTGTTAAATAGTGGAAGGTGGAGACGAGGAGTTTGAGGTTATTTACTGAGCTCATTAAGATCAGTTTAATTATAACATGACATCTAATTGTTAATATAGTGATTCTTTAAAAAAAAATTAAAAACAATAGGATTAACATTCAACACTGTATCACAAAAGGTAAATCTGTTATGATGCATCATTAAAGTTTTGTTGTTGTTCTTGAAACACAATTTTAACACAAAAGCCTTTGACTTTATATATGGGATCATGTCATTTAAACCCAACATACTTTAATTTAAATAATACAAATTACAATCCAAGTAATACGTCACATGTTTAAATAAGCATGAAAATGTCCATTTACTGTGTAAATGAGCCGTGAAGATGAAGTGAAGAGATGGAATGTCCTGTGGGGAAGTGAAGGAAGCTTCACTGTTACTGGTTGTGGGAAAAGAGTCCTGCTTCCAGTGGAACAGTGATGACGTGTCCTTCAGCCACGGTGCTGCTTCCTGGTCCAACCCGTCCCCGAGGACGGGGACAAAATAAACACACATTCCAGGAACATTCCTAGTAAATTACACCAAATCTGTCTTTGACCTACATTTGTTGCTCCAAAACAAACCTGTGAGCCTCGAAACCTGACAGACTCAAACACTCTCCACTCAGATTGTCCTCATCCTGGACGCCCTGATGTGTTTCACCTCCACAACTCAGATTGACCTCATCCTGGACGTCCTGATGTGTTTCACCTCCACCACTCAGATTGACCTCATCCTGGACGTCCTGATGTGTTTCACCTCCACCACTCAGATTGACCTCATCCTGGACGTCCTGATGTGTTTCAGCTCCACCACTCAGATTGACCTCATCCTGGACGCCCTGATGTGTTTCAGCTCCACCACTCAGATTGACCTCATCCTGGACGTCCTGATGTGTTTCACCTCCACCACTCAGATTGACCTCATCCTGGACGTCCTGATGTGTTTCACCTCCACCACTCAGATTGACCTCATCCTGGACGTCCTGATGTGTTTCACCTCCACCACTCAGATTGACCTCATCCTGGACGTCCTGATGTGTTTCACCTCCACCACTCAGATTGTCCTCATCCTGGACGTCCTGATGTGTTTCAACTCCACCACTCAGATTGACCTCATCCTGGACGTCCTGATGTGTTTCAACTCCACCACTCAGATTGACCTCATCCTGGACGTCCTGATGTGTTTCAGCTCCACCACTCAGATTGACCTCATCCTGGACGTCCTGATGTGTTTCAGCTCCACCACTCAGATTGACCTCATCCTGGACGCCCTGATGTGTTTCAGCTCCACCACTCAGATTGACCTCATCGTGGACGTCCTGATGTGTTTCACCTCCACCACTCAGATTGACCTCATCGTGGACGTCCTGATGTGTTTCAACTCCACCACTCAGATTGACCTCATCCTGGACGCCCTGATGTGTTTCACCTCCACCACTCAGATTGACCTCATCCTGGACGTCCTGATGTGTTTCACCTCCACCACTCAGATTGACCTCATCCTGGACGTCCTGATGTGTTTCACCTCCACCACTCAGATTGACCTCATCGTGGACGTCCTGATGTGTTTCACCTCCACCACTCAGATTTACCTCATCCTGGACGTCCTGATGTGTTTCAACTCCACCACTCAGATTGACCTCATCCTGGACGCCCTGATGTGTTTCACCTCCACCACTCAGATTGACCTCATCCTGGACGTCCTGATGTGTTTCACCTCCACCACTCAGATTGACCTCATCCTGGACGTCCTGATGTGTTTCACCTCCACCACTCAGATTGACCTCATCCTGGACGTCCTGATGTGTTTCACCTCCACCACTCAGATTGACCTCATCCTGGACGTCCTGATGTGTTTCACCTCCACCACTCAGATTGACCTCATCCTGGACGTCCTGATGTGTTTCACCTCCACCACTCAGATTGACCTCATCGTGGACGTCCTGATGTGTTTCACCTCCACCACTCAGATTGACCTCATCCTGGACGTCCTGATGTGTTTCACCTCCACCACTCAGATTGACCTCATCCTGGACGTCCTGATGTGTTTCAACTCCACCACTCAGATTGACCTCATCCTGGACGCCCTGATGTGTTTCACCTCCACCACTCAGATTGACCTCATCCTGGACGTCCTGATGTGTTTCACCTCCACCACTCAGATTGACCTCATCCTGGACGTCCTGATGTGTTTCACCTCCACCACTCAGATTGACCTCATCGTGGACGTCCTGATGTGTTTCACCTCCACCACTCAGATTGACCTCATCCTGGACGTCCTGATGTGTTTCACCTCCACCACTCAGATTGACCTCATCCTGGACGTCCTGATGTGTTTCAACTCCACCACTCAGATTGACCTCATCCTGGACGCCCTGATGTGTTTCACCTCCACCACTCAGATTGACCTCATCCTGGACGCCCTGATGTGTTTCACCTCCACCACTCAGATTGACCTCATCCTGGACGTCCTGATGTGTTTCACCTCCACCACTCAGATTGACCTCATCCTGGACGTCCTGATGTGTTTCACCTCCACCACTCAGATTGACCTCATCCTGGACGTCCTGATGTGTTTCACCTCCACCACTCAGATTGACCTCATCCTGGACGTCCTGATGTGTTTCAGCTCCACCACTCAGATTGACCTCATCCTGGACGTCCTGATGTGTTTCACCTCCACCACTCAGATTGACCTCATCCTGGACGCCCTGATGTGTTTCACCTCCACCACTCAGATTGACCTCATCGTGGACGTCCTGATGTGTTTCACCTCCACCACTCAGATTGACCTCATCCTGGACGTCCTGATGTGTTTCACCTCCACCACTCAGATTGACCTCATCGTGGACGTCCTGATGTGTTTCACCTCCACCACTCAGATTTACCTCATCCTGGACATCCTGATGTGTTTCACCTCCACCACTCAGATTGACCTCATCCTGGACGCCCTGATGTGTTTCAGCTCCACCACTCAGATTGACCTCATCCTGGACGTCCTGATGTGTTTCACCTCCACCACTCAGATTGACCTCATCGTGGACGTCCTGATGTGTTTCACCTCCACCACTCAGATTTACCTCATCCTGGACGTCCTGATGTGTTTCAACTCCACCACTCAGATTGACCTCATCCTGGACGCCCTGATGTGTTTCACCTCCACCACTCAGATTGATCTCATCCTGGACGTCCTGATGTGTTTCACCTCCACCACTCAGATTGACCTCATCCTGGACATCCTGATGTGTTTCACCTCCACCACTCAGATTGACCTCATCCTGGACATCCTGATGTGTTTCACCTCCACCACTCAGATTGACCTCATCCTGGACGTCCTGATGTGTTTCACCTCCACCACTCAGATTGACCTCATCCTGGACGTCCTGATGTGTTTCACCTCCACCACTCAGATTGACCTCATCCTGGACGCCCTGATGTGTTTCAGCTCCACCACTGGCCTCACATGCAGCTCAATACTCAAAAGATAAAAAGCTGCTGTCAGGCGATGTTGGATATTTAAAACTTGGACTGAATTCAATATCAATAGAGGGAAATGTGTGTCATTTATGCCAACATGCTAAACGTCTGGCCTTGCTGGAGAGATTCTAATGCAGAGCAGGAGTTGTGCTCTGAACTGAGTCAGAAGCTCTGAGGTTCACCTTCAACCTCTATCGTCTCAACTCACTAGTCTGACCAGGAGGCCCACTATTCACAGCTTCATGTTCCAAAACGTACACTTTGATTGGTTGAATAGAATAGATAACAATAGAATAGAATAGTTTAATTCAATTCAATTCAATTTAACTTGATCTATATAGCACCAGAAACAGCACAGTGATTTCTAGGTGCTTTTATCAGAGAAAACCCAACGAACCAGCAAGCAGATCTATTTGTTTAGAATAGAATAGAATAGAACAGAAATACTTCATTAACCAGAGGGAAATTACTCTTAATTATTCTTATTTAAAGATAATTAAGTTAAATTAAAGATTTAAAAATCTTAATTAAATACATCTAAATTAGTTTTTATTATTTTATTAAAATCTTTTTCATCTCTTTGATCACGTGTACTCAAGGATCAACGATGAAGCTGCTGGATCAAATGAAATACTATAAGTTTGTTATTCATGCCGGCCACTTGTTGAGCTGCACGTTGTCCTGTGTCTCCATGGCGACCAGCCAACAACCCACACTATAAAGAAATAAAAGAAAAAAACTTGGAAGGAGTTCTGCTGGTTTCTCCATGATGGACACGTTTCACCAGGTGATTCTGTTGTTATGGCAACTATTAAAATATATACGTGTTCCAAGAGGTTGCTTATGTCCCAGAATGCATTCTGCATGAATTGTTTATCAAGATACTCACTCACTCACTCACTCACTCACTCACTCACTCACTCACTCACTCACTCACTCACTCACTCACTCACTCACTCACTCACTCACTCACTGTTGATATTTTGATATTTTGACAGGAAGCTGTGTGCCACAGTTGTTTAATAAAATGAAAGTGTCACTGCTGTCTGTCCTCTGAAGACCTTTCATGTGGACATTCGTCTCACCCTGTCATCACAGTTCAGCCTCATTAAAACGGCTCAAAGCCTCATTTAGCTTGTTGTTTAACAAACAACGGCTGTGATGTTTTGATGTTTTTTTCAATATTTACACTGACGAGACATTAGAAGATTTCAGTTGTTCTCCACATATGTGAACTGGAGCTCAAAGTACAGTGTAATGTTGCTCTTGTATTACTTCAACTCTCAGATAAAAGCTTCTGATCACCTCGGTCACAGCCCTCAGGAACTGTGAACCAACTCCTCCGATACAATGGAAGATTTACATGGTGTGACTTGGATCCAGCTCAGAACGACTGACCTGTCCAGCGAACACGTCCAGATAACCTCCGTCGTCAAATGTTCACATCTGTGTCAACGACTGACCAAATGGACATCTGGAATTATGTGTGTGAGATGTCGAGCCTCTATAAGTTGGTTTGTTCGTTTTCTATCTCAGGAGTCGCAGCAGTTACTGTTAATGATGAGTCAACGACAAACAGGAGCGCCAGAACCGCTGTTGGCCTTTAATCCTGTTTCACACTCGTCCAACTCTTTAATCCCGTTTCACACTCGTCCAACTCTTTAATCCTGTTTCACACTCGTCCAACTCTTTAATCCCGTTTCACACTCGTCCAACTCTTTAATCCCGTTTCACACTCGTCCAACTCTTTAATCCTGATTCACACTCGTCCAACTCTTTAATCCCGTTTCACACTCGTCCAACTCTTTAATCCTGATTCACACTCGTCCAACTCTTTAATCCCGTTTCACACTCGTCCAACTCTTTAATCCCGTTTCACACTCGTCCAACTCTTTAATCCCGTTTCACACTCGTCCAACTCTTTAATCCCGTTTCACACTCGTCCAACTCTTTAATCCTGATTCACACTCGTCCAACTCTTTAATCCCGTTTCACACTCGTCCAACTCTTTAATCCCGTTTCACACTCGTCCAACTCTTTAATCCCGTTTCACACTCGTCCAACTCTTTAATCCCGTTTCACACTCGTCCAACTCTTTAATCCCGTTTCACACTCGTCCAACTCTTTAATCCCGTTTCACACTCGTCCAACTCTTTAATCCCGTTTCACACTCGTCCAACTCACACACGCTGTTTCACACGTTGGACGAGTATAGGAGGAGGAGGAAGAGGAGGAGGAGGAGGAGGAAGAGGAGGAGGAGGAGGAGGAAGATGAGGAAGAGGAGGAGGAAGAGGAAGAGGAAGAGGAGGAGGAGGATGAGGAAGAGGAAGAGGAGGAGGAAGAGGAGGATGAGGAAGAGGAAGAGGAGGAGGAGGAGGAGGAGGAGGATGAGGAAGAGGAAGAGGAGGAGGAGGAGGAGGAGGAGGAGGAAGAGGAAGAGGAGGAGGAAGAGGAAGAGGAAGAGGAAGAGGAGGAGGAGGAGGAGGAGGAGGAGGAGGAAGAGGAGGAAGAGGAGGAGGAGGAGGAGGAGGAAGAGGAGGAGGAGGAAGAGGAGGAAGAGGAGGAGGAAGAGGAAGAGGAGGAGGAGGAGGAAGAGGAGGAGGAGGATGAGGAAGAGGAAGAGGAGGAGGAAGAGGAGGATGAGGAAGAGGAAGAGGAGGAGGAGGAGGAGGAGGAGGATGAGGAAGAGGAGGAGGAGGAGGAGGAGGAGGAGGAAGAGGAAGAGGAGGAGGAAGAGGAAGAGGAAGAGGAGGAGGAGGAGGAGGATGAGGAAGAGGAAGAGGAGGAGGAAGAGGAGGATGAGGAAGAGGAAGAGGAGGAGGAGGAGGAGGAGGAGGAGGAGGAGGAAGAGGAAGAGGAGGAGGAAGAGGAAGAGGAAGAGGAAGAGGAGGAGGAGGAGGAGGAGGAGGAGGAGGAAGAGGAGGAAGAGGAGGAAGAGGAGGAGGAGGAAGAGGAGGAGGAGGAAGAGGAGGAGGAGGAAGAGGAGGAGGAGGAAGAGGAGGAGGAGGAAGAGGACACCTACTGGTTGTGATGCACTTGCAGCAGCAGTTGCAGGTCGGAGGACGACAGCAGGATTTCTCCTCCAGTCAGGTGTTTCTTCTGCCGATCAGGAGAAACAAAGACAACATCAGACTTCACTTCATTCCTGTTCATGTCGTTGTTTAGCAACACAGTCAGTGGTGCATGGAGGAACCAAGCCCATTGGCTGGTCCCAGAGCTCCAGCCCTGTCACTGGCTGGCACAAGACGTTTTGTAAGGCGAACAGATAGACATAGAGAGAAAGAAAGAAAAAGCGAGATGAAGTCAAATAATCTTCACAGTATGAACAAAATGGACAAAAATATGGAGACAGAAGACAGAGTAATCAACGGATAATGACCAAGGAAGAAAGGTACCAATTGAAATGAATACATTATAATGTAATAATACGTAATGGGTTGGATATTCAAGAAAAAGTAAGAAATGTTTTTAGCTGCTTTTTAAAGAGTGAATGAGAAGATCTAGATGTTAACGAAGAAGGCAGTCCGTTCCAAACCACAGGACCTCTATAAGACATATGGAAGTGACGGTGTTGTACGGTAAAGGGTGGATGTAGAGAGGGATGATCACTGTCTGGTGCAGTGACACTGCACATGACATGTTTCTTTCTCCCAGGGGGTCACACAAAGAAATCCGTCCACATGTCACTATGAACACGGCTCAACACCAGGCGTCAGGGCATGTAGTACATATTCCAGGCCTGTGGGGGCGCTGTGACCACTGCTACGCAGTACCGGCACTTTAAATGTTGACCCTTCAGCGTACCGGGACTTTTTCTATCATACGCCGTGTGTTTTATAATGTCTGGGCTGTCAACCACTACTTTTTTCACACATTTTGAACTCAGCGGCTTAAACAATGACGATCATTTTAAACAAGCTCCACGGATGATGCGTTCAGGTGCTTCACGTAACTCTGAACTCCGGCTGCTCTCTGGCTGACCAGCCCTCTTCTCACAATCTCAACCAGCAAACACTTTATGACCAGAGATGAAAGCCTCAGTGTTTGTGTACTTCAGCAGTAATTCACTACACCCCCCCTCCCAGTTGTTTACAATGATCACACTACATTATCTTACTGTCCAGGCAGAACATTTGTTTAAAACTGAAATCCAGTAGTTTCCAGCAGACGGCAGCACGAGCCTGTCCTGTCCACTCCTACATCACCCTGGTTCCTCATGCCACTTTTCTAACAGACTCACTGCAGCGGTTTATTCACCGTCACACTGAAATCACACCCTATTGAGATATTGATGTCAAGGCAGATTTATTTTTTAAACTCCCGAAAAAAATCGAATCGTTTTCACAATTACACACTTAAATTACACCCAAGACATGTAATGCAGCACAGGCAGTGTAGGTGCTTTATTGTACACTGACCACCTGCTGTGCAACATGTCTGTCCATCACATGTCCAACATGTCTGTCCATCACATGTCCAACATGTCTGTCCAACACTGAACACTGTTTGTGTCAATGTTAGTATGAGAGAGTGAGGAGGTCACCAAGGACCAACACTGCTTTACTTCCACTTCAAGCACTGGCTGTCCCACATGGAAAGAACCTATATAAACATATATGTTTTAATATAGGTTTTGATATAGGTTCTGGATATATGTGACATATATAAAATTGGCCGTTTTCCTATATTTTATGTACATATATGTGCATATATGTACCTATATGCGCATACAGGTACATATATGTGCATATATGTACATACTGTACATGTCCTATATTTTGTGCATATATATTGTCGTATATGTGCATATATGCAGCATTTATGTGCATATATGCAGCACATATATTGTCATATATGTGCATATATGCAGCATTTCTGTGCATATATGCAGCACATATATTGTCATATATGTGCATATATGCAGCATATATGTGCATATATGCAGCATTTCTGTGCATATATGCAGCATATATATTGTCATATATGTGCATATATGCAGCATATATGCAGCATATATGTGCATATATGCAGCATGTATGTTGTCATATATGTGCATATATGCTGCATATAGGTTTCATATATGTGCATATATCCTCATATAGGTTCTTTCCATGTGGGGTGACTCACCAAATGTAACACACACACACACACACACACACACACACACACACACACACACACACATATATATATACATACACTTTACCATACTTCTTGGCCTATTCTCGTACCATATATACATACCAGCATATATATATATATATATATATATATATATATATATATATATATATATATATATATATAGTCCACGATTGTTGTGGTTATTAGATGACGTCGCAGCTCGCCGTGGGGGGGGGGGGGGGGGGGGGGGTGAGAGGGGTGATGACATCATCCTTTCTCCACAGATGATCATCGTAGGGTGCGATAGGCTGCAGTGTATATTTACGGTAATGCAAAATATGTACACCAAATAAAAGTAGTGGTATTTCCCCTGCAGCCCTGGCCATCGACTGGCTGGACTCTCCTGCTCTCAATCGTGCATCTCAGCAGAAAACGTCCCTGCAGCAGACCTGACTAACCAACCATGGACCTTCCGTTTGTGGCATTTCTTTCTTATCTGAGTGAAACTAGGCCACGGAACTGTTAAAGGAGCTGAAGTGAACTCTGCCGCAATTTCTTCCAATCAGCCCAGCCGAGTGGAGAAGGGCAGGAAAGGTGTGAGTGGAAGCAGCTCCACGAGAAGAGGCAATCAGGGCTGACACCCAGGAGAGGCTGGGGAGGACAGAGTGCCGAGGAGGGGACGAGGGGGACGGGGCTGCAGACCATGTCCACCTGCTGCATGGAGCACGTGCTCCTTCAGTCCTGTGGAACATGGAGAGCCTCCGAAATTAATCCTCGTCAGATGTGCGTCAAAGCTGCAGAAATTAAACGGCGCTGCTTCTGGAAGGCAGGAGAGACGACCGTGGACACAACTACCGGCACTATTATTACTGCTTCCTCCAGTCCTTTTCAGAGAAAGTGGACGTTGACAGCTTCCACGAATCTATTAGGCCAAAACAAGCAGCGGGAGGACGGTCTCGTGTCCATTTCAGGAAAATGCATCACTTCCATTTTGATCTATCTGAATGCCTGGCTCGGCGTGTTGTTGTGGCACAGCAACCGTTTGTTTCTTTGAACAAAGTCACAGTTTGAGGCCGACTGGTCCTTCTTTCAGCGTCAACACCGACGTGACTGATCATCCATGTGTTAAGAAGCTAGGCTAACATTAGCAGCTAACCGACGTAAGGATGAAACAGAGGAACGTTTTCAGTTTAAAAACTGGGACTGTGTGCAAAATATCAACAAACAACATGCAGATCAACTAAAACGTCCCAGTCTTTGTGTGACTTCATGCTAACATGTAGCCTCCTGCTAACTCTGAACATGAAGCCTCACTCTCATGCTAGACATCGCTGTCAGTTAAACACGTGTTATGTCATGTGAAAGTTAGTACTATTGTTAGAGTTCAATGATACATAATAAGAAAATAAATTGGCTAAACAAAGAGGATTAATTGCACCATTCCTACACCAAAATCAATTTCAATGGAAAACAGTTGCTTCTGACATCAAAAACTGAGATGATTAAAACCAATGAACACATTAAAGATTCCCACAGTACAGTTCCACCTGAGTTAAATCTGCCAGTCCAGCATTGTTCGTAGGGTCCAAGCACCAAGTGGTGTAATTAATCTATTGGAAGGCAAGGAATCATTATTTTGGTGACTGTTGTCAGATGCCGGCCGTTCCTCCGCCGGTTCACTCCGACACACCCGACAGTGGACCAACACGTACAACACACCTTCCTGAGGAAGTCATTGAATTGTTTTCTTTCTTATTTGTACTATTTTACTGTTCAGCTTCACTCCCACCAGAAATAAATCTACTTCTGATTGTGATGTTCCTCCATCGTCAGTGTCCATGGCAACACAAGATGGATGTGTCGCGATTCTTTGAAACTTTTAATTGGATGAAAATAAGTTTGTCCATGTGACAGTACAGTGTTATTTATGTGTCTAGTTTATATCAGATAAGCTGACATCAACTAAACTAGCTCGTCCTCGGCTGATCTCTCTAGATTCAGGCCACCGAGAGAGATTAAACAGTTTCTCATTAAAATCCCCCGCTGGTCAATATTGAAGTTTATTGTGAAAAACTTCCCTTCTGCCAGTTTCTCACGCTTAACTCCATCACATGTTGGTTTTGTTCCTACATTGTTGAGGCTGCAGGACCTGCAGGTCCACAGAAAGGTGCCGTTGCTGACTGGCCTCTTCATCCAGGTGGTTAGCACCTTCTGTCTCTCCATGTTGTGCTTTAAAAGAAAGTGAAGACGCCCTACTGACCCGGAGTGTATTCCCTCAGATAAACAGGCAGGCCCATCTCTGAGTGGAGAGGACACCCTACCCAGATTGTGCCCCCTGCTGTGACAGTGAAGTGTCAAGGCTGGTCACGTCCACTGCAGAACGCTCCGCATGTCAAACACCACGAGGACTGACGGCCTCATTCAACACTCCCGAACCTTTCACAGGCCTTGTTCTGGTCTGCAGGAGACCTGAGAAGACCTCCTTCAATCTGACGTTGACGTTCAGCGTGGTGATTGTCATGATGTGTGTTATATGTGGTGACAGTAAAGGGTTAATCAAGGACATAGAGGAGAGCAGCAACACAAGAAACATCAGACATGAGACTCTTACTTTCAACTCAGGAAGCACCGATCCAGGTTTTTGATCTGGATCGGTGATCCCCATCCCTGAATGGATATCTGCCGAGTCCATACTATTCCGATACCAGAGCTCTGTTTGCTTTAATACTATGATCATCATTATTGTTGATTTCATGAGGCAGTAATAAACTGGTCTCTACAGTAAAGTAATAAATGTAGGAATGTTTGCATGTTTTCTCTCTACAGACGACTTGAGGTCAGTAGAAGGTCAGAAAAGGAAGCAGGACAAAGTCTTTTAGTTGCATTTGGACAATGGGGGGGTCTGAGTGACATCATCATCTAGGTGTGACTTTAAAACCTCAGAATCACTTGTCACATCCCTGGTTCTGCAGGTCGGTGTGCCTCCAGCTGCTCCTCCCTCTCCTCCATGGCTGGACCGGCCCGGGTTAAAAAAAAATTATATTTCCCTCTCTACGTTTAAAAAAAACTCTTCATTTACACCAGTGCTTCTCAAATGGTGGGGCGAGCCCCCCTGGGGGGGCGTGGTGGGGTGTCAGGGGGGGGGGGGCATGCACAACTTTCAGTATTAGTGTCTTTATTCATGCTTGAACGATAAAAAAGGGCCTCCAGCTCATTTTATTAATTTATTTTGATAATCAGGCGATTGTATGCAGAATGCTGGTGCAGCAACTCATACAGTGGTTTATACAGATAAATAAATAAATATTATCAGGTTCTCAATGGTAGTACAATTCGGAGGGGGGCCTGAAAAAAATGTTGTCCTCTAGGGGGGGCGTGACAGAAAATAATTGAGAACCACTGATTTACACTGACCCTCATGTCCACCTGGTTCAGAGCTGCTATGAGCAGCCAGCCCTGTAGGGGGCAGTGCAGCGAGAAGCATGAAGCCTTGATAGCCAATCAGAATCCTGGAAAAAAAACAGGACGTTATGAATTGTGACGTAAATCTCCACCTCCCCTCCTTTAGATGCAAACAGAGACCGTTTTTGTCCAGATGTCCTCTGAGGACGGAGTTTTCAGGAATCATGGTTTGTGGAGAGTCGGAGCTGTTTATGTGTAAATGAACCCAAACGCAGGGAAATATCACCGTTTATACACATACCAGGTAATTGTACACTCGGCCTCAGGCAGGCTGATTAAAGTGGATTCAGCTGTGTGGAGACCTACTGGGAGCCGCTGCTGCCTGCCTGCAGACTCCACCACCACCAAAGCCTGTCTTTGTCCTAAAAACACTAAATATTGTAAATAAAACAACCTTCACTGCAAACACCCTGCCCTGTCCCTTCCCTGAGTCGTGACACACTCTATTAATCCCTGGAGAAATTCTTGAGCAACGCAGCAGCAACAGAATGTTCCCCGCTCTACCGCAACACACACGATTGGGACTATTTTCAGGGAGTTTAGTTTGGAGGACTGCTTTTTAAAACGGTGACGTCCGGCTGCAGAGCCGCGCCTCGATGTACAGCAGCTTTGCAAACAGCCACGTTGATGCTTTGTGGTGTTTTGAGCATAAAATACGTCCAAACAGCAACGTGTTGTCATGAACAGTTGGTTAGCACAGTGCTGCTACGCTAGCCTCATCGCTGGCTGCAAACTCTGGAATGGATTTCTTGAGTCCTTACTCCCCGTCTCATTGAGACCCGCCTCCGGTCAGGAAATCCAGTCCACAGTTTGTAGCCAGCAGGGCAGACGCAGGGAAACACTGTGGACTCGTTCCAGCAACAGTAAAGCAGACGAGGCTTCATGGATTGGACATTTCCGATCCATTAATTACATTGGGATCGGAACCCGATACCAATACAGGATCGGCCCCATCACTACGTTCAACTCAGCTCAGAAAATATTGATTATTATTAGTATTTCTTGGTTTGATCCTCATAATCACAATCACTTCCAAATCATCCAAATCATAAACGTGTCTAATTCAGCAGTTTGAAACCGACTGCTTCTCCAGGGTTCACTGCTGCCGGCGGGACAGACAGAGACAGAGACAGAGAGAGAGAGAGACAGAGACAGAGAGAGACAGAGACAGACAGAGAGAGAGACAGAGACAGAGAGAGACAGAGAGAGACAGAGAGAGACAGAGACAGACAGAGAGAGACAGAGACAGAGACAGAGAGAGACAGAGAGAGACAGAGACAGACAGAGAGAGACAGAGACAGAGACAGAGAGAGAGACAGAGAGAGACAGAGAGAGACAGAGAGAGACAGAGAGAGACAGAGACAGAGACAGAGACAGAGACAGAGACAGAGAGAGACAGAGAGAGACAGAGACAGAGAGAGAGACAGAGACAGACAGAGACAGAGACAGAGACAGAGAGAGACAGAGACAGAGACAGAGAGAGACAGAGAGAGACAGAGAGAGAGACAGAGACAGAGACAGAGAGAGACAGAGACAGAGAGAGACAGAGAGAGAGACAGAGACAGAGACAGAGAGAGACAGAGAGAGACAGAGACAGAGACAGAGAGAGACAGAGAGAGACAGAGACAGCCTCACTGGTCAACACTTTAATCAAGGGATCAAAAGCCACCCAAAACAAACATGGTGCTCCGTGTTTCTCCTACGGCTCTCCTCCAGCCAGCTCTCCTCCAGCCCAGCCGGCTCTCCTCCAGCCAGCTCTCCTCCAGCCCAGCCAGCTCTCCTCCAGCCAGCTCTCCTCCAGCCCAGCCAGCTCTCCTCCAGCCAGCTCTCCTCCAGCCCAGCCAGCTCTCCTCCAGCCAGCTCTCCTCCAGCCCAGCCAGCTCTCCTCCAGCCAGCTCTCCTCCAGCCCAGCCGGCTCTCCTCCAGCCAGCTCTCCTCCAGCCAGCTCTCCTCCAGCCCAGCTCTCCTCCAGCCCAGCCGGCTCTCCTCCAGCCCAGCCGGCTCTCCTCCAGCCCAGCCGGCTCTCCTCCAGCCCAGCTCTCCTCCAGCCCAGCTCAGCTCTCCTCCAGCCCAGCCGGCTCTCCTCCAGCCCAGCCGGCTCTCCTCCAGCCAGCTCTCCTCCAGCCCAGCCGGCTCTCCTCCAGCCAGCTCTCCTCCAGCCAGCTCTCCTCCAGCCCAGCTCTCCTCCAGCCCAGCCGGCTCTCCTCCAGCCCAGCCGGCTCTCCTCCAGCCCAGCCGGCTCTCCTCCAGCCCAGCTCTCCTCCAGCCCAGCTCAGCTCTCCTCCAGCCCAGCCGGCTCTCCTCCAGCCCAGCCGGCTCTCCTCCAGCCCAGCTCTCCTCCAGCCCAGCTCAGCTCTCCTCCAGCCCAGCCGGCTCTCCTCCAGCCCAGCCGGCTCTCCTCCAGCTCAGCTCTCCTCCAGCCCAGCCGGCTCTCCTCCAGCCCAGCCGGCTCTCCTGCCTCGTCCTCGGCTGATCTCTCTTGACTTCCCGCAGCGTGGACTCTTCCATGGGGAGGAGACGACCGGACTACCAGGTGGCAGCGATCCTGCTCCTCCTACAGAAAGCTGCTCTCTTTAAAGTTTGCTCTCTACTCAGGGTTATAAATGATCTATAAACAAACAAAGACACATTGAATAAAGTGACCTCCAGTTTGTCACTGTGTACGTCCAGGATGTGTGTGAGGAGACTTCACAGGTCCAGTGTGGTCCAACCTGAACATCTACTGCACGTGACCAGTTCCACTCACACTCTCCCTCAGAAAACACAACGTTGTCCTCTTTCTCTATCGGAATTCTTTTCTTTGGTTCCAGGGTGCTTTCTCTCTTTGGCGCCACGTGGAATATTTTCACAGCACGGCTTCCAAGCAGGACGCGTCTTTAAAGGAAAATGAAAATCCTCCATGCGCCACTTAAAGCTGTGAAGACGAACCGACACCCCAAAAAGCTAGAAATACTCCCAATTACCGAGAAAAGAGCACTCAGGGGACCCGCCAGCACACACGGCTATTATTAACCCCAAACAGCCTCCAATCCACAATGTTAGTGCGTCCGAGCACATTTCATACCAGCAGACGTCTTTAAAAGCTTCTTCTGGGTGAAGACGTGCAGCCGGCCTCGCAACATCAGCAAACACAACAAGACGAAGACTTTCAATGTAAACTCTTGATCTGCGTTCAAGTTGATCGCAGCACATTTAGATTCCACTCAACAGACTGAGGAACCACAGAGTGGAACACAGCAGCAGTGAAGACTCTCGTACAAACACTTGAAAACAAACCGCTGGAAAGAGCAGGAAGAAAAGTACGACCATGACACTAAAGCCACTCAGATATGTGAACAAAGAAGGAATTTATTGGCAAAAGAACTTTACTAGTTAGTGGAATTGTCTTAAAGGTAATTGGTGCAATAATCTGTGACCAAAAACTACTTTTTACATAAAAACACTTGTAGTGTGTTTAATAATCCAGACGTCTCAATGAAACTTCCAGGGAAGCGAATCTCTTTATTCTCTGCAATCTGAAGGAACAATCATGTATTTGTTCTTGCTGTGAAATACATTTCATGGTATTGAGATTGGCGCCGCCACACCGACGACCATACTCCGACCTACTGCCTGCCGCCACACCGACGACCATACTCCTACCTACTGCCTGCCGCCACACCGACGACCATACTCCTACCTACTGCCTGCCGCCACACCGACGACCATACTCCTACCTTGTGCCTGCCGCCACACCGACGACCATACTCCTACCTACTGCCTGCCGCCACACCGACGACCATACTCCTACCTACTGCCTGTCGCCACACCGACGACCATACTCCTACCTACTGCCTGCCGCCACACCGACGACCATACTCCGACCTACTGCCTGCCGCCACACCGACGACCATACTCCTACCTACTGCCTGCCGCCACACCGACGACCATACTCCTACCTACTGCCTGCCGCCACACCGACGACCATACTCCGACCTACTGCCTGTCGCCACACCGACGACCATACTCCTACCTACTGCCTGCCGCCACACCGACGACCATACTCCTACCTACTGCCTGCCGCCACACCGACGACCATACTCCGACCTACTGCCTGCCGCCACACCGACGACCATACTCCTACCTACTGCCTGCCGCCACACCGACGACCATACTCCTACCTACTGCCTGCCGCCACACCGACGACCATACTCCGACCTACTGCCTGCCGCCACACCGACGACCATACTCCTACCTACTGCCTGCCGCCACACCGACGACCATACTCCTACCTACTGCCTGCCGCCACACCGACGACCATACTCCTACCTACTGCCTGTCGCCACACCGACGACCATACTCCTACCTACTGCCTGCCGCCACACCGACGACCATACTCCGACCTACTGCCTGCCGCCACACCGACGACCATACTCCTACCTACTGCCTGCCGCCACACCGACGACCATACTCCTACCTACTGCCTGCCGCCACACCGACGACCATACTCCGACCTACTGCCTGTCGCCACACCGACGACCATACTCCTACCTACTGCCTGCCGCCACACCGACGACCATACTCCTACCTACTGCCTGCCGCCACACCGACGACCATACTCCGACCTACTGCCTGCCGCCACACCGACGACCATACTCCTACCTACTGCCTGCCGCCACACCGACGACCATACTCCTACCTACTGCCTGCCGCCACAGCGACGACCATACTCCGACCTACTGCCTGCCGCCACACCGACGACCATACTCCGACCTACTGCCTGCCGCCACACCGACGACCATACTCCTACCTACTGCCTGCCGCCACACCGACGACCATACTCCTACCTACTGCCTGCCGCCACACCGACGACCATACTCCTACCTACTGCCTGCCGCCACACCGACGACCATACTCCTACCTACTGCCTGCCGCCACAGCGACGACCATACTCCGACCTACTGCCTGCCGCCACACCGACGACCATACTCCGACCTACTGCCTGCCGCCACAGCGACGACCATACTCCGACCTACTGCCTGCCGCCACACCGACGACCATACTCCTACCTACTGCCTGCCGCCACACCGACGACCATACTCCTACCTACTGCCTGTCGCCACACCGACGACCATACTCCTACCTACTGCCTGCCGCCACACCGACGACCATACTCCGACCTACTGCCTGCCGCCACACCGACGACCATACTCCTACCTACTGCCTGCCGCCACACCGACGACCATACTCCTACCTACTGCCTGCCGCCACACCGACGACCATACTCCGACCTACTGCCTGTCGCCACACCGACGACCATACTCCTACCTACTGCCTGCCGCCACACCGACGACCATACTCCTACCTACTGCCTGCCGCCACACCGACGACCATACTCCGACCTACTGCCTGCCGCCACACACCGACGACCATACTCCTACCTACTGCCTGCCGCCACACCGACGACCATACTCCTACCTACTGCCTGCCGCCACACCGACGACCATACTCCTACCTACTGCCTGCCGCCACACCGACGACCATACTCCTACCTACTGCCTGCCGCCACACCGACGACCATACTCCTACCTACTGCCTGCCGCCACAGCGACGACCATTACTCCGACCTACTGCCTGCCGCCACACCGACGACCATACTCCGACCTACTGCCTGCCGCCACAGCGACGACCATACTCCTACCTACTGCCTGCCGCCACACCGACGACCATACTCCTACCTA
>NC_137672.1:2282081-2369581 GCF_963422515.1 Blennius ocellaris
GTCGTCCTGCAGTCGTGCTGCAGACGTCCTGCAGTCGTCCTGCAGTCGTCCTGCAGTCGTGCTGCAGTCGTGCTGCAGTCGTCCTGCAGTCGTGCTGCATCAGCACATTTCTCCTGCCTTCCCTCCGCCAGATGTTTTGAATCAGGCCTCGTTCACACTGAGGGAAAGGACCCAGGTCAGGTTTGTTGCTCACAGTGACTCACGTCTGAGCTGTTTTGTGGGCGTGTCAAAGCTCCAGTCAGATCGGTTCCCACCAGACCAGGTCTCCACACGAGGTACCAGTTCTGATAGTGTTCTGCATGCGGCCGCTGTGTCATCACTGACGTCACGGGAAGCGCCGGGCCGGCGGCTCTGACAAAATGTTGAAAGCTGTTAAAAGCTGTTCATTTGATTGTTTTCCCTCATTCTCCTTCCTCTCTCCTTCGCCATGTTGTCTCCATTGTCAGCTTGTATTTAACAACCACTTGAAAACGGATCTACACTCTAACCAGACAAGGCAGAATCCCCCAAACTCTTACCGTTTAACCTTGTTTATTTGATGCATTTGTGTGTTTATTACGTGTCCTTTACGACTCGTAGTAGTTTTACAGTTTCAACATCATCCCTACACAGGCTGAGATTTGAGCTGGTTTTCATTGAGGTGTGTGGGTTTTATGTTGTTTTGGCTGAAAACAGTGAGTCACATCTGGCAACCCTGGTGCTGACCGCCATGGCGTCCATACGTACCTCTGTATATACCCTTGTTTTTACACAAGGCAGTAGAACACCAACTTCTCTCATGAAAACTGTGTGAAACTGCTAAAGCTGATTCAGATCATGTCATTAATTCATGAATACACATGGTGTTTGCGATGTTGTTAGTTCTCTGGTAGGAATTGTCTTGGCCGGCAGCAAGCTGGGGGGGGGGGGGGGGGGGGGGGGGGTGGGGGTCATTGTCACTCTCACCTGTGGTTAAAGGACTTTCACTTGTCTGGTCGTTTCCCACAGCGTACGATAATCACATTCACCCCTTCACTCACCAATGGAGGCAGATGCAAAGTGCCTCATTCGTCCATTGGGAACAATTTGAGTTTGTCACTTTGCTCAATGACACTTTTGACAAGAAAGAAAGGCAGAGGTGGGAATCAAACTGACAACCCGAGCCACAGCCAGGAGCAGAGTTGGGATTTTCTGCTTTTCCATGTGACCCAAGTCTCAAGATGTCACACGTCTCATATTAGCAGACAAACAATCCGTCAGACCAGGTTGTACGTCTGAGCTGCCGAACAAGACGAGGGGGAAGCAGGAGCTCAGCTCAAATAAAAGAGCCCAGAAAATCACTGCTGTTATGAACAATGTGCTGAAGTTTAATAGTTTATGTATGATTGTGTGAAGAAAGAAAAACGTCTCCTCAGTTTAACCTCCACCACACATTCATGCAGACAGATTGAAGCATTTTAAACAGCATGGAAACATTTCTGAGGACATGAATGCAGGAATTGAATGACTGAGAGGAACAGCAGAAAGCCGCTGTGAAGAGATTTGGACTGATTCTTACTTGAGACAGTCAGTGTTTGTTTAATGCTGAGTTCAATGACACTGCATGCTGGAGGCTTTTAAAAACACATCTGCAATTCAGGGCTTAATACTGGGGCATATTTGCAGAGGTTTTCCTTTTACTTCTGAAGATAAAATGATGAGAATTGTGTTCCATGACTTAGTAGGAGTTGTATTGAGAGTCAGTACTAATGTACGCCATGTGTCAGTATCAGTAAAGTGGGGGCTCCAGCAGCAGGATGTGAGTCTCTGGTCGCCGGTGGAAGACGAGGGTCTTCATAATGTTGACGTCTCTATGTGCTGCTAGGTTCAACATAGTAGTTTCATTGCTGCTGTAGTGACTTCGCCTGGTGGAGGAAGAGGTTCAGGCGTTTGGCGCTGACCAACATGAAGGTCAGTGTCGGAGCAACGGCTGCTGGTACTTCATTGGTAATGAAGATCATGTATGTGCTTGTGTCTGTAAAACAAACATTTTGATGAGCCAGGACACCCAGATGACCAGTATTTCTGGTGGGAGGCCAGCAGATCAACAGTCGTGTTGCTCGTCAGCACCGTCATGTGGCTCCACACTGAATCCAGAGGATTCCCCGGGTCATCAGAAGCAGGACTTGTACAACAATCACTGGACATGAAACCATGACGTCAGAGGAACGTCTGAGATGAAGACTCGACTTTCTCAATGTTCAACAAGTAAAGGCTGCCAGCCTTCATATCACAAGACATGATTTGCTACAAATGTATATGATTCTCAGGAAAAGAAGGTTCAATTGATGTAAAAATCCAACCATCATCAAATCATTAAGAGATGTAATAGTCAGCATGGGATGAAAGCACATGGCCTCATTATCCCTTTCAACCCAAAATAGTTCAAACCAAACATGAAAAAGATCTACACTCCCTTGTGGCTTTTTATTTGGCCCAACTTTAGGTCATTTCCCAGAAAGTGAGTGAAAACAACAAGGATGGTTGGAGCGCTGCGGAGAAAAACACATTCATTACAAATTGAGCGCATTGTGGTGGAGCTAATAAAACTACTGGCTTGTGTTCCTCACAATGACATCTTTACTTTGCTTGAAGAAAATCTGTGAATTGAAGCCTTACAGGAGTCTTTATAATGACGTGATGAATGAGCAGGCATGAAAGCACCGCGATGTGTGGTAATGAAGGAAAACACCAGAGGAAATAATGAGCGAAGCAGAGAAATGAAGAGAGGAGAAGAAGAAAGGATGAACAACACAGTGGAAGTGTGTTTAACACCTGCCGCCATTACAGAGCATGTCAGTCAGTCAGCCAGTCAGTCAGTCAGCCAGTCAGTCAGCCAGTCAGTCAGTCAGTCAGTCAGCCAGTCAGCCAGTCAGCCAGTCAGTCAGTCAGTCAGCCAGTCAGTCAGTCAGTCAGTCAGTCAGCCAGTCAGTCAGTCAGTCAGCCAGTCAGTCAGCCAGTCAGTCAGTCAGTCAGCCAGTCAGCCAGTCAGTCAGCCAGTCAGTCAGCCAGTCAGTCAGTCAGTCAGTCAGCCAGTCAGCCAGTCAGTCAGTCAGTCAGCCAGTCAGTCAGTCAGTCAGTCAGTCAGTCAGCCAGCCAGTCAGCCAGTCAGTCAGTCAGTCAGCCAGTCAGTCAGTCAGTCAGCCAGTCAGCCAGTCAGTCAGTCAGTCAGTCAGCCAGTCAGTCAGCCAGTCAGTCAGTCAGTCAGCCAGTCAGCCAGTCAGCCAGTCAGTCAGTCAGTCAGCCAGTCAGTCAGTCAGTCAGTCAGTCAGCCAGTCAGTCAGTCAGTCAGTCAGTCAGTCAGCCAGTCAGCCAGTCAGCCAGTCAGTCAGTCAGTCAGCCAGTCAGTCAGTCAGTCAGTCAGCCAGTCAGCCAGTCAGCCAGTCAGCCAGCCAGTCAGTCAGTCAGCCAGTCAGTCAGTCAGTCAGTCAGTCAGCCAGTCAGTCAGTCAGCCAGTCAGTCAGTCAGCCAGTCAGTCAGTCAGTCAGTCAGTCAGTCAGTCAGTCAGCCAGTCAGTCAGTCAGTCAGCCAGTCAGTCAGCCAGTCAGTCAGTCAGTCAGCCAGTCAGCCAGTCAGTCAGCCAGTCAGTCAGCCAGTCAGTCAGTCAGTCAGTCAGCCAGTCAGCCAGTCAGTCAGTCAGTCAGCCAGTCAGTCAGTCAGTCAGTCAGTCAGTCAGCCAGCCAGTCAGCCAGTCAGTCAGTCAGTCAGCCAGTCAGTCAGTCAGTCAGCCAGTCAGCCAGTCAGTCAGTCAGTCAGTCAGCCAGTCAGTCAGCCAGTCAGTCAGTCAGTCAGCCAGTCAGCCAGTCAGCCAGTCAGTCAGTCAGTCAGCCAGTCAGTCAGTCAGTCAGTCAGTCAGCCAGTCAGTCAGTCAGTCAGTCAGTCAGTCAGCCAGTCAGCCAGTCAGCCAGTCAGTCAGTCAGTCAGCCAGTCAGTCAGTCAGTCAGTCAGCCAGTCAGCCAGTCAGCCAGTCAGCCAGCCAGTCAGTCAGTCAGCCAGTCAGTCAGTCAGTCAGTCAGTCAGCCAGTCAGTCAGTCAGCCAGTCAGTCAGTCAGCCAGTCAGTCAGCCAGTCAGTCAGTCAGTCAGTCAGCCAGTCAGCCAGTCAGCCAGTCAGTCAGTCAGTCAGTCAGTCAGTCAGTCAGTCAGCCAGTCAGCCAGTCAGCCAGTCAGCCAGTCAGTCAGTCAGCCAGTCAGCCAGTCAGTCAGCCAGCCAGTCAGCCAGTCAGTCAGTCAGTCAGTCAGTCAGTCAGTCAGTCAGTCAGCCAGTCAGTCAGTCAGTCAGTCAGTCAGTCAGCCAGTCAGTCAGTCAGTCAGTCACATTAGGACAAACAAGATTCTTTGTTTTGAACCAATAAAGTGTAATATCAGCGTGTCACACTGTGACTTCAGGCTCCACGACATTAAAAAACCTCTGTTCATGTTTTTGGTGTAGTTTAGGAAGAAGTGTGAATGTGTCTAGAATATACTACCTACTGTTCAGAACACACACAAATATACTACCTACTGCTCAGAACACTGACAAATATACTACCTACTGCTCAGAACACAGACAAATATACTACCTACTGTTCAGAACACACACAAATATACTACCTACTGTTCAGAACACACACAAATATACTACCTACTGTTCAGAACACACACAAATATACTACCTACTGTTCAGAACACACACAAATATACTACCTACTGTTCAGAACACACACAAATATACTACCTACTGTTCAGAACACTAACAAATATACTACCTACTGTTCAGAACACAGACAAATATACTACCTACTGTTCAGAACACAGACAAATATACTACCTACTGTTCAGAACACAGACAAATATACTACCTACTGTTCAGAACACACACAAATATACTACCTACTGTTCAGAACACACACAAATATACTACCTACTGTTCAGAACACACACAAATATACTACCTACTGTTCAGAACACAGACAAATATACTACCTACTGTTCAGAACACAGACAAATACACTACCTACTGTTCAGAACACACACAAATATACTACCTACTGTTCAGAACACACACAAATATACTACCTACTGTTCAGAACACACACAAATATACTACCTACTGTTCAGAACACACACAAATATACTACCTACTGTTCAGAACACTAACAAATATACTACCTACTGTTCAGAACACAGACAAATATACTACCTACTGCTCAGAACACAGACAAATATACTACCTACTGTTCAGAACACAGACAAATATACTACCTACTGTTCAGAACACAGACAAATATACTACCTACTGTTCAGAACACACACAAATATACTACCTACTGTTCAGAACACACACAAATATACTACCTACTGTTCAGAACACAGACAAATATACTACCTACTGTTCAGAACACACACAAATATACTACCTACTGTTCAGAACACACACAAATATACTACCTACTGCTCAGAACACTGACAAATATACTACCTACTGCTCAGAACACAGACAAATATACTACCTACTGTTCAGAACACACACAAATATACTACCTACTGTTCAGAACACACACAAATATACTACCTACTGTTCAGAACACACACAAATATACTACCTACTGTTCAGAACACACACAAATATACTACCTACTGTTCAGAACACACACAAATATACTACCTACTGTTCAGAACACTAACAAATATACTACCTACTGTTCAGAACACAGACAAATATACTACCTACTGTTCAGAACACAGACAAATATACTACCTACTGTTCAGAACACAGACAAATATACTACCTACTGTTCAGAACACACACAAATACACTACCTACTGTTCAGAACACACACAAATATACTACCTACTGTTCAGAACACACACAAATATACTACCTACTGTTCAGAACACAGACAAATATACTACCTACTGTTCAGAACACAGACAAATACACTACCTACTGTTCAGAACACACACAAATATACTACCTACTGTTCAGAACACACACAAATATACTACCTACTGTTCAGAACACACACAAATATACTACCTACTGTTCAGAACACACACAAATATACTACCTACTGTTCAGAACACTAACAAATATACTACCTACTGTTCAGAACACAGACAAATATACTACCTACTGCTCAGAACACAGACAAATATACTACCTACTGTTCAGAACACAGACAAATATACTACCTACTGTTCAGAACACAGACAAATATACTACCTACTGTTCAGAACACACACAAATATACTACCTACTGTTCAGAACACACACAAATATACTACCTACTGTTCAGAACACAGACAAATATACTACCTACTGTTCAGAACACACACAAATATACTACCTACTGTTCAGAACACAGACAAATATACTACCTACTGTTCAGAACACAGACAAATATACTACCTACTGTTCAGAACACACACAAATATACTACCTACTGTTCAGAACACAGACAAATATACTACCTACTGTTCAGAACACACACAAATATACTACCTACTGTTCAGAACACAGACAAATATACTACCTACTGTTCAGAACACACACAAATATACTACCTACTGTTCAGAACACAGACAAATATACTACCTACTGTTCAGAACACACACAAATATACTACCTACTGTTCAGAACACTGACAAATATACTACCTACTGTTCAGAACACTAACAAATATACTACCTACTGTTCAGAACACTAACAAATATACTACCTACTGTTCAGAACACAGACAAATATACTACCTACTGCTCAGAACACTAACAAATATACTACCTACTGTTCAGAACACAGACAAATATACTACCTACTGTTCAGAACACAGACAAATATACTACCTACTGTTCAGAACACTAACAAATATACTACCTACTGTTCAGAACACTAACAAATATACTACCTACTGTTCAGAACACTAACAAATATACTACCTACTGTTCAGAACACTAACAAATATACTACCTACTGTTCAGAACACTAACAAATATACTACCTACTGTTCAGAACACTAACAAATATACTACCTACTGTTCAGAACACAGACAAATATACTACCTACTGTTCAGAACACAGACAAATATACTACCTACTGTTCAGAACACTAACAAATATACTACCTACTGTTCAGAACACTAACAAATATACTACCTACTGTTCAGAACACAGACAAATATACTACCTACTGTTCAGAACACAGACAAATATACTACCTACTGTTCAGAACACACACAAATATACTACCTACTGTTCAGAACACACACAAATATACTACCTACTGTTCAGAACACTGACAAATATACTACCTACTGTTCAGAACACTAACAAATATACTACCTACTGTTCAGAACACAGACAAATATACTACCTACTGTTCAGAACACAGACAAATATACTACCTACTGTTCAGAACACACACAAATATACTACCTACTGTTCAGAACACACACAAATATACTACCTACTGTTCAGAACACAGACAAATATACTACCTACTGTTCAGAACACACACAAATATACTACCTACTGTTCAGAACACAGACAAATATACTACCTACTGTTCAGAACACACACAAATATACTACCTACTGTTCAGAACACAGACAAATATACTACCTACTGTTCAGAACACAGACAAATATACTACCTACTGTTCAGAACACACACAAATATACTACCTACTGTTCAGAACACAGACAAATATACTACCTACTGTTCAGAACACTGACAAATATACTACCTACTGTTCAGAACACTAACAAATATACTACCTACTGTTCAGAACACACACAAATATACTACCTACTGTTCAGAACACACACAAATATACTACCTACTGTTCAGAACACTGACAAATATACTACCTACTGTTCAGAACACTAACAAATATACTACCTACTGTTCAGAACACTAACAAATATACTACCTACTGTTCAGAACACAGACAAATATACTACCTACTGCTCAGAACACTAACAAATATACTACCTACTGTTCAGAACACAGACAAATATACTACCTACTGTTCAGAACACAGACAAATATACTACCTACTGTTCAGAACACTAACAAATATACTACCTACTGTTCAGAACACTAACAAATATACTACCTACTACTCAGAACACTAACAAATATACTACCTACTGTTCAGAACACTAACAAATATACTACCTACTGTTCAGAACACTAACAAATATACTACCTACTGTTCAGAACACAGACAAATATACTACCTACTGTTCAGAACACAGACAAATATACTACCTACTGTTCAGAACACTAACAAATATACTACCTACTGTTCAGAACACAGACAAATATACTACCTACTGTTCAGAACACAGACAAATATACTACCTACTGTTCAGAACACACACAAATATACTACCTACTGCTCAGAACACTAACAAATATACTACCTACTGTTCAGAACACTAACAAATATACTACCTACTGTTCAGAACACTGACAAATATACTACCTACTGTTCAGAACACTGACAAATATACTACCTACTGTTCAGAACACACACAAATATACTACCTACTGTTCAGAACACACACAAATATACTACCTACTGTTCAGAACACACACAAATATACTACCTACTGCTCAGAACACTAACAAATATACTACCTACTGCTCAGAACACTAACAAATATACTACCTACTGCTCAGAACACTGACAAATATACTACCTACTGTTCAGAACACAGACAAATATACTACCTACTGTTCAGAACACAGACAAATATACTACCTACTGTTCAGAACACAGACAAATATACTACCTACTGTTCAGAACACTAACAAATATACTACCTACTGTTCAGAACACTAACAAATATACTACCTACTGCTCAGAACACTAACAAATATACTACCTACTGTTCAGAACACAGACAAATATACTACCTACTGTTCAGAACACTAACAAATATACTACCTACTGTTCAGAACACAGACAAATATACTACCTACTGTTCAGAACACAGACAAATATACTACCTACTGCTCAGAACACTGACAAATATACTACCTACTGTTCAGAACACAGACAAATATACTACCTACTGCTCAGAACACTAACAAATATACTACCTACTGTTCAGAACACACACAAATATACTACCTACTGCTCAGAACACAGACAAATATACTACCTACTGCTCAGAACACACACAAATATACTACCTACTGTTCAGAACACACACAAATATACTACCTACTGTTCAGAACACACACAAATATACTACCTACTGTTCAGAACACACACAAATATACTACCTACTGTTCAGAACACTAACAAATATACTACCTACTGTTCAGAACACACACAAATATACTACCTACTGCTCAGAACACACACAAATATACTACCTACTGTTCAGAACACACACAAATATACTACCTACTGTTCAGAACACACACAAATATACTACCTACTGCTCAGAACACACACAAATATACTACCTACTGTTCAGAACACACACAAATATACTACCTACTGTTCAGAACACAGACAAATATACTACCTACTGTTCAGAACACAGACAAATATACTACCTACTGTTCAGAACACTAACAAATATACTACCTACTGTTCAGAACACACACAAATATACTACCTACTGCTCAGAACACACACAAATATACTACCTACTGTTCAGAACACTAACAAATATACTACCTACTGTTCAGAACACACACAAATATACTACCTACTGCTCAGAACACAGACAAATATACTACCTACTGTTCAGAACACAGACAAATATACTACCTACTGCTCAGAACACACACAAATATACTACCTACTGCTCAGAACACAGACAAATATACTACCTACTGTTCAGAACACAGACAAATATACTACCTACTGCTCAGAACACTGACAAATATACTACCTACTGTTCAGAACACAGACAAATATACTACCTACTGTTCAGAACACTAACAAATATACTACCTACTGTTCAGAACACAGACAAATATACTACCTACTGTTCAGAACACAGACAAATATACTACCTACTGCTCAGAACACAGACAAATATACTACCTACTGTTCAGAACACAGACAAATATACTACCTACTGTTCAGAACACAGACAAATATACTACCTACTGTTCAGAACACACACAAATATACTACCTACTGTTCAGAACACACACAAATATACTACCTACTGTTCAGAACACAGACAAATATACTACCTACTGTTCAGAACACACACAAATATACTACCTACTGTTCAGAACACAGACAAATATACTACCTACTGTTCAGAACACAGACAAATATACTACCTACTGTTCAGAACACACACAAATATACTACCTACTGTTCAGAACACAGACAAATATACTACCTACTGTTCAGAACACACACAAATATACTACCTACTGTTCAGAACACAGACAAATATACTACCTACTGTTCAGAACACACAAATATACTACCTACTGTTCAGAACACAGACAAATATACTACCTACTGTTCAGAACACACACAAATATACTACCTACTGTTCAGAACACTGACAAATATACTACCTACTGTTCAGAACACTAACAAATATACTACCTACTGTTCAGAACACTAACAAATATACTACCTACTGTTCAGAACACAGACAAATATACTACCTACTGCTCAGAACACTAACAAATATACTACCTACTGTTCAGAACACAGACAAATATACTACCTACTGTTCAGAACACAGACAAATATACTACCTACTGTTCAGAACACTAACAAATATACTACCTACTGTTCAGAACACTAACAAATATACTACCTACTGTTCAGAACACTAACAAATATACTACCTACTGTTCAGAACACTAACAAATATACTACCTACTGTTCAGAACACTAACAAATATACTACCTACTGTTCAGAACACTAACAAATATACTACCTACTGTTCAGAACACAGACAAATATACTACCTACTGTTCAGAACACAGACAAATATACTACCTACTGTTCAGAACACTAACAAATATACTACCTACTGTTCAGAACACTAACAAATATACTACCTACTGTTCAGAACACAGACAAATATACTACCTACTGTTCAGAACACAGACAAATATACTACCTACTGTTCAGAACACACACAAATATACTACCTACTGTTCAGAACACACACAAATATACTACCTACTGTTCAGAACACTGACAAATATACTACCTACTGTTCAGAACACTAACAAATATACTACCTACTGTTCAGAACACAGACAAATATACTACCTACTGTTCAGAACACAGACAAATATACTACCTACTGTTCAGAACACACACAAATATACTACCTACTGTTCAGAACACACACAAATATACTACCTACTGTTCAGAACACAGACAAATATACTACCTACTGTTCAGAACACACACAAATATACTACCTACTGTTCAGAACACAGACAAATATACTACCTACTGTTCAGAACACACACAAATATACTACCTACTGTTCAGAACACAGACAAATATACTACCTACTGTTCAGAACACAGACAAATATACTACCTACTGTTCAGAACACACACAAATATACTACCTACTGTTCAGAACACAGACAAATATACTACCTACTGTTCAGAACACTGACAAATATACTACCTACTGTTCAGAACACTAACAAATATACTACCTACTGTTCAGAACACACACAAATATACTACCTACTGTTCAGAACACACACAAATATACTACCTACTGTTCAGAACACTGACAAATATACTACCTACTGTTCAGAACACTAACAAATATACTACCTACTGTTCAGAACACTAACAAATATACTACCTACTGTTCAGAACACAGACAAATATACTACCTACTGCTCAGAACACTAACAAATATACTACCTACTGTTCAGAACACAGACAAATATACTACCTACTGTTCAGAACACAGACAAATATACTACCTACTGTTCAGAACACTAACAAATATACTACCTACTGTTCAGAACACTAACAAATATACTACCTACTACTCAGAACACTAACAAATATACTACCTACTGTTCAGAACACTAACAAATATACTACCTACTGTTCAGAACACTAACAAATATACTACCTACTGTTCAGAACACAGACAAATATACTACCTACTGTTCAGAACACAGACAAATATACTACCTACTGTTCAGAACACTAACAAATATACTACCTACTGTTCAGAACACAGACAAATATACTACCTACTGTTCAGAACACAGACAAATATACTACCTACTGTTCAGAACACACACAAATATACTACCTACTGCTCAGAACACTAACAAATATACTACCTACTGTTCAGAACACTAACAAATATACTACCTACTGTTCAGAACACTGACAAATATACTACCTACTGTTCAGAACACTGACAAATATACTACCTACTGTTCAGAACACACACAAATATACTACCTACTGTTCAGAACACACACAAATATACTACCTACTGTTCAGAACACACACAAATATACTACCTACTGTTCAGAACACACACAAATATACTACCTACTGTTCAGAACACTAACAAATATACTACCTACTGTTCAGAACACAGACAAATATACTACCTACTGTTCAGAACACAGACAAATATACTACCTACTGTTCAGAACACACACAAATATACTACCTACTGCTCAGAACACTAACAAATATACTACCTACTGCTCAGAACACTAACAAATATACTACCTACTGCTCAGAACACTGACAAATATACTACCTACTGTTCAGAACACAGACAAATATACTACCTACTGTTCAGAACACAGACAAATATACTACCTACTGTTCAGAACACTAACAAATATACTACCTACTGTTCAGAACACTAACAAATATACTACCTACTGCTCAGAACACTAACAAATATACTACCTACTGTTCAGAACACAGACAAATATACTACCTACTGTTCAGAACACTAACAAATATACTACCTACTGTTCAGAACACAGACAAATATACTACCTACTGTTCAGAACACAGACAAATATACTACCTACTGCTCAGAACACTGACAAATATACTACCTACTGTTCAGAACACAGACAAATATACTACCTACTGCTCAGAACACTAACAAATATACTACCTACTGTTCAGAACACACACAAATATACTACCTACTGCTCAGAACACAGACAAATATACTACCTACTGCTCAGAACACACACAAATATACTACCTACTGTTCAGAACACACACAAATATACTACCTACTGTTCAGAACACACACAAATATACTACCTACTGTTCAGAACACACACAAATATACTACCTACTGTTCAGAACACTAACAAATATACTACCTACTGTTCAGAACACACACAAATATACTACCTACTGCTCAGAACACACACAAATATACTACCTACTGTTCAGAACACACACAAATATACTACCTACTGTTCAGAACACACACAAATATACTACCTACTGCTCAGAACACACACAAATATACTACCTACTGTTCAGAACACACACAAATATACTACCTACTGTTCAGAACACAGACAAATATACTACCTACTGTTCAGAACACAGACAAATATACTACCTACTGTTCAGAACACTAACAAATATACTACCTACTGTTCAGAACACACACAAATATACTACCTACTGCTCAGAACACACACAAATATACTACCTACTGTTCAGAACACTAACAAATATACTACCTACTGTTCAGAACACACACAAATATACTACCTACTGCTCAGAACACACACAAATATACTACCTACTGTTCAGAACACTAACAAATATACTACCTACTGTTCAGAACACACACAAATATACTACCTACTGCTCAGAACACAGACAAATATACTACCTACTGTTCAGAACACAGACAAATATACTACCTACTGCTCAGAACACTGACAAATATACTACCTACTGTTCAGAACACAGACAAATATACTACCTACTGTTCAGAACACAGACAAATATACTACCTACTGTTCAGAACACACACAAATATACTACCTACTGTTCAGGAGACACACAAATATACTACCTACTGTTCAGAACACACACAAATATACTACCTACTGTTCAGAACACACACAAATATACTACCTACTGTTCAGAACACAGACAAGGAGAAACAGTAGAAGTACAGTAATACACCCAATCAAGGGTTCTATTAGATTAATGAACACAGGAGAACAACGCAGGAACGTTCAGTGAGGGAACAACCCTGCAGAACAGCTGCCCCTCACACGACGGTGTGTGTGTGTGTGTGTGTGTTAGCGTTAGCGTGTGTGCCTTAACATCTCAAGTAGCTGTTGAAAATGAATGAATAAATGTTTTACCGCAGTAAAGTCTGTTAAGCTGCCCAGAACCACAAAGATACCATATTTTCCTCCCTATAAGGCACCTAAATACCTCAAATTTTCTCAAAAGCTGCCAGTGCACCTTATAACCCGGTGCACCTTATATATGGAAGAATTGTTCTACTCCAGACTGCTATTTGACAGCTGAACAACCAGAAGCTTTTATTTTGACAACTCTAACTTCTCAACCGGATCTTCAGAGCGGACGACACTCCACACAACACCTTCATCACTCATGGTTGCACACCAACATTCTAACAAACCAAAATAAACTAGATGAAATAATGACTCCCTAAACTGGGGAACAAAAACACATAAACACAATCAACACAACACCAAGCCCAACAACAACCCACAATAACCTCCAACAACACAAAACATGAATTCCCATCATGCCTTGCATCCTGAGCTCCTCAGTGCAGCCGATAGCTGCAATGAATTATGGGAGTTTCTGTTTGTGGTGTTTTAAATGCAATTATTGGGGGTTCTATTTGGTTTGTGGTGTCGGTAATAATTGTGTTGTGTTGTGTTTTTGTTGCTTAGTTCATGTAGTTTAGTTTATTACCGGTAGTTGTAAGTTGTCAACCAGCAGTGAAGAAGGTTTTGTGTGTAGTGTCCTCCTGGCATAGGCTGCAGGTAGGACTGTCAAAATAAAGTGCATGCACCTCTCTGGGTGTTAGAATCAGTGGAAAATGTAACCTAATGGCTTTGAGCTATAAAGGTTGCTGACCACTGGTCTATTCCATGCGCCTTATAATGCGGTGCGCCTTATATATGAACAAAGTTGTAAATTATGTCAATCAATGGAGGTGAGCCTTATAATCCGGTGCCTTATAGTGCGGAAAATACCGTAAATCAATATTGACAATCTAAACTCCAGCAGCAGCTGACCTGGAGCCTCATCTATCAACACTGTGTAGGACGGATACTAAAAGATGGAAATGACGTGTGCTACAGACTGGGTGACGAGACCAACAAAGCAAAGTTTTACCTGATTATCAAATGTATAAATGAAATAGTTCAACAGGGACTTGTGTTGTGTTCCTATTTAATCAGTGTCTTCAGAGCAAAACTCCTCAACACACAAAAGGAAGAGTTTGCAGTTCTTTTATTTTGCTTGAATGGTTCCTGACTGAGGGATTAGATTGTATGCAAACAGAGACTTGAAGACTGAATAAAGTGATATAAGGGTGATAAACACCCTTTCAGCCAGTGGATCCATCCCATAATGCTCTGTGACGTGATCACATGATTCCACGTCCGAATGGAGCTGGACGTGTTTCTTTACAACGTGAAACACAAAGGAACGTTTCCCGTCGGATCAGAAAAAGACAATTCTGTGTTTGAGAGCAGTGTTTGTCTTGAAGCCTCCCGTCCATCCTAAACACTGTGAAGCGTCACGGGACTAGAACCCCTGCTGGACACATGACCACTAGCAGGGCCAAGGCTTCAGCTTCCACAGATGTTTCGGTGTGCATCGTTGGCCGTGTGCCATCAGGGAGGGCAAAGCAGATTGGAGAGTTGAGCTCAATCCAGGCTGATGTTCTTCATCCTGGCCTTGCAGCCTGGAACAGGTGAAACACGTTAATCTGTGTCCTTGAATCAGTGTGTGGAGGAAAGCAGCAGGAGTCTCAGTCTGAACAGTGGAGGGTTCGTTTGGCTTGTTTCATCATCATTCTGCAGCATTCAGGGATCTACTGGGTTTCCACACATGGCGGATCAGGACGACTGTTACATATGTAACGTCTCAATAACCTTCAGTGAGAACATGGCTGGTCCTGGAACGGCAAACAAGCACTCATCATTCGGTGCAGTTACAGTATAAAGCAGCTTCTCTCCCTATCATACTCATTTTGCCAGTTTATGTCGTCAGTTACATTAATGTTTGCCTCCGTTATCACTCAGGCTGAGTCAGAAGCGCCGCTCAGAAAGTAATCACACCAAGATCAACCACATCAGCTGATTCCATCCAGCACAAAGAGCTCCAATCCAGAGGAGATTACCCAGCGTTTCCACTGCAGCAGGTCAGATTTGTGTGCGAGAACCATATGTGGGGAATATTTTAATTATGCTTGTAGATATGAGCTGATATGAGCACATCAGTGGGTGGATGACATCTCACTTCCTTCCTTTAAACTCAAGTGAACACAGAAGACTTTCTGATTCTGTCGCTCACTGACTCTCACCAGCCAAATGAAATCTGACCGTTTGTTTCTTCAACACAGACAAAGACGCTGCAGACATTTCATGGTCATGACTGTCTGATTGTATTCATGGAGATTCACTGAGACACTGATCAGTGTCTTTTCAGTTAGAAAGAGTCCAGAATATGTTGATGTGAAGAGTCAGTGGTCCCCTCCACACAGAGACAACCTCCTATAGCCATGTGCCTTTTAATCATAGTAGAACTCTGTAGAGCCCAGACCCTTCGCCAGCACCACATTTCTTTGTGGAACCAAGTTAGCACTGCTAGCATAGCCGTTAGATATAGCACTGTGTGAAACGCTGATAAACCACCACCGGGTCAATGTGCTCACACTGGGGTTTCTTCATACCAGCTTAACTGAGATATTAGCAGCGAGCGCCGAAGCGGAGTTAGCAGTGTGCTAGCAGGCGGCTAACAGCAGCTTCCGTGATGCTGAGATGATGACTCATCATCTCTGAAGAGTTCAGTCTGTTCAGGTCAGTCGTTTTTGTGAAAAGACAGTACATACATACACACGCACGCACACACACACACACACACACACACACACACACACACACACACACACACACACACACACACACACACACACACACACACACACACACACACACACACACACACACACACACGCAAAGAAAGGAAACATGTTCCTCAGTATCTCTAAAAGACACAATAGCCCTGCTATGACGGACTTCAGACATGACCAGCGTTCAGTATTCCAGGACTCAAGGTCTGAGTGACACATTGTGACGTTTGACACTAATACTGCTCAGAACATGTCTGACAATGGAGGCGGTCTCCTCCGTGGTCAGCTTGTCCAGCCTCTTCTTGAAGTGAGGCTTTCCTTGTGGAACACAGTCATGTGATTAATGTGGAAATGCCTTTACATCTGGCTGATGGTTCAGTCATTCCTTCAGTTCCCGGGTTGGTGTGTGTGTGGCTGTTCTCTGAATAATGGTGGACATCTTCTACCTCCAGAGACCAAGAGCAAAGCACAAACCGCCAAATGAGGACATGAGGCCCTGCTCCCCTCAATAACCCACACAACCAGAGAGAAAATGGTCTCAGCTCTTTCTCCCCTGTGACCAACAGCGTAAACCTTCATATTTTATAATATATCAATGGAGACTGAAGAGCCACTGGTATAAAGTGAGCGCAGCATAAACACGCTGCCCTTGAGCATGAGATCATCTCGCCATGATCACGTTGTGCCTCTGGCCTGAAGGCGGTTTGCAGCAGGAGAACTCACCATGTCACAACGCTGAGTCGTCATGAACGGGCCTGTTGTTCACTGCAGTCACACGTCCTTCTTCACCACATGACTCCTAAACTCTTCACACATATACGACCAGTTCATGATGATGCCAGTGTTATCAATGATTTATGTCAATGCTTAGCAGTAGAGCGGGCTGTCCAGTAACCAAAGGGTTGGCGGTTCAAATCCCAGCTGTATTCAAGTCATTGTCATTGTGTCCTTGGACAAGGCACTTTACCCACATTGCACTGAATGGGCATATTCATGCACCTCGAAAAAAGATGTATGAATCCAAGCCATTATTATTATTATTATTATTAATGTGAAAATATCTGATATCGAAATATAATAAGAGTATAATAAAATACTGTACAGAACAAAGAAATTCATAGTACTTTAATTTTTGTGTCAATAGTGTCGGGGTCCACTTCTTGTCTGCTCACATGTTGCTAAAAGTCATTTTGGTGCTGAACATCAGATCAGAATAATTTTTCAGGAATTATATTTATTCCTCTGATGACTCAGTCAGCCTGTTGTGTTTGAGTAAATGAATCAGATCCATGGGTTCTTCTTCATGTTCTCGCCGTGTTCCAGAGACCCAGAGGAGCTGCAGCTGGTCAGGGGGAGTTGAAGTGTAATAAAGCCTCCATGAACAATGACCAATGAACAGTCCTCATATTAAGAGGGAACCACCCACCTCTGAGAGTCCAGACAGTCCCACTGAATGTTCAGCTTGGTCGTAGTGGTCCTAGCAGGTTGCCAGGTCAGTGTGTGTTCAGTGTTTGTTGGGTCTGGGGAGCAGAATGGGCTCTCCGGGGTCGGGAGGAACAGTGTTGCCACAAACAAGGAGGAAGTAAAGAGCCAGCAGTGAAGTTCCAGGATGGAGGATGAAGGAGGTCTGATCAGATGGAAGCACTGACCACCGTGATGTCCGACAAGGCTGGATTCCAAAGTCAGTCAATGCTGCAGCGTATCAGTAGAAGACTGTATGAGAGGATGTCTGTCAGCAGGCAAACACAGGAAAGGATGCATCTACATGGTAGTACATGCTGTGGCAACGCTTTGCAAAGAAAATGAATGAGTATTTGTGACGATTGTTTGTGTTGTGCTGTCTTTCCTCCACGTCTCATGTCTGGTGACGGCTCGTGAGAAACCCTCCAGTGATACAACTGAAACTAAAGTCTCTTTTGAAAACAACTCCTCCCTCCTTTGTGCTCATTGAAAGATCCCTGGACCTGCAGACCTGCATGTCTTTGCTGAGAGATGGAGGAGTCTGTGTTGTGAAGAGAGGCTGAGCCTCCTGTTGAAACCAACGTCCTTCATGACGTTCAGATCAAACCAACCTCCTTCATGACGTTCAGATCAAACCAGACTCCTTCATGACGTTCAGATCAAACCAGACTCCTTCATGACGTTCAGATCAAACCAGACTCCTTCATGACGTTCAGATCAAACCAGACTCCTTCATGACGTTCAGATCAAACCAGACTCCTTCATGACGTTCAGATCAAACCAACCTCCTTCATGACGTTCAGATCAAACCAGACTCCTTCATGACGTTCAGATCAAACCAGACTCCTTCATGACGTTCAGATCAAACCAGACTCCTTCATGACGTTCAGATCAAACCAGACTCCTTCATGACGTTCAGATCAAACCAACCTCCTTCATGACGTTCAGATCAAACCAGACTCCTTCATGACGTTCAGATCAAACCAGACTCCTTCATGACGTTCAGATCAAACCAGACTCCTTCATGACGTTCAGATCAAACCAGACTCCTTCATGACGTTCAGATCAAACCAGACTCCTTCATGACGTTCAGATCAAACCAACCTCCTTCATGACGTTCAGATCAAACCAGACTCCTTCATGACGTTCAGATCAAACCAGACTCCTTCATGACGTTCAGATCAAACCAGACTCCTTCATGACGTTCAGATCAAACCAGACTCCTTCATGACGTTCAGATCAAACCAGACTCCTTCATGACGTTCAGATCAAACCAGACTCCTTCATGACGTTCAGATCAAACCAACCTCCTTCATGACGTTCAGATCAAACCAGACTCCTTCATGACGTTCAGATCAAACCAACCTCCTTCATGACGTTCAGATCAAACCAGACTCCTTCATGACGTTCAGATCAAACCAGACTCCTTCATGACGTTCAGATCAAACCAGACTCCTTCATGACGTTCAGATCAAACCAGACTCCTTCATGACGTTCAGATCAAACCAGACTCCTTCATGACGTTCAGATCAAACCAGACTCCTTCATGACGTTCAGATCAAACCAGACTCCTTCATGACGTTCAGATCAAACCAACCTCCTTCATGACGTTCAGATCAAACCAGACTCCTTCATGACGTTCAGATCAAACCAGACTCCTTCATGACGTTCAGATCAAACCAACCTCCTTCATGACGTTCAGATCAAACCAGACTCCTTCATGACGTTCAGATCAAACCAACCTCCTTCATGACGTTCAGATCAAACCAGACTCCTTCATGACGTTCAGATCAAACCAACCTCCTTCATGACGTTCAGATCAAACCAGACCAGCTTTTAATAAGCTGCAGGCCAAAATCCAAACTTCCCTTTATTTCTAAAATCCTCAAAAGGTTGAGGCCATTTCTACACAAGCAATGTGTTTGGGTGTTTTCAGTCAGGATGTTGGTTGTCAGGTTTTCTGCCAGTCGAGCTGGAAGCTCCTGGACTGAGCCTCAGTCACATCAGCATCCAGTGGATTTATGACAACGTGTGTTGCTTGTTGATGGCGTCTCTGTCTTTTGTCTCTTTCTGCTCATGTGGAATTGTCCTGCGTTGTATTTGGTGCTATGGATATGAATCAAATTGAAGTGACTCTTTGGTAAGCAGGACACAGACCTGACTTTGTGATTTCCCATAAATGAAAAGTTTCTGTGTGGACATGTTACAAAGCTCAGTTACTCATTTACAAGCATTCTTGTGTGAAATGCCAGAAAAACTGGATAAGTCCAACTGAAAGTCATCCAAATTTAATTAGACAACAAACAATAACAGATTTTTTCTTATTTATAAGACTACATAAATAAATGTCCTTATCTTGAATGGATTCACTTTTCTGCTTTGTTGAATCCCAAACACATTTTATCAGAAAGAAAAAGATTCACAAGGTAACAGAGCCTGAGAACAAAAGATCAAACTCTCAAACTCTCCTGCAGGTGTTGAAGTTCACCAATAAGTGTGTGTGTGTGTGTGTGTGTGTGTGTGTGTGTGTGTGTGTGTGTGTGTGTGTGTGTGTGTGTGTGTGTGTGTGTGTGTGTGTGTGTGTGTGTGTGTGTGTGTGTATGGACACATTTTTTTTTGTTTTGTTTATGTAGGGCTTGCTTGTCAGAAATGGTCTCATATAATTTTTACCAAAGAGCAAAATAAATGTCTCATCAGCTCACAGACTCTATAATCTGCCCAGCAACAAACAAATAAACCCATTTTACTTTCACTTTGACAGTTAAGCTGGAGGAATATTACCGTGTGCAGAATATAAGAAGGAGAACGGGCACTATGTAGAGCGCAGACCTCAACGCCTCGTTTGCTTCAGAACCATGTTAGCATTGCTAGCATGTTAGCCACTAGCTCCTACAGCATGAGGACTTATTATTTCTGACAGCGACGTCACGTTGAGCGGAGGCACACAGACAAACTGCTCCCACGTCAATGCGCTCACACTAGAGTTTCTAGATACTGGCCAAACCCAGATGTTAGGCGCAGTCAGCAGGCGGCTGATCTCCTTTGATCTTCTTTCCCGTCCGCTTTGTATGGGACATTTTTTGGGGGGGCATTTATCTGAGAACGGTTTCCCAAATCGATCCCAAAATCTAATGGACTGCTCCTTCAATGACGACAAATCACGCCTAAAGATTTCATCCAATTCAGGTTAATTGTTTTTGCATAAAGTTGGTAAAAGACTGTTGGGCAGACACAGTTATCTAATCGTTATTTAATTGCTCCATTCACGGCTCGCTGCAGGGACCGGCCAGCTCCTGGTCTGAACTCAGCTCCAGACCAGAACACAACCACAACCTGGGACCGTACTGTTCAAACACTGTACTGACCCACTGAGTTCACTTAAGCCCCGTTTCCACCGCACAAAAAGTACCGGCCTAGACCGGTCTAAACCGCTCCGGTTCGCGTCTCACGACATGTAATGCAGTCTAAACCGCTCCAGACCGCTCCAAAGGCGACCGCTTTTCCGCTCCCCTTCCGTCGGGGTACCAGGACCATGGAACGGGTCTGAGGTTGAGGAGCTGTCTGCTGATTGGTCAGTGATTTACTACACGCCCTCAATATTTTAATGTGCTGGATGAATCCTCTGCTGTCAGTGTGGTCAGCTTTGTTCTGGTTGTTTTTATTTTCATTTTCTTTTCTTTGCTGCTCAACTTTAGTGTTTGTGGCGAAAGAGCGACTTGAGGCAGGGGGAGACCGGGGGGAGGGAGGGACTTTGCATCGCGTTGGAGCTTCCTGTTAGCAGCATAGCGCTGGCCGTGGCGTGGATGCGCGTCCGTGACACCGGAGTCTGGAGCTTTCGTCTCCGGCGCTGACCGCGCTCCGGCAGCTCCGCTTCCCAGAGGCGGTCAGCGTGCTGTTCAGCCGCGGTCAGTGGCGCTTTATCGCGGGGACGGACCGCGGAAGCGATGAAGAGGAGCTCGGAGCTCGGAGCCTCCGTGTTCCGGCGCTGAGCTGCCGGACCGCGATCAGCGCCGGAGTAGAGAACCTCCTGCGTTTGAGCAGAAAGCTCAGACCCCCGTGTCTGTGCCTCAGCCAACCGGGGGGAACGCTCCGGTCACTTGCCCCGCACCCGAGCGCTGGAGTGCGGGGCACGTCGCCTCAAGTCGCCGGCAAGTGGCCGAGCGACTCACTCTCTCACAACAAACACGGAAGTTGCGCTGCAGCTCTCCGCTGCAAAAAATGACTGCTGCAAAAAGTAACTTTTTTTTTTCCGCTGCAAAAAATAACAGTGCAAAGTGGAGAATTTAAACAACAACAGAGGATTCATAAGATCTACATCTGACCACGTTGTTTTCTGTTATAATGTCACATTTCTGCGGAGCTCATAAGCCCCGCCCACTTTTCTCGCTCCTCTCTGCAGTGGGGACGTGACCCAAAATTTCGGTCGGGGTCTCTATTCCGTACCGCTCCGCTCCGCCCCGGCACTTGTGTGCGGTGGAACCGGGGCTTAAAGCTCCAGAACGGACATTCTTTGTTGTGTGAAGCACCTCCTGCCCACTCACACTCCGAAGACGGAGTTCACTCACTCACAAGGCCGAAAGCACAACAATACACACAAATAAACCAATAATTACATGTGGACAAAAACATAACCTTCACCCCCAGCTTTTATTGTCAAATGTAAAAACTGAAATCCTGTGTATTTCACAACGTTGTCATGTTTCTGTATCCAGATGGATGTTTTTCAGTTTATTGCTCAAGAGTCTGATGAAGAAAGAAGCAGGAGGAACACTGAACTTCTCACTTTAAATCCTGCTGATTCAAGACTTCCTGCTGTTAAAACAACAAGGTTCAGATTCTCTGTGACCAATGAAGAAACATAACAGCGTAACATGAATGTCAGCATCAGCCTAGTGGAAGCACTTTTAGTTAGAGATGTTTGTACAGCTTCACTTTGAGTTTGACACATAATGGTGACTTATAATTTAAACCGTCAAAAAGCATCAGCAGGTAACCATGGTGACAGTCCTGCTCCTAGGGTATTCATGGGGTTTACATGTTTTTAGTTCTTTTTCTTACCCTTTTTTTCTTCCATGATTTTCATTTAATTCGGGACCGAGCACGAAAGGCCTACCGGCGCTGTCCTGCTACCAATGTCTGCGCCGGTACGGCAGTACGCGGACTTTGTGACGTCGAAATCGTCATCCGCCCCCGGACTCCAATGTCCACTCCGACCCCGCGTCTCAACAATCACAATTTAAAAGCAAATAAAGAGCCACACGGCTCAGAACTCCTGAAGTGAAACATAAAGTACTTTAGGAAAGGTGGAGAACGCCGGGCAGCAGAAGTGGAGGTATTTTCTGGATCGTTACGTTCAGTTATGGAATGCACAGGGCCGTGAGCCCGAGTGGAGCCTGGCTACCGTCGTGTGCATCCCGCGGACACCAGCGTACTCACAACACGCCCAGACATTCCAGAAGACATGACCTTCCTTATGAGAAGAAACAAAGCAGTCATTTTGTTTCACCCGCGATTTCAAGCGACATTGAAAATTGAGTCCGATGGAGCAAAATCATGCCACGCCCCCTCACAGCAGGACACGCCCCCTCACAGCAGGACACTCCCCTCACAGCAGGCCACGCCCCTCACAGCAGGACACCCCCCCTCACAGCAGGACACGCCCCTCACATCAGGACACGCCCCCTCACCACATGACACTCCCCCTCACAGCAGGACACTCCCCTCACAGCAGGACACTCCCCCTCACAGCAGGACACTCCCCTCACAGCAGGACACGCCCCCTCACAGCAGGACACTCCCCTCACAGCAGGACACTCCCCCTCACAGCAGGCCACGCCCCTCACAGCAGGACACCCCCCCTTCACAGCAGGACACTCCCCCTCACATCAGGACACGCCCCTCACAGCAGGACACTCCTACTCACAGCAGGACACTCCCCCTCACATCAGGACACGCCCCCTCACCTCAGGACATGCCCCTCACAGCAGGACACCCCCCCTCACAGCAGGACACTCCCCCGCACTGCAGGCCACGCCCCTCAAAGCAGGACACTCCCCTCACAGCAGGACACGCCCCCTCACCTCAGGACACGCCCCCTCACAGCAGCCACACGTCTGAGAAGTGGCGTTTTAACTTCAACTGCAGTTTCTGTCTCTCCTCCAGAACTTACAGAAACATTCCTCTGAACTGTTTCAGTAATAAAAGAGTTTGTGTCTAAGCCGCCATGTTGGTCTGGTTTGAACTGCAGGAGCTGACAGCTGTGAGTGATGCGTTCAGGTGCATCAGGACATTTTAACGAGCCGAGAGGCTCAGACAGTAGTGATGCTACAAGCTAAATATGACTGATAGTGATTAGAGAGCTGGAACTCCATGAGCAGAAGTTTCAGCAGAGCAGCTTCTACACAAAATGACCTGCAATTAGTCTGGACTGTTCCAACTGTCCTGGTTGGTCATTTTGTTGGGCAGGACTCCACACTGCCCAGCCTTCTTCTTGTTCTTATGGAGGATGAATAAACCTTAATTTGACACCCAGGATTGCACAAGAACTTTCTGATTTTTCCATCAGTGTTGCATCATTCACACCCAGGATTGCACAATACCATGAAAGTCCTTGTCTATGGGCTGATCTGCTATCATGTGCTACATCAACAAGCTACCATGTGTACTAATGTGTGCTTTGTGGATGACCAAACATGCTAATTAGCAGTTTAAGGACTAGCTAACATGCATGTGTGGACTAGCGAATGTGGTAATGTGCACCGTGACTTTAACAAGCTAACAGGCTGCTGTGTGTTTTGTGGACCAGATAACATGCTTATGTGCATTGTGACATAATGCTAATGCTTTCAATGCTTTTTAATGCTAATCTTAAGCTAGTTAGCTTAGCATATTAGCATATAAGATAAGAGCAGATTCCAGGTCAGGGACTCCTGGGGAGAAACCTGTGTGATTTTCAGATTTATCACAGGTATTAGCCTAGCATGCTTGGTAGCATGCTCACAACATTTGTTCAATTGAGCTGATATTTGGTGGGTGGCCTCACGGGGGGGCCAGGGTTACGAATCACTAGTTAATTAGCTGGGTCCCACCCACTTTTGACTTTTGATTTTTCAAAATAAGTCTTTTTTGTTTGTTAAAAACCTTCAAAGTTTATATTTGATCAATATTTAAAGGGGCCACAGACATCATAACACTTCTTGGCTCATATCCTGACCTTCTAATGGCTGTTTTACCAAAGCAAATAACTGCAGGACTCTTTTTTGAGGCGGTAAAAGCGAAACACAATTTCTCATAAAAATAGGAGTCATCAAGTTGAGGGGAAAAAAAAATCAGACTTCAAAGTGAAAATAATGTAGCTGGATGTCACTATGTTCAGAAGTGTGTTTACCCACAGAGTGAAAAGGTGCTTTTATAGTGAAACATAACATTTCAGTTGTAAATCTAAAGGTTTCAGTTCAGGAGGTGTTGACTGATATTTCCATTTAGGGGGAAACAACAGTCTGCGTGACTGCGTGGACGTTAACGTCTGAGACAGGCACAGATTTATTGTCCAGGCCACTTCAGAGAGTCTCTGCAGAGGAAACCCTGCAAAGCCCCAGGATGAGAACTGATAAGTGATCAACAGATACAAAGAAAACACATTCAGCCACATCTGTGGTCCAAATCTGTTCCTTTCTGAGACCAGAGGGCTTCATTTAGTATGTGTGTCTGAACACACCTCCACAACGTATATGTATATACACATATATACATATACATATATATCTGTTAGAGAAGCGATTTAGAGAAGCGAAACAAGTATTGTGGACAGTGATCAAATCTGCAGATTCCCTTAAAGGTATATTGAACAGGTTGAATATTATCACAGTAATCAATTGTCTGCTGAGTTATTCAACCAAAGGACGGATGTATTTTATTACACTGTGCAGCAAAAGTTGGAGATTACCTTTTAAAATCCTCTGTTTTGGCCCTGAAGGGTCTTCAAAATGTGAAGTCACCACAAATTCCGCTGTCAGCCTCCAGACATGGACAGTGAGTGAATACAGATCTGTTTAACACCATCATAGACAAACTTTTCTTTTCCTCCCTGAACGTTTTCCAGCGCTGCTCTGCCTCCACACAGCCTGTATTTCTGCAGTGGCATGTCAGACTCAGACTGGTAGCTCAGATTGCAGATGGACTATTTAGTTCATGTGGCACTCTCCAAGCTGTTATCAAAAAAAGTGCCATTTTCATAAACTTAAATGTAAAAAGGCAAAAAAAACTACCTAAATAAAATAGAAGTTTATAGTTTTTCTTCAGAACATTGTGGCATAAATGGGGCCAAACTGACTCCATTCTCAGTCACTTGCATGGATAATGCCTTGCCATAGACGTGAGTGGTCAGTTACTGAGTGTGGCGTTACACTTCACGGTCCAGTTTGCATTTGGGTTACACTGAGCAAGGGAAAAAAATAAACATGTATCATTACAGATTGTGCTATTTTCTTTTGAACTTCTGAGTTGTGTTTATTTTTGCAGATGTGTTGAATGCAGTCCTGGAATTCCCTACGAGGAGGACATGACTTATTTCAAAAGATGTACTACAGGAATCATCATCCCGATATTTAAAATCTCAAAACTTGGGCTGTCAAAGTTAATGCAGGTTAAAAATGTTCATCGTTTGGTAGCACTACTCAAAATTCATTTGAATATAAATCAGTCCAAAATCCATCTGAGCTCCGTCATGAAACTGGTAAAAGTTGCTGTGTGGATTTTAGCTGAATGAGTCAGAAAGTGTGCAGGCAGATTCATTTCATTCTCTTTTATTTTTTAAAGCGGCATCAAGTCTCTTGTTTCCTCCATTAAGAACTTTCCCATTTCTCCCATTTGGAGATGAAAAGTATTGTCTGTTCATGTATTTACTTTCATCTGACATATCGAGGCCTTTGAACATCCTTTGTGGCTGCGGGTCATAAAGCAAGACCTGAAAGGAATCATCACAGGCTAATTATGGTAAACTCAGTCAAAAGTGACTGAAAACATTAGTCCTATGTGTTTCAGGGGAGCTTATTATTCTGCAGTGAAACCTTGTGGCAGCTTTTGAAAAACATCCTGGCTGAAGCCAGCGAGCGTCATTACCATGACGGTGTGGCGTGAACGCAGGAGCTCATCTGCATAAAGAGAAGCAGAGACGAAGCCTCGTCCACAGAGTCCTCGGCAGGCGAAGATCAGTGTGTTCACCCACTAATCCCTCAGCCGTCTCCGGCGTGCACGTCTGGAGAGAGATAATCCAATCACCAGGCAGGCGAGAAGGAAGAGATGCAAAACTCCGACGGGACAGGGAGATTAATAAAAAGCAACACAGATTATAAAGAAGCAAAGGAACGAGGGCTGAATGTAAAGTGTTAGTTTGGGGTGGCCCGCCCTGGTCCTGTAGAGTCTGACAGGGACTCTACAGGACCAGGGGTGGCCCGCCTGGTCCTGTAGAGTCTGACAGGGACTCTACAGGACCAGGGGTGGCCCGCCCCTGGTCCTGTAGAGTCTGACAGGGACTCTACAGGACCAGGGGCTGGGACTCGCCTGGAACTGTCGCTTGAAAAACATGAACAGAAACAAAAGAGTTGTGAGGTTAAGAGGTCGTGCAGCAAGAAGTTGACGCCTCCGGAATATAAAATGCAGAGACAAGTGAAAAACAAGTTCCAATGAGGTTGTTTCATGAGAAATGTGCTCATCAGGACAGTGTCATGGCGACGTCTGCTCAGCTAATGGCCACTTTACAGTCTGGGGGGGGCGGGGGGGGGCGGGGGGGGGGGGGGGGGGGGGGGGGGATCAAACGCCTGGACATGGTCATGCAATGACAACAGTTACTGGTTGCTGGTTGTTAGTTGCTGGTTGCTGGTTGCTGGTTGCTGGTATATAATAAGACTGGCCAGAGAGGAAGAAACCCGGCTCACTGACTGGCCCGGGCCCAAAGCAAACTCCACATTTCAATCCCATATAATTTCGCATGGTCATCTTGGTGATTCCGGACTAATAATCCTGAGTAAACAACAACATGTATCTGAAACAGGATCTTCATCAAACCGTCAGGATAATGACCAACAGTTTTTACATGTTGAACTCCAAAACTGAAAAATGTTCCCTCCAGTGACGCTGTTATATATGTTCTGTGTGAACGTTTAGAGATGTGCAGTGCAAGTCTGTCCATCCTCCTTCCAGCCCCCCCCACCCCCACCCCCACACCCCCCCCCCCCCCCCCCCACCCCCCCACCCCCCCACCCCCCGCCCACTCTGACCCTCACAGGCCTGGAGGGGTCCCTGCCCACGAGGTGAAGTCAGTCACCTGGACAGGTGAGCCGTCCACCACACCACAAATGTAGAGAGGCACACACACACACACACACACACACACACACACACACACGCACGCACCACACACACACACACACACACACACACACAGACACACACACAGACACACACACACACACACACACACACACACACACAGACACACACACAGACACACACACACACACACACACACACACACACACACACACACACAGACACACACACAGACACACACACACACACACACACACACACACACACACGACACTGACATACAAATATTAACTTTGAAGTGACCTGACCAGCTGGAACCTGACTTCACTCACTGTTCATTCAGATTTGGTGTGTGTGTGTGTGTGTGTGTGTGTGTGTGTGTGTGTGTGTGTGTGTGTGTGTGTGTGTGTGTGTGTGTGTGTGTGTGTGTGTGTGTGTGTGTGTGTGTGTGTGTGTGTGTGTGACATTCATCCAGCAGAGATTTCCACAGAAACATTCAGACTTCTGCACAAAGTCACTAAATCAAACTACAAAGCCTACAAACGTATTAAACTGCACTGAAAACTTCTGAAAACTATTGAATGTTTGAATTCTAATTATAGCCACTTTATACAAAGACAATATACCACAACAAGTGACCAGGCTTCCCTCAGAGGGAGACGCTGCTCCACAGGACTCTGCTACGTGTGATAAAGAGTGAAAACTCAAACATTGTCGACGGCTTCATTGAACATGGAGAAGATATCTGACCTCTGAGTCTCTCCTGGATCGACCTTGAGAAATCCACTGTGCGCTGACGGTCCTCCGTGTGAGCGGCCCTGCAGGACACAAAGCAGCGGGACATTAGTGTGATGGAGTCCTGCTGTCTCACAGTCCTGGAAACTTCATCACGTCAGGAAGAAACACGGCTGAGCAACCAGAGACTCTGTATGAAACTCAATCTGAGGGACCAGAGACTCTGTATGAAACTCAATCTGAGGGACCAGAGACTCTGTATGAAACTCAATCTGAGGGACCAGAGACTCTGTATGAAACTCAATCTGAGGGACCAGAGACTCTGTATGAAACTTAATCTGAGGGACCAGAGACTCTGTATAAAACTCAATCTGAGGGACCAGAGACTCTGTATGAAACTTAATCTGAGGGACCAGAGACTCTGTATGAAACTCAATCTGAGGGACCAGAGACTCTGTATGAAACTCAATCTGAGGGACCAGAGACTCTGTATGAAACTTAATCTGAGGGACCAGAGACTCTGTATAAAACTCAATCTGAGGGACCAGAGACTCTGTATGAAACTCAATCTGAGGGACCAGAGACTCTGTATGAAACTTAATCTGAGGGACCAGAGACTCTGTATGAAACTCAATCTGAGGGACCAGAGACTCTGTATAAAACTCAATCTGAGGGACCAGCTCATGAGGATGAAACTCTACATCAGGGGTGTCAAACATGTGGCCCGGGGGCCAGAACCGACCCGGGGGCTAGAACCGAGCCGGGGGTCAGAACCGGCCCGGGGGTCAGAAGCGGCCCGGGGGTCAGAACCGGCCCGGGGGTCAGAACCGGCCCGGGGGCTAGAACCGACCCGGGGGTCAGAACCGACCCGGGGGTCAGAACCGGCCCGGGGGCCAGAAGCGACCCGGGGGTCAGAAGCGGCCCGGGGGTCAGAAGCGGCCCGGGGGTCAGAACCGACCCGGGGGTCAGAAGCGGCCCGGGGGTCAGAACCGGCCCGGGGGCCAGAAGCGACCCGGGGGTCAGAACCGGCCCGGGGGCCAGAAGCGGCCCGCCACAGGATCTAATCCGGCCGCCATGTGAGGTTTTTTAAGTCTAAACATGAAAACGGACAGAGGCTGATCTAAAAACAGTAGATTGTCAGAAATGACATTGAAAACCTCCCTTGGGCAGAATTTGACCCCCGACCTTAATGCATCCGTGGAGGTCACATGACGCAACGCCTTTCACAATAAAACAATGAGTCCAACTTATGTGAAGTGATACTTTAGACACGTAAACTCAAAACATCCAGATGATGACAAATTGTTTGAATCGTGAATAAAAATAGATCCAGACAAGGTGACAAATGTAATAATATCTGATTTCCTTTAATGTGTATATTTCAGAATAGACGGGTGAATTCTTGCAGTTACAAAAGGATCAAAAGAAGGAAAGACGTTGACATTTGTCCAGATCTGCAGTTTGATATGTTCTGTTGGACTTGTTGGGCCTCCAGAGGTCAGAGGTCAGGTTAGGTTGATGTGGCCCCTCAGCCGAAACCAGTTTGACCCCCCTGATCTACATCAATAAAAAGAAGACAAGATCATGAAAGAGTGTAGCTTCTTCACACAAAACTCAGCGAGGAACCAAAGATAAGGAAGCTGTCAGTCACTTCTAACACTGAGCCGTTCTATGAGCCTTACGTCTTTTAACATGGCAAATCAAAGAAGGTAAGGTCAACGTATCTATATCTAATTCATGTCCGGTGATTTAGAAGTGCATGTGTTCATGTGTGTGTGTGTGTGTGTGTGTGTGAGAGCACCTGACACACCTGATCATTGCTGCAGTTTGAGGACAATATGAAGGTACAGTTGTATGGGCAGGTTTGGTCGCCCTCTGAGGCTGCATGAGAATTAACCCCGTCATGTCAGTCCTTTGTTTGTCTCTCTGAGCACAAACCACCCGGTGGAACAGTCACCCAACATAACGTATCATGCGCACTCCGCGGGAAGGAGTTTTCTTCTCACTGAGGCACTTCCAACTTAAAACACCACATCAATGAGAAGCAAACATCAGTCTGGATCTTCACCGTGAATTTCACTGGATTTTCATAGAAGCACAAATCAAACCGGTCTGTGCAAGAATCGTATTGAAACATTTCTGTTCGTTTTAGTTTCAAAGTATATAGAATATGAGTTTGTCAGTGTAGGACCCATAAAGCAGGTTTTGCTCCACTAAAGGGATCAGAGCCGTTAAACCAGCGGCAGCACCAGGCACAGTGACGTCTTCCACCTCACCATGTGCCTGACTGGCCCTGTGGAGCCGCCACCACGCCACGCTCCACAACAACCATGGACTTATACTGTGTTCACGGTGCGAAAAGAGGAATCCCTCCTGATTTGAGTCTCTTCACTGGGCATAGAAAAGTAAAGACTCTCGGTCTCTGAACCCCTGGTGAATAGAATTCATAAGCTTCGCCAGTAAAGGCGTTTATTGACTGATTTCCTGAGGAGGTGAGATATTTACTCCATTGAAGAGAAGCTGGAAGACGTCCGTCAGGCCTGAAGCCGAGCTAGCCAACTGCTAGCCCAGCGCTGACTCTGCTCCCCGCCACGCCTCCTCACTCTCAGCCAATCACAAGCCACTCTCAGCCACACCTCCTCACTCTGAGCCACACCTCCTCACTCTGAGCCACGCCTCCTCACTCTCAGCCAATCACAAGCCACTCTCAGCCACACCTCCTCACTCTCAGCCAATCACAAGCCACTCTCAGCCACACCTCCTCACTCTGAGCCACACCTCCTCACTCTCAGCCAATCACAAGCCACCTCACTCTAACACTGCGCTCAGGTTCAACCTGAACATTGCAAAGTGGTGTTGGTGAAAGTATGTGCTCGTTGTAGTTTATATAGCTCGTTGTAGTTTATATAGCTCGTTGTAGTTTATATAGCTCATTGTAGTTTATATAGCTCGTTGTAGTTTATATGGCTCGTTGTAGTTTATATAGCTCATTGTAGTTTATATAGCTCGTTGTAGTTTATATGGCTCGTTGTAGTTTATATGGCTCGTTGTAGTTTATATAGCTCGTTGTAGTTTATATGGCTCGTTGTAGTTTATATGGCTCGTTGTAGTTTATATGGCTCGTTGTAGTTTATATAGCTCATTGTAATTTATATAGCTCGTTGTAGTTTATATGGCTCGTTGTAGTTTACATGGCTCGTTGTAGTTTATATAGCTCATTGTAGTTTATATCGCTTGTTGTAGTTCATATAGCTCGTTGTAGTTCATATAGCTTATTGTAGTTTATATGGCTCGTTGTAGTTTATATAGCTCGTTGTAGTTTATATGGCTCATTGTAGTTTATATGGCTCGTTGTAGTTTATATAGCTCGTTGTAGTTTATATGGCTTGTTGTAGTTTATATAGCTCGTTGTAGTTTATATAGCTCGTTGTAGTTCATATAGCTCGTTGTAGTCTATATAGCTCGTTGTAGTTTATATAGCTCGTTGTAGTTTATATGGCTTGTTGTAGTTCATATAGCTCGTTGTAGTTTATATAGCTCGTTGTAGTTTATATAGCTCGTTGTAGTTCATATAGCTCGTTGTAGTTCATATAGCTCGTTGTAGTCTATATAGCTCGTTGTAGTTTATAGGGCTCGTTGTAGTTTATATAGCTTGTTGTAGTTTATATAGCTCGTTGTAGTTTATATAGCTCGTTGTAGTTTATATGGCTCGTTGTAGTTTATATAGCTCGTTGTAGTTTATATAGCTCGTTGTACTTCATATAGCTCGTTGTAGTTCATATAGCTCGTTGTAGTTTATATGGCTTGTTGTAGTTTATATAGCTTGTTGTAGTTTATATAGCTCGTTGTAGTTTATATGGCTCGTTGTAGTTTATATGGCTCGTTGTAGTTCATATAGCTCGTTGTAGTTTATACAGCTCGTTGTAGTTTATATAGCTCGTTGTAGTTCATATAGCTCGTTGTAGTCTATATAGCTCGTTGTAGTTCATATAGCTCGTTGTAGTTTATATAGCTTGTTGTAGTTTATATAGCTCGTTGTAGTTTATATAGCTTGTTGTAGTTTATATAGCTCGTTGTAGTTCATATAGCTCGTTGTAGTTTATATAGCTCGTTGTAGTTTATATAGCTCGTTGTAGTTCATATAGCTCGTTGTAGTTCATATAGCTCGTTGTAGTTTATATAGCTCGTTGTAGTTTATATAGCTCGTTGTAGTTCATATAGCTCGTTGTAGTTCATATAGCTCGTTGTAGTTTATATAGCTCGTTGTAGTTCATATAGCTCGTTGTAGTTTATATAGCTCGTTGTAGTTCATATAGCTCGTTGTAGTTTATATAGCTCGTTGTAGTTGATATAGCTCGTTGTAGTTCATATAGCTCGTTGTAGTTCATATAGCATGTTTCACCGGCTTGAGGCTTTACCACGTCAGTCCCATCAGGGCTGGACTGAAGGCTGGTGTGGCTCCGGGGCCACTGAAGCTTTGCTCAGGCCACTAAATCCTCCACTCAGCTCGTCTGAACGAGCTCCTGCTTTTCTGACAAACATGTCCTGGTTTCACCAACGGATCGAGCCACGGCGGCCATTTCTCTCCCCGGGGGTGTGATCACATGATTCTCACGTGAACCAGGCGATGGCGAGGGAAAACGCTGGACGCCATTTTCTTCCCGATTGATGTTCCTCATCGTTTTCAGTGACGCTGCGTCTTACCTGGAAAACATTGTGATTGGACGGCGTCGGGTAATTCCTCGGGAATCCGTCCAATTATGTAGCCGGGGAAACTCCTCGCCATCCGCCATTTTGAGTTTTTCATTTCCGTCAACATTCAGATCGTCACCAGAACGTATTAAAAACTCTAACACATCAAAACAACGTATTTTTGATTATTTTTACTTTCTAATCGCGAAGTTTCAAAACTTTTTATGTTGCAGAGAAAAGTTGACTGAGCAGAAAGAGGAAGAGGAAGAGGAGGAGGAGGAGGATGAGAAGGAGGGGTTGATTTGCTAATATAATAAAAATACATGTTTACCATGTTATTAAATAAATGCATCTGGATAAAAAGTGCCCAACCCAATAAATAAGGTGTGGCAGTAGGTAGTAGTATGGCAGCAGGGTGTGACAGCTCCAGTCTTAGTACTATCACATTTATTTCAGTTGTTTATTATACATCTTATTACTATATTCTACATATTACATGTTTGTTTGAGGCCGGTTGTCCTGAAATCAACACGGTGGGAGTTAATTCAACGGTGGGCTTTTTGCTGTGAAGAACAAAGTTAAAATATCTATTATGTTCCTTCAGATTGAAGAGTATAAAGAGAGACGCCTTCCCTGAGTTCCATTGGTTATTAAAGAAACTACAAGTGTTTGTGTGTAAAAAGTTATGTTGGTGGAATTCATACATTACCCAAGCTTATACATTTACATTCAACTTCAGGACAATCAAGAGTTGTTGCCGATGCTTGATGTGAAGCCCTGTACATTCAGCCATCCACACACTGGGAAGCAGCTGCCAGGCCAGATGTTCAGTCCAGCTGTTGGGAGCGATTTGGGGTTGTTGCACAAGGACAGGTGGAGAATCGAGCCAAGTGAGAGACGACTGCTCAACCAACCAGACAGTTTGTTCATCACTCAGTAAACTTTAAGACGAACATGATTCCACCCCTCACCCCACTGCCTGTGAGGACGTTTGGGTCATTCTTCATTCTTTCCAGGTGAAATGTCCAGTGTTCCGTCTCTGATCTGTTGTTCCCCAAACCGTCCGGCTCATGGAGGACATGAAGGGAATGAGTCAGGTTGTTTTAGTCCATTAGGAGGAGCTCATGGTTCCTCCAGCCAATCTGGTTCTCCTGAACCTTCCTTATGGAGACGAGAGGCTTTGAGCTCTGTGCTGCTGGCCAATCAATCTGCCTGCCAAAATAAAGCTCTGGCCGGTTTCTCAGTACCTCTGCCCTTATTGGGTCTGAGCACCAAAGAGCCCGATAGCGCCACCTGGTGGTTTCAGCTCTTCAACCTGCTTTGACCCTTTGATGTCGCCGTTGGCCAGACGAACTTTAAACGTGGTGACAGACGTTGACTGGACGAGATTCAATGGTGGCGTGTCTGACGGGACGGACAATTTCAATGTTTTGCCATGAAAGCTGAAGTGTTCAGAACTCAGCTCCATAGTGAACAGTACCAGCGCCACCTCTTGGGTACAGGGAGTTTGAGGTATAATAGTGGACAGTACCAGCACCACCTCTTGGGTACAGGGAGTTTGAGGTATAATAGTGGACAGTACCAGCACCACCTCTTGGGTACAGGGAGTTTGAGGTATAATAGTGGACAGTACCAGCACCACCTCTTGGGTACAGGGAGTTTGAGGTATAATAGTGAACAGTACCAGCGCCACCTCTTGGGTACAGGGAGTTTGAGGCATAATAGTGGACAGTACCAGCGCCACCTCTTGGGTACAGGGAGTTTGAGGTATAATAGTGGACAGTACCAGCACCACCTCTTGGGTACAGGGAGTTTGAGGTATAATAGTGGACAGTACCAGCGCCACCTCTTGGGCACAGGGAGTTTGAGGTATAATAGTGGACAGTACCAGCGCCACCTCTTGGGTACAGGGAGTTTGAGGCATAATAGTGGACAGTACCAGCGCTGGGCTTGACGTGTGGACGGACCAGACTGGGTGGAAATGACGATGTCGTAGCTCCGCCTCTTCACCCAATCACCTCGCGACCTTGTCCTCCAGGTCCCTGAACAACAATGGTGGAGCTGCTCCAGTCAAGCCCCCAGACAAGGGGGGGCCACAAGAGAAGGAGAGAGGGCACAGAGCCTCAGGCCCCAACCCAGCCGCCTGGCCCCCACCAGGCCCCCCACCAGGCCCCCACCAGGGCCCCACCAGGGCCCCACCAGGCCCCCCACCAGACCCCCACCAGGCCCTACCAGGCCCCCCACCAGGGCCCCACCAGGCCCCACCAGACCCCCACCAGGGCCCCACCAGGCCCCCCACCAGGCCCCCACCAGACCCCCACCAGGGCCCCACCAGGCCCCCCACCAGGCCCCCACCAGGCCACGACAAGACCTCATCCTCCACCAATCCAACAATGAACAGGGAGGGAGAACCACTACCCAGCCCCCCCGGGAGGGCCACACCTGAGCGAGCGCCCCCCTCCACCCTGTGGGGTGTTGGATGCATGTGGAGGTGTGGGGGGGGGGGCGTTCTACCGCTGCCCAGCGGCAGAACCCTGAAAGCCAGCTGATCCCCTCAAGACCCTGTCTGACTCAGTGTAGTTAAAATTGTGGGCGGTGCAAAGTCGGGGGAGGGGCAGACCACAGTTAAGTGGCCTGGACCCCCCACCCTAGGCCCCGTCCACTGGCCCCTATTGTTGAATGAGGAAAGGGAAGGTAAGGTAGGGGGGGTTGAGAGGGAGAAGGTCATCCGTTGCTCGGACCTTGGCCCAGCTGGACCACCCACCCCAGAATGAGCCCAGCTGGAGGCCAGAGGCTGGGGACCACCGGAACCCCCCCCACACACACAACCTGGGACCAGCTGCCATATTTCCGGCCCTGGGGGGTTGTGGTGTGTTTCTGTGGCGTCACAGCGCCGCCGCTAGGACGAACACATGTACTGCATCACTCTGAGTCGCTGTCATGGCGACGCTGTGGACTGGAAACTTTCTAAGAACTACACGGGGGGAAAAAACTGATTTTGGCTTGTGGGGACTTGATCTTCAGGCTGAGGTATGTGGGGGGGGGGGGGGGGGGGGGGGAGGGGGGGGGGCAGCAGTCCTGGAGGCAGGTCGACTAGTATCACTGAACTATAACTGTACAACATGTCTGCTGTACTTCAGAACTCAAGATTTGTCAATAATCCAACTTGCACTGAAAAAGATGTCAGAAGTGAGGAATGAAGCAGAGGGCTGCCCCCCCCCCCCCCGCCCCCCCCACTGCTCCTCCTCTAACGGGCTGGAGGGGGCAGATGTTGGCTAAAGGACAGATGTTGGGTGACAATAGAACAGTTATGTAGAGTTATTCTGAGGTGAAGGGTTTCCCTCCCGATAATAACAACATGATAAGATGATAATAACATGATAATAACATGATAATAACATGATAATAGACCAGCCACACCAGAGCTTCTCGAGCCTTTCAGCTTCTTCTCACCAACATTCACGAAAAGTTCTTCGCCCTGAGAAAACATCTGGATCAGCCCAAACAGCTGGCCCCGTCCCGGACACACTTCCCAGCCTGGTTCCACTCCCTCGCTTCGACATGCAACTGGTGCGTAAGTTTCGTGAGCCGTGCCGTGCCGTGCCGTGCCGTGTGTCTGACCTGGGTCTGCAGGCAGTCCGCCGGCTGGGTCCCCGGGGCGGACCAGCCCGAGCAGCAGGACCAGGACCAGGACCAGGACCAGGGCCGGTCCGCAGGTGTGAGCTGCTTTCTGCCGGTGTTTGCTGTACATCCCCGAGCCTCGCTGCTCCTTCCCGCTCCGCTCCTCCACAATGAGCCGGAGCCTCCGCGGCTCCACTCCCACACACCGACCAGCACCGCGTCACAGCGCGGGGCAGCACTTCCGCTGCCCGCCACAATAAAACACAGCCCGGAGCAGCACTTCCGCTGCCCGCCACAGTAAAACACAGAACTAAACACTAGGTCAGTGTTTTTCGACCACTGTGCCGCACACACTGGGGTTTCCTCCAGACAGTCAGCTGTGGGAAATGATCACATGTCAGTGTGTCGCAGAGTAATGATGTATAAATACTCTTCACCACTAGATGGCAGCACACATCTGTCTACACCAGGGGTCAGCAACCTTTAATGCTCAAAGAGCCATTTGGTCTCGTTTCCCACTGAACACTCAAAGAGCCACACACATTTTATTTTGACAGTCCCACAGGAAGACCATGCCAGGAGGACACGACACACTAAACCTTCTTCACTGCTGGTTGACAACTTACAACTAATAAACTAAACTACATGAACTAAGAACAAAAACACAATTATGACCAACACTACAAACCTAACATAACCCCAATAATTACATTTAAAACACGTCAAACAGAAACTCCCATAATGCATTGCAGCTCTCAGCTCCTTTGTTGCTCCACATTATTAAAATAGAAGATAAATGCCTCCTTACGTCCCTCTCTGGGTGGCCTTGCCTCCTTACGTCCCTCTCTGGGTGGCCTTGCCTCCTTACGTCCCCCTCTGGGTGGCCTTGCCTCCTTACGTCCCTCTCTGGGTGGCCTTGCCTCCTTACGTCCCCCTCTGGGTGACCTTGCCTCCTTACGTCCCTCTCTGGGTGGCCTTGCCTCCTTACGTCCCCCTCTGGGTGGCCTTGCCTCCTTACGTCCCTCTCTGGGTGGCCTTGCCTCCTTACGTCCCCCTCTGGCTGGCCTTGCCTCCTTACGTCCCTCTCTGGGTGGCCTTGCCTCCTTACGTCCCTCTCTGGGTGGCCTTGCCTCCTTACGTCCCTCTCTGGGTGGCCTTGCCTCCTTACGTCCCCCTCTGGGTGGCCTTGCCTCCTTACGTCCCTCTCTGGGTGGCCTTGCCTCCTTACGTCCCTCTCTGGGTGGCCTTGCCTCCTTACGTCCCTCTCTGGGTGGCCTTGCCTCCTTACGTCCCCCTCTGGCTGGCCTTGCCTCCTTACGTCCCTCTCTGGGTGGCCTTGCCTCCTTACGTCCCTCTCTGGGTGGCCTTGCCTCCTTACGTCCCTCTCTGGGTGGCCTTGCCTCCTTACGTCCCCCTCTGGCTGGCCTTGCCTCCTTACGTCCCTCTCTGGGTGGCCTTGCCTCCTTACGTCCCTCTCTGGGTGGCCTTGCCTCCTTACGTCCCTCTCTGGGTGGCCTTGCCTCCTTACGTCGAAGTTTTAGAAAAGGAAGAATGTGAACCAGGATCTCAGCTCTTCATCCATCAGGTCCAGGTTTCACACTGAGGGAGGCACTATTAAAAAAAGTCCTTGCTTTCTGGATTTACTGGATTCCCGTTGATCAAACTTTGATGAGAAAGACTTTATATTGTTAATAGAGGCTGCAGAGTTTAACATTTTAACATTTTAACATGTTCAGGTGGAGGTGTGACTCCAGAGTTTTACAAAGAAAAAAGTGTGTCTTGGTTCCAAAAGGTAGAAAAACACTGGTCTAGATGAGACTTTGCCTCTCAGCGCCTGTTGACCCCATAGATATAAAACACTAGATGCCTCGCGCTGCCGCCTGTGACGTGCCTCCTGCGCCGCCATCTTGGATGAGTCTCCCGCTCTGCTAAACAGAAAGCTACAGAAACATTCGTCGCTCGCTTGCTGGTCCACGGAGCAACAAGTAATACTTCATTTTAAAGCTGAGGAGAAGCTCGATCCCATGGAAACCTAATGGAGGAAGTAGTGGAAAAGTCCTAAAACTCAGAAGACTGGTAAAGCTGTCAAAATACAACTAATTTAATATAAATTTTGATTCATTCACCTGGTGAGTGTCAAAGGACTCAAAGCACCCATGAACTGCCTCCACAAAATGACATCTGAATTGGACTTCAAGGAATCATTTGCCATTCACGTCTTTTTTTCCCAACCAACCGATCTGAAGTGCAGATTTTTACCAAGAACTTTTCTCACATTGCTTCGGTGCAGTTCTGAACTGTGACGTTTAGCAACACGGTACTTCAACATGGTACTTACAAGATGACATGCATGGACAATCAGCAGTTAAAGTGATGGTTGTTAATCCCATGCTGAGTGTCTGACGAGCTCTCCCAAGTCCAAAATATCTTCCGTTTCTTCTGCCAAACACTTTCAGTTGCTTGGCTGCTGATTGGTCGTCCGTCATTTGCCTCCTGTAACGTCCAGCTGTGGTTTTCACTGACAGTCTGCATGTTGCTGCACAGGGAGGCAGTGCCTCACCTGCCATCATGAAAAAGAAAACATTTACATAAAACAAATAATATTTTTTCAATACAAGTGTTTTATATCTATAAATAAAATGAAATTAATAAAACACAACCCAGAGCAGCACTTCCGCTCTTTTTCACAATAAAACACAACCCTGTGGAACAGCCTGGAGAACCAGAGGCGTGTGTCGTCAGGAGACACACACAGCTGTGTGTCTTCAGGAGACACACACAGCTGTGTGTCGTCAGGAGACACACACAGCTGTGTGTCTTCAGGAGACACACACAGCTGTGTGTCGTCAGGAGACACACACAGCTGTGTGTCTTCAGGAGACACACACAGCTGTGTGTCTTCAGGAGACACACACAGCTGTGTGTCGTCAGGAGACACACACAGCTGTGTGTCTTCAGGAGACACATACAGCTGTGTGTCTTCAGGAGACACATACAGCTGTGTGTCGTCAGGAGACACATACAGCTGTGTGTCATCAGCATAGCTATGGAAGCTGACGCCATGTCTCCTGATGACGCCCCCTAGTGGCAGCATATATAGATTAAAAAGGGCCTAAGATCGACCTCTGAGGAACCCCAGAGCTGATTTGATGGGTATGAGGAACGTGTATCCAAACTTACAAAGAAGCGTCGATCAGTGAGATCAGAACTGAACCATTTAAAAACATGACCAGAGACCAGATTCCTCAGTCTATCTAGTAAAATGATCAACGTGTCAAAAGCAGCACTAAGATCCAATCAAATCTAGACTGTGAGCTGTTGGAGCCTTGATTGTACCTGATGTCATTTAAAATCTTTAAAAGTACGTATTTTCTAAAATGTTGCTTATAAATGTTAGGTTGGATCAGGACGATAGTTATTAAGAACCTTGGGGTCTAAACTGCTCTTCTTCACCACCACCGTTTTAAAGGCGGTGAGGAAAACACCGTCTGAAGAGAGCAGTTGACCAGGTTTAAAAGTTGTTCCTCAAGGAACCATACAATGACGTAAAGTGAGGCAGGAAGTGGATCTGAAGCAGGTTGTTGGTTGAACTTGGGAGAAAAGTCCACCAAGTGTTCTTACATCAACCAGAACAAAACAATTCAGTGGTTCCTGGTGAAGAACCAGGTGAGTTCAAAGGTCCAGTTTGTAAAGGAAAGACTGATCTGATGTCATTTATTTAGTTAGTAAAGGTAAAGGTGGGGGAATAATCCTCACACAAGGAGGGAGGGTAGAGAGTTTTTATTAAAATTGGTGTTTGTTAAATAGTGGAAGGTGGAGACGAGGAGTTTGAGGATATTTTTGTTGTCTCTGATGAGTTTTGAGAAACATGAAAGTCTTGACTGTTGGACTATTGGAGGCTTTGAGGAGGTCCTGGAACATTTCATAGTGAACAGTTTTGATTTCCTCCACCTCCGCTCAGCGACACTGCAGTTTCTCTTGTGTTGATCACTTTCCCTGTGTTTCCATGGTGCTGGTGGTTTGGATTTATTGATGTTTCTTGTGGTAATCGGAGGTCGAGAGTTGACTTTAGTTTACTGTTAAAATTGTCAACTGTTAAATATGTTATTACAGCGCTCTTACTCTCTGTCTAAAAGAGGTTCTTATTTTGAAGACGCATACAGGAAGTAGTAATGGTGTTCCTCATGCGCTCATGGTCACGGCTGCTGTTCTCCCGTGCTACCAAGTTGTCCAACTAATAAATATACCAAGCAAACAGGCTGAAGATACCAACGTGAGAGCATGGTTTATTTTACTGTGAGTCATCTCCTCCACCTCGACCTGAACGTCAACAATAAGATCACATGGAGGACAAAACCTCCGCTGGGATCTTCTGCATGTAGAGTTTCCTCATCGTTCTGACCGGCGCCCCCTGCTGGGTCAAACTGCTGACGTGAAGAAACACCAAAAGTGGTCGGACACAGTCAGGTCAACACCAGAGGACACAGTCAGGTCAACACCAGAGGACACACCAGGTCAACATCAGAGGACACAGTCAGGTCAACACCAGAGGACACACCAGGTCAACATCAGAGGACACAGACAGGTCAACACCAGAGGACACAGTCAGGTCAACACCAGAGGACACAGTCAGGTCAACACCAGAGGACACAGTCAGGTCAACACCAGAGGACACACCAGGTCAACACCAGAGGACACACCAGGTCAACACCAGAGGACACAGTCAGGTCAACACCAGAGGACACAGTCAGGTCAACACCAGAGGACACAGTCAGGTCAACACCAGAGGACACACCAGGTCAACACCAGAGGACACAACCAGGTCAACATCAGAGGACACAGTCTGGTCAACACCAGAGGACCCACCAGGTCAACACCAGAGGACACAGTCAGGTCAACACCAGAGGACACAGTCAGGTCAACACCAGAGGACACACCAGGTCAACACCAGAGGACACAGTCAGGTCAACACCAGAGGACACACCAGGTCAACACCAGAGGACACAGTCAGGTCAACACCAGAGGACGCACCAGGTCAACACCAGAGGACACAACCAGGTCAACACCAGAGGACACAGTCAGGTCAACACCAGAGGACACACCAGGTCAACACCAGAGGACACAACCAGGTCAACACCAGAGGACACAGACAGGTCAACACCAGGTCAACACCAGAGGACACAACCAGGTCAACACCAGAGGACACACCAGGTCAACACCAGAGGACACAGTCAGGTCAACACCAGAGGACACAGTCAGGTCAACACCAGAGGACACAGTCAGGTCAACACCAGAGGACACAACCAGGTCAACACCAGAGGACACACCAGGTCAACACCAGAGGACACAGTCAGGTCAACACCAGAGGACACAGTCAGGTCAACACCAGAGGACACAGTCAGGTCAACACCAGAGGACACAACCAGGTCAACATCAGAGGACACAGTCAGGTCAACATCAGAGGACACAGTCTGGTCAACACCAGAGGACCCACCAGGTCAACACCAGAGGACACAGTCAGGTCAACACCAGAGGACACACCAGGTCAACACCAGAGGACACAGTCAGGTCAACACCAGAGGACACACCAGGTCAACACCAGAGGACACAGTCAGGTCAACATCAGAGGACACAGTCTGGTCAACACCAGAGGACCCACCAGGTCAACACCAGAGGACACAGTCAGGTCAACACCAGAGGACACACCAGGTCAACACCAGAGGACACAGTCAGGTCAACACCAGAGGACACACCAGGTCAACACCAGAGGACACAACCAGGTCAACACCAGAGGACACAGTCAGGTCAACACCAGAGGACGCACCAGGTCAACACCAGAGGACACAACCAGGTCAACACCAGAGGACACAGTCAGGTCAACACCAGAGGACACACCAGGTCAACACCAGAGGACACAACCAGGTCAACACCAGAGGACACAGACAGGTCAACACCAGGTCAACACCAGAGGACACAACCAGGTCAACACCAGAGGACACACCAGGTCAACACCAGAGGACACACCAGGTCAACACCAGAGGACACAACCAGGTCAACACCAGAGGACACACCAGGTCAACACCAGAGGACACAACCAGGTCAACACCAGAGGACACAACCAGGTCAACACCAGAGGACACAACCAGGTCAACATCAGAGGACACAGACAGGTCAACACCAGAGGACACAGACAGGTCAACACCAGGTCAACACCAGAGGACACAGCCAGGTCAACACCAGAGGACACACCAGGTCAACACCAGAGGACACAACCAGGTCAACACCAGAGGACACAACCAGGTCAACACCAGAGGACACAACCAGGTCAACATCAGAGGACACAGACAGGTCAACACCAGAGGACACAGACAGGTCAACACCAGAGGACACAGACAGGTCAACACCAGGTCAACACCAGAGGACACAGCCAGGTCAACACCAGAGGACACACCAGGTCAACACCAGAGGACACAGCCAGGTCAACACCAGAGGACACACCAGGTCAACACCAGAGGACACACCAGGTCAACACCAGAGGACACACCAGGTCAACACCAGAGGACACACCAGGTCAACACCAGAGGACACAGCCAGGTCAACATCAGAGGACACAGTCAGGTCAACACCAGAGGACACAGCCAGGTCAACACCAGAGGACACAGCCAGGTCAACATCAGAGGACACAGACAGGTCAACATCAGAGGACACAGACAGGTCAACACCAGAGGACAGACCGATGGTCAGGCCATAAGAAATGAGCAGGTCCAGGGTGTGTCCTCTGTTGTGTGTCCTCTGTTGTGTGTCCTCTGTTGTGTGTCCTCTGTGTGATGTGTTGTTTAAAATCCAGACATTGAAGAGATTTAAAGATTCTCTGGATCAAAACAGATCATAGTGACTTTGGGAATCCCTGTCAGAGCGTTGCTGATATTGAGGGTGTGACTTACGGTATTGTAAATAAAGACCCCAGACTCTACAGCAGGGACGTCAAAGTCAAATACACCGAGGGCCAAAAAAACAAATTTGCTACAAGCCGAGGGCCGGACTGGTTCAATGTTTATTAAAACATATTGAAATGATTGCACATAGCCAATTGAACCAAGACCTAACACAGTGTATATTATTTAATGATTAAATGAATAAAGCAATATTTTCTTATGGATATGTCAGAAATTTCAAGTGAAAATATTTTTCAACAGGCAAACAGACAAAAACGAACTTCCTTCAAAGAAAAAGCTCATGTCCTGTACATTAAATGAATAAAGCAATATTTTGTTCTGGCTCTGTCAGTACCTTCAAGGGAAACATTTTCAACAGGCAAACAGCAAAAAAGTAAATGTCCTTTAAAAACAAAATATGTTTCTTAATATTAAGATAATGCCTAAATAAAAGTGCATGCATTATAAACTGAAAATGCATTATTGTGCTATGATCCTACTGATCACTGCTTTCAAATAGTAAAATGAGAAAATAATTATTTTTTTTTCAAATCAGTTGTATTCTTCCTACATACAAAAATCTATGGCACACAGACAAAACAATACTTCCTTCAAAGAAAAATCCCGTCTTGTAGAAACAAATGTTAAAATGTAACTGAATTAAAAAGTGAAAATACGTGACTGCTCTGTGATGCTCACTGGTCTGAGGCTGGTACTTGGTGGTGTCTCATCTTTTGTACAAGTTCCTCAATGTCCGGGGTTTGGCTGAGCTGAGGAAATCCTCAGGATTGAGTGGAGGTGATGATCAGTCAGACGTGTGATGTTGTGTTGAGCTTCATCAGAGAGAACAGTAGTTCACACAGGCATGTGCTGACAAACAGAGAGCGTCCGAGCAGCTTGGATGAGCAACTGTGGCATTGTGTCGGGATGAAACGTGCAAACTCCTCAGCACCCACTCTCTCATATTTTACCTTCAGTGTGTCATTGCACTGGAGCTCAAACGACTCAATTTGCAGATGTGGTGGTGTGCTTTCTACATCCACTGCACAAGGATTGCTGAGCAGTTCAAACCTGCTTTTTTTGGGCTTCAAAGTCAGCAAGTCGGCGTCGGAAGTCGGCGGCAAGTATGTTGAGTTTCTCAGCAAACTGTGCACTCTGGAACATAGCAGTTCTCTTTCAGTTGGAAAAGAGGCTTAAGTTTTCTTTCCGCATCTGCGTCTCCCACACCCACATGGAAAGAACCTATATAAACATATATGTTTTAATATAGGTTTTGATATAGGTTTGGCATATATGTGACATATAAAAAATTGGCCGTTTTCCTATATGTTATGTACATATATGTACATATATGTGTGCATACATATATATATATATATATATATATATATATATATATATATATATATATATATATATAAAATATGTACCTATCTGTGCATATAGGTCCATATATGTGCATAAAATATAGGAAAATGGCCAATTTTATATATGTCACATATATTCAAAACCTATATCAAAACCTATATTAAAACATATACGTTTATATAGGTTCTGTCCATGTGGGACTTTCCATATATGCAGCATATATATTGTCATATATGTGCATATATGCAGCATATATCTGCATATATGCAGCACATATGTGCATATATCTGCATATATGCAGCACATATGTGCATATATGTGCATATATGCAGCATATATGTGCATATATGCAGCATTTATGTGCATATATGCAGCATATATATTGTCATATATGTGGATATATGCAGCATATACGTGCATATATGCAGCATATATTGTCATATATGTGCATATATGCAGCCCATATATTGTCATATATGTGCATATATGCAGAATTTATGTGCATATATGCAGCATATATATTGTCATATATGTGCATATATGCAGCATATATATTGTCATATATGTGGATATATGCAGCATATATGTGCATATATGCAGCATATATTGTTATATGTGCATATATGCAGCCCATATATTGTCATATATGTGCATATATGCAGCATTTATGTGCATATATGCAGTATATATATTGTCATACATGTGCATATATGCAGCATATATGTGCATACATGCTGCATATATGCAGCATTTATGTGCATATATGCAGCATATATGTGCATATATGCAGCATATATATGGTCATATATGTGCATATGCAGCTGCAGATCATCACATTCAGATGCTCGTGATGTCGCAGAGAAACGCCATTTCACACAGGAAAGTTTCAGCTCGGAGCTCTGTTGTGTCTTTCCCCTTGCTTTCCATGAACAGACAGATCTCCTCACGCAGCTCCAAACCTCTTTGCAGCACCTTTCCCTGGCTGAGCCGTCGCACCTCTGTGTGATACGGCAAGTCACCATACTCTGCATCCAACTCGCCCAGAAAGGCCTTGAGCTGGCGGTGATTCAAACCTTTGGCTCTGATGAAGGGAACTGCTCACGTTATGGTGCTCATGACATGTTCCGTTTTCAAGGCTTTGCCACACGACTCCTGGTGTACGATGCAGTGATGAGCTGTCAACTCGTCTGTGACGTTCTCCTCCAGCATCCTCTCACGCATCCTTGCCACCAATCCACTCCTGTGCCCACACATCGCGGCTGCTCCGCCTGTGGTTCATCCCACGTACACATCTGGATACCTCTTCATACAGATCTTGTCCTGTAGTTGTGCCATGCATAGGACGTCATGCCAAAAGCTCTTCTGTCATGCTCAGGCTGGAGTCTACTCCACGGACCAAAATTGACGGCTGGGCAATGTCAGATGTGTCCGTGCTGATGAAATCTTTCCCCTTTCTCACAAGCTGTTCTTTTATGTTGGTGGGAAGCTGGTCTACACGTTCAGCAACGGTGTTTCTGCTCAGGCGCACGTTTGAGAAGAGTTGTCTTTTGTCTGGCCACACTGCGTCACAAACTTCAAGCATACAGTTTTTGATCAACTCTTCTGTAAAGGGCCCGGCTAGTTTTGCGACCTCTTTTGCCACAATAAAGCGAGCCTTGACAGAAGCCTCGCTTTGTGATTTGGCATATGTGAACATAGCCTTCCTGGACTTAAGGTCTTGCATTAATTCTTCCACCTTCTGTAGCCTTTGTTCCGTGTCCATATTCTTGTCTTGGTCTGTGTGTTTCTGAGATGTTTGATAGTGCCTCCTAAGATTCTATTCTTTCATTACAGCCAAACTTTCTCCACACAGAAGACACACTGGTTTCCCTCTGTACTCTGCCTCCCACCCTGTTCTCAGCGTCCACCTTACGTTTGGACATTTTTGAGGAGGGGTCAGCTGAAAGTTGATCTCTGCTCTGACTGCTGATGAATAATGAAGCTGCTTGTGCGCGCTGCAGCGACTTCGCGGGCTCCCGTTGCATTGTGGGGAATGTAGTGTTGGTGCGTGCAAAACACTAGCGGGCGGCTGTGGCCTGCGGGCCGGTTCTAGTAGTTAAATATCATCCAGGGGGCCAGAGATAATTAATTCGCGGGCCTTGACTTTGACATATGTGCTTTATAGAATACATCCACCTTTGAGTGAGACAAGTACATGAGACAAGTACAAACAAGTAACACGTTCACTTGGAATGCAGTCCCTGACGACACTGTGCCAGGACTTTATAGTTGAGGCAGTTGCATCAATCCAAAGAGACAGGATGTTTTTCCAAGCAGCAGAGGTCTGGACGTCTGTCAGACCAACTGAGGGTCCAGCTGGATTGGGACATTCAAATAGAGGACAGACAGGATGACCTCAACATGACACCACATGCAGTGAACATGACCCCGTCTCAGAGTTACGTTTCCAGCACAGTGGTGAAACATCAGGTTCAGTGCAGGTTCTTGTCACTCTAAGTCCCCAGTGGAGGATTCGCTGTCCCAGGCTCGCTTTGTGGGCCGTGATGTCAGGAGTGAGGTTAAGTTGAGAGCTCTGTAGAAAAGTGTGATCTGCTTCCTCATGTATGGAGAGAGAAAGAGCTTCTCCAACATGTGAAGTGGGGTTATTAGTTTTTAATGTGCTGTTTTTAATGATACATTCCAGAATCTGAGGAATCTGAAATAAACCGTCTTGCAGCACAGGTTGAATTGTGGTCAGTCTGATGTATTTCTTTCATGAACCTCTGGCGTTCACTGGGTCATCTTCTGCAGACGTCAGCTGTGTACCCCCGATCACATGACATCTCATACACAGAAAACAATGTGAGTGGCACTGAGATTGAAGTATTTGTTGTCTCTGTGGTCACTGATGCATTTTACACTGTAGGAACAAAATATGTGGACAAATCTTATTCAGCTGAATTCAATAAGAGTCAAAGTTCCAATGACTTTCATTAACCATTCAAATGTCCCTTTCTCTATTAATTGTGCTTTTGATCTGCGTCGAAGTCATTAGTATAGGTAAAACCAACAAATCTAACCAAACACTACAAAACAATTCCAATATTGAACACAGGAAGTAATAATGAAATAATGATGCAAACCTTAAAGGCTTATGGCTTCAAAAAGAGTCGACTCCTTATCGATGTCTAATCTCAAACTAGCTGCCGGTCTGTTAGTTGAATGAAACCACATTTAATTTGACAGTGCAATCTACAACCAATGTTACTTCCTGTTATCTGTGTTGTAGATGTCAAAGTTGACTAATCAAACGGAGTTGTCTGTCCCAGAGACGAGCTGTTAAGAGTCTCTGTGCTGTCCTGTGTTTGGCTGTGGGACGCCGCCCTGCAGGTCTGAAGACATGTTGACTCTCCTCACATTGAGCTCTGCAGCGAACCCTCGCGCTCGCTGGTAAAAGAAGAGGGAGAGCTCCCGATCCACCAGGAAGTTATGGTAGATGGTGGCGAGACGCGTGCACAGCTGGAGTTGGGACTTCTTGTTGCCCAGATCCACGGCTGCAGCCAGAGCAAGGTGGTAGTACCCAGCGGCGTCGAACGGGTCCTGTGGACACAGAAGGGACATTTAGCATCGGCTGCCATGGTTACCGCTGGAGGGACTTCACACCTCTACCTTCAGGTTGTAGAACATGATGTCTCCCAGCGTCTGGTAGACACTGACGTAGTACAGGGTTTCCTCGTCGTACTGTAGAGGCGTTGGACAGAGACTGAGGGTCTTCAGGTAGTAGTGCTCCGCCAGTTCATGCATCTCCAAACGGTGGAACAGGGAGGCTAACCGGTGGGACGCCACGCGCTCGTTTAGGCGCTGACCTGCATGTAGAGTCAAACAGAAAAGTAGAGCGCTGTTCTGTTGTCGTGAGGCGACTGCAGTGTTGGTTCATCACTGGTAACACTACGACTGTCTCCAAAGTACTCTACACTGTTCCTCACCTTCACTCATTCACACACCTGCTATGTGTTCTGGCTCATGGGCAGGAGGAGCTGGCGATTGGACAGTGCTTCACCAACAGAAGGCCAAAGACCAAGTGCTCTCCTTCAATTGATGTCTCGGGGTCTGATGCACTTATGTAATTCTCTTTTTGCTTTCTTAACGTGGACCAATTGTTCACAGGGGTCTTAACTTTGACTTACTTTATCGAGGGCTGGGTTTTTTGATTCCTGCCAGATTCTTAGAATTTGTGTTTAGTGCTGTTTGGTCTATGAGACTGTCCTCTGCTTTGGATTGGCCAACCAGCAGCGGTTCCACACTGACTCGGCGCTAGAGCCTGTGTTGGGATACGTTTTGGGAATGTCCTCTGACTGCTACCATGATCACACGCTGCCGCGCTGCGCTAGCTGCGTACCGAGCGTGACACTGAGGTCCAGGGCCGTCTGGGCAAACTCCACTGCTTCCTGGTGCAGCTTGAGGCGCAGCATGACTTCAGTCAGCTTGTTGCACAGCCGGAGTCTGGTCTGAACGCTGCCACTCTTCACGGCGATGGGCAGAGCTCGGTCCTGCAGGGCGACGAGACAGAGGTTCAGCATTAACAGGCTGCAACACTGGCTTTTCTCAACTTTGGTTTTTAATCAACAACATTATGACCAGTGACAGATGGTGATTTATCGGTCGTCATGTCTTTAACGTGGTTTGTGTTGGGCCGGTCCACTGTCGAGAGATTACCAACAGAAAGCTGAACAAAAGTAAGGGTCTGAGCACATTTGAGGACGTTCTCATTGTGATGTCCAAAACTGCAGCTCCTGTGGAGGATTCAGCCTACACTGGTCAGGATCTTTTCAAAAAGAAAGGAACGAGAGGAACTGACAAGCTCACGAGGCTTAATGGCTCAGATCAGTGCTTCAGTCCATACCCTGACTGAGCCTTACCCTGACTGAGCCTTACCCTGTAGTAGGTGATGGCCTTCTCTCGCTCATCGCTGCTGTTGAAGAAAACGTCTCCTGCAGCTTCCAGGAAGGTCAGAACAAAGCCGGTGTCTCCGGTGCTCAGAGCCACGTCCTGAGCTGCCTGGAAAGTTTATGTCAACATGTTCAAATGACACTTTCTAACCGCTGAAACGGCCATTGTCAACATACAACATTTACATTTGACCAAATGAATGCATTCTTTATATTCATGTCAGTGTGTCTCGTTCAGACCTGAATGTAGATGTCCACCAGCTCCGTCTGGCCCAGCAGGTGGTAGATCCTCCCCGCCTGCAGCCAGCCGTACGCCTCCTTGTCCCGGAGCCCCAGGTCAATGAAGATACCCAGACTGCTCTTGGTGTAGTCCAGCGCCTCCCGGTGCGCCCTGCAAACAGCCACACTGTCACTCACACACACCTGAGCAGCAAGCCGCTGAAACCAAAGGCTTCACCGTGGAAATAGAAAGGATCGCCATCAGTGAAGGCTGAGTCTGGGTGAAGGCTGAGTCTGGTGAAGGCTGAGTCTGGTGGAGGCTGAGTCTGGGTGAATGCTGAGTCTGGGTGAAGGCTGAGTCTGCGTGAATGCTGAGTCTGGTGAAGGCTGAGTCTGGGTGAAGGCTGAGTCTGGGTGAAGGCTGAGTCTGGTGAAAGCTGAGTCTGGTGAAGGCTGAGTCTGGGTGAAGGCTGAGTCTGGTGAATGCTGAGTCTGGGTGAAGGCTGAGTCTGGTGAAGGCTGAGTCTGGGTGAAGGCTGAGTCTGGTGAAGGCTGAGTCTGGGTGAAGGCTGAGTCTGGGTGAATGCTGAGCCTGGTGAATGCTGAGTCTGGGTGAAGGCTAAGTCTGGTGAAGGCTGAGTCTGGGTGAAGGCTGAGTCTGGTGAATGCTGAGTCTGGGTGAAGGCTAAGTCTGGGTGAAGGCTGAGTCTGGTGAAGGCTGAGTCTGGGTGAAGGCTAAGTCTGGTGAAGGCTGAGTCTGAGTGAATGCTGAGTCTGGTGAATGCTGAGTCTGGTGAATGCTGAGTCTGGGTGAATGCTGAGCCTGGTGAATGCTGAGTCTGGGTGAAGGCTGAGTCTGGGTGAATGCTGAGTCTGGTGAAGGCTGAGTCTGGGTGAAGGCTGAGTCTGGGTGAATGCTGAGTCTGGGTGAAGGCTGAGTCTGGGTGAATGCTGAGTCTGGTGAAGGCTGAGCCTCACTGCCACTGCTCCCCGACTCACATGTGTCTCCAACATACTTCTGTCAGAAACCACAATCAGGGAATCAGTTCAACAGTGAGCTTTATTTTGAAGTCTTCCAGGTGAAGGTGACCCAACAATGAGCTGAGGGTCCAAAACCCAACAGTGGACAGGAGGAACAGGGAGGCTCCGGTCACACTGCAGGTCTTGAGCCACAATTCAAATGTCTTCGCTGCTCTCTGATTTTGATGCTGGATCATTGAAATGAGAAGTGAAACAGCTTGATCAGACTGTGAACATAATCTAACCTGCTGGCAGAAGACGCTGCTGGCACAAGTGAATATGGACGTTCAGAACCAGGGGTGCCAGATGCGACTCACTGTTTCCAGCCTAAAACGATGAAAAGCCCAAACACCTCAACGAAAACCAGCCCAGATTTCAGCCTGTGTAGGAATCATGTTAAAACCGTGAAACTATTGTAGCGTAGAAAAGAACACGTCATGGAGAACAATATCTGAATTGGAGCCACGTATGATGGAGGCCCGGGTCTGGTGTGGAACAATCCCAGTAGCAGCTTTGATATGGAGGCGAATGAGGCGCAAAAATCTATTTGAAATGTATTAACACAAATACTTTTTCATTTTTACATCAAAAGTGCATTTTTTGACTCATAAATAAAAATTAATGATCAATCATCCAAACAAAATTTTCATTTTCTTACACAAGGCTGCTTGTTTGGTGGCTTAATTAAAATGAAAAAGAAAATGATGATTACGTTTTAATTTTCAAAAGACACTCCAGCAAATAGAGATCAAAATTCATTTTGAAATGTCACATTTGAAAATTAAAATGCATTTGCAGGAATTCTTTTTTAATTTACGATTAAAACTGCATTCTTGACTCATAAATAGGATTAATAATCAATCATCCAAACTGCATTTACATTTTTCTTTTGAAAATTAAAACTTAATCGTCATTTTCTTTTTCATTTGAATTAAGTCACAGAATAATCAGCCTTTTATGAGAAAATGAAAATGCAGTTTGGATGACTGATCATTAATTTTTATTTATGAGTCAAAAAATGCAGTTTAATCTGAAAATGAAAAAGTATTTCTGTTAAAACATTTCAAATAGATTTTTGAGCCTCATTGGCTTCCATACTTTGGCACAAACAGGTCAGATACGAGTCACTTGTGAGCAGAAAATGTCCCATTTGCCTGCAGTGACGAGGCCTGAGGCTCGGGGTCCGAGACAACCGGGAAGTTCATGAGACACAGGTGAGACGAAACAGAGACCACAGACAAGTACAGAACAAAACAGGAAGGATGAAAACTCCCAGACCAAGACACACCGGGAGGCCGGACGTAACCTTATCATCAAAATGTGTCGTGGTCATGTTGTGATCCATCAACACAACGGTTGGAGGTTTGAAATGAGGCACATTGGAGGGTTTCTACCTCACCTGGACAAGGACAGTTGCTGGAGACACATCGCTTCTCTATCGTGTCCATCGGGACTTCTCTGCTTCTCTGGACTGTCCTGTCCATCATATCAAGTCTATCTGCTGCCTTGCTCCAACACAAGGCTGCCTCACTTCTCCAGCCACGTTTTCACCCGTCCAGCCCTCCAATACTACGTCATGTTGGAAACACAGCCACTCACTCTCTGTTTCCAACACAGTAACAGGATTTCACTCATTTAGCAGATTTCCACTGTGAATTTCCAGCAGATCTTTCAATTAGGGTGCGTTCACACAAGCTCTGTTTGATCTGGCCAACAGTTCATTTCAGGGAAAGTCTGCGTCTTTCTGAACACCCCCTGAACTCTGATCCGGATCAAAGAAGTGGATTGTGGTCCACATGAAAACATGGGTGTGGGTTCACGTCAAAGTCCACTGAGGTTCGGCTCAGGGCCAGTGTGAACGCAGCAGGGACTGTCAGCGCACTTTGCAGTGGGCGGAGCCAGAGGATGTGACGTGGAGCGTCACTACCCAGCATGCACTGGGCAGTGACGCTCCACGTCACATCCTCTGGCTCCGCCCACTTTGCAGTGGACGGAGCCAGAGGATGTGACGTGGAGCGTCACTACCCAGCATGCACTGGGCAGTGACGCTCCACGTCACATCCTCTGGCTCCGCCCACTTTGCAGTGGACGGAGCCAGAGGATGTGACGTGGAGCGTCACTACCCAGCATGCACTGGGCAGTGACGCTCCACGTCACATCCTCTGGCTCCGCCCACTTTGCAGTGGACGGAGCCAGAGGATGTGACGTGGAGCGTCACTACCCAGCATGCACTGGGCAGTGACGCTCCACGTCACATCCTCTGGCTCCGCCCACTTTGCAGTGGGCGGAGCCAGAGGATGTGACGTGGAGCGTCACTGCCCAGTGCATGCTGGGTAGTGAACCTACAAAGCTCACAGTGTGAATCTGAAGAACAGTGAACAGATGCAGAAAGACAAAGTTTGAAAACATCTAGTGGAGTAGTGAAGTAGTGAGCGAGGTGCTCACTGAGATGTGGTCCAACACTTCACTGTATGTCGCAGAGGCTAACTAGTGTTTTTAACCATTTCATCCCTTGAAGCAACGTTGCTTTTAATAATGAAAATGAAACAGTGTCACAAGCCTGTCATCACTCAGAGACGCTGCACTGAGAACCACTGCTGTACGTTAAATGGTATAAAAACCAAATCTCACTCCACGGTCTTTTGAAAAGTTGTCCGCCCTCCAGCTGAAATGTTTTGTATTGTGTTGTCTTCATTATCTTGACTGTAGTGACCATGTGTTTGTGATCTATCTCGTCCCATCCATCCAGTCGGCTCCACTCACCAGTGTCGAGGGAAAAAGTAACGGAGACCATCAATCCAGTTCAATACATGAATTTGAAAACACCATTCAAATGTCGTATGTGATTGTTGAATCTCTGTTTCAGGGGTGACACTCCTCCACTCACCTCCGTGTCCCCATAGTGAGGTAGAGCTTGCTGATGGCCACCAGAGCCTCCCCCTCCTGTCCCCGGTCCCCCAGCTGTCTCAGCAGCTGGACGTGGTGCTGGCTGTAGATGATGCTCTGGGCCGGATCCGGACTCTCACACCCGTACAGACCACACAGATGTCTGGTGGCCCTGAGCTGACCTGGCAAAGAGCCAAACGAAACCAGAAATCAACACCAGAGTATAGAAAGGAGACTGAAGAGAGAGCGTCTCACGTACAGTCCAGCAGGTTAGCTCTGACGGCCAGCAGCAAGGCCCACTCGTAGCAGACCTTGCCATAGTGCAGCTGCCGCTGCTGCACGTAGTGCAGGCCCAGCTGCAGCAGCACCGTGAGGAAGTTAGCATCCTGCTCCTCCTCACGGAGCTCAGAGAAGAGCTGCACAGCCTCCGTCAGGTGCCGGCGGGCCAGAGCTTTAGCTCCCATCTTCAAACACAGCAGCCCTACAACACAAGGACAGGTACGGTCACACCGCCGCACTGGAGCCGAACAGTCCCACATGGAAAGAACCTATATAAACATATATGTTTTAATATAGGTTTTGATATAGGTTTGGCATATATGTGACATATATAAAATTGGCCGTTTTCCTATATGTTATGTACATATATGTACATATATGTACATATATGTGTGCATACATGTGCGCATATATGTACATATATGTATATAACATATAGGAAAACGGCCAATTTTATATATGTCACATATATTCCAAACCTATATGCGCATATATGCACACCTATATGTTCCAATATATGCAAACCTATATGTGCCCATATATGCACACCTATATGTGCCCATATATGCACACCTATATGCGCATATATGCACACCTATATGAGCCCATGTATGCACACATATATGTGCATATATGCAGCATTTATGTGCATATATGCAGCATATATTGTCATATATGTGCATATATGCAGCCCATATATTGTCATATATGCAGCATATATATGGTCATATATGTGCATATATGCAGCATATATTGTCATATATGTGCATATATGCAGCCCATATATTGTCATATATGTGCATATATGCAGCATATATATGGTCATATATGTGCATATATGCAGCATATATGTGCATATATGCAGCATATATATGGTCATATATGTGCATACATGCAGCATATATGTGCATATATGCAGCATATATTGTCATATATGTGCATATATGCAGCCCATACATTGTCATATATGTGCATATATGCAGCATTTATGTGCATACATGCAGCATATATGTGCATATATGTGCATATATGCAGCATATATATGGTCATATATGTGCATATATGCAGCATTTATGTGCATATATGCAGCATATATATTGTCATATATGTGCATATATGTGCATATATACAGCATATATATTGTCATATATGTGCATATATGCTGCATATAGGTTTCATATATGTGCATATATCCTCATATAGGTTCTTTCCATGTGGGTGTGGTCACTGAAGGACGTCGTACCCAGATTGGCCTGCGCCACAGCCCAGTTGGACGTGTCCTCGTACTCCTGGCAGACGTCTGCAGCCGCCTGGTAGCTCTCTGCTGCCCTCCGCAGGTCACCCACACACCGCAGTGCCACACCCCGCATGTTGAGAACCACACCTTTGTAAGGAGGAACACGTTTACCTCATGAGATATCAAATAACCAGTTGTTAAAGCTCAGCACTCAGTACATGGTAGGTAATCATAGATAAACCAGGAGCTCCCACAGCGACACAAATCTGCAAATGCTATAAAATGGAGAAGTCTACTTCAGCTGAATTGACTGTCCAGTCCTTATACCAACATAATTCAATATATTAAAAAAATTAATAAAATGTGTGTGTGTTCGGTTAAGCATGGATGTGAAGATCTTTAAAAGACAGTTCTGGACACGTGACTCACAAACTCAAGGTAACAAAGTTGAAGCCCAGGGAACATTAATTGAGGAAAGAAAGACTACGGTCATATCAACGGCAAACATGCCCACATGGAAAGAACTTATATGAGGATATATGCACATATATGAAACCTATATGCAGCATATATGCACATATATGACAATATATATGCTGTATATATGCACATATATGCACATAAATGCTGCATATATGCACATATATGACAATATATGGGCTGCATATATGCACATATATGACAATATATATGCTGGATATATGCACATATATGCACACCTATATGTGCACCTATATGTGCACATATATGCACATATATGCACATATATGTGCATATATGTGCATATATGTGCACATATGCAGCATATATATTGTCATATATGAGCATATATGCACATATATGACAATATATATGACAATATATATGCTGCATATATGGAAAGTCCCACATGGACAGAACCTATATAAACATATATGTTTTAATATAGGTTTTGATATAGGTTTTGAATATATGTGACATATATAAAATTGGCCATTTTCCTATATTTTATGCACATATATGGACCTATATGCACAGATAGGTACATATTTTATATATATATATATGATACATGTATGCACACATATATGTACATATATGTACATAACATATAGGAAAACGGCCAATTTTATATATGTCACATATATGCCAAACCTATATCAAAACCTATATTAAAACATATATGTTTATATAGGTTATTTCCATGTGGGTGAGAGTGAATCATTGTTTAACTTTCTTTAATGCTGTTTGACCATCTTGACTTCAGTAGATTAACACTGCCAGCAGAAACATGCTGCAGCTTCACGGAGCTGATCATTGTGATGCATCATGGGAGTTTGGTTGGCGGAGTTTTAAATGTCTTTATTGTGGTTATATTAGGTTTGCAGTTAGTTGATCTAGTTGAGTCCAGTTTAGTGTTTGGAAGATGGCAACCAGGAGTGAAGATGGTTTTGTGTGTCCTGCCATGGTGTTCCTGTTTGTTGTGTCAAAATAAAAGCCTTTGCTGGTTGCAGTTGATATGACGTTATAAGCACAGTTTGGCTCGTCACAATACATAACTGTGATTGAAGTTGAGATTGATGACCTGCCTGCCCTCTCCTGATGCTCTCCTGATGCTCTCCTGATGCTCTCCTGATGCTCTCCTGATGTCCAACCCTGGTCCTCCAGGACACCTGTCCTGCAGGTGTCCTGGAGGACTTAGCTCCTCCCAGCTGCAGCACACCTGATTGCAATGAAGGGCTCACCATTAGATTCAGGTCTGCTGAAGCAGGGAGAGACTAAAACCTTCAGGCCGGGGGCCCTCAGGGACCGAGGCCGGGGGCCGTCAGGGACCGAGGCCGGGGGCCCTCAGGGACCCAGGCCGGGGGCCCTCAGGGGCCGAGGCCAGCGGCCCTCAGGGACCCAGGCCGGGGGCCCTCAGGGACCGAGGCCGGGGGCCGTCAGGGACCGAGGCCGGCGGCCCTCAGGGGCCGAGGCCAGCGGCCCTCAGGGACCCAGGCCGGGGGCCCTCAGGGACCGAGGCCGGGGGCCGTCAGGGACCCAGGCCGGGGGCCCTCAGGGACCGAGGCCGGGGGCCCTCAGGGGCCGAGGCCAGCGGCCCTCAGGGACCCAGGCCGGGGGCCCTCAGGGACCGAGGCCGGGGGCCGTCAGGGACCGAGGCCGGGGGCCCTCAGGGACCGAGGCCGGCGGCCCTCAGGGACCGAGGCTGGAGACCCTGATCTAAAGCTTCACCATAATGCAGGTTCAGCTCACATGCGCAGCGTTGTTCAGATGTATGGAGACGTCCCTCACCTTCCTGAGGCGTGGTGCAGTGTTCTGGAAGAGACGCCAGCACACAGTCCAGCAGGTCCAGGGCCACGCCTGGCTGCTGGTCTTCAATGTGAAGCCAGGCCAACCAGATGAGGGTGCCGTTTCTTTCTGCCACTGAAATAGAGCGAAACTGCGAAGGTGGGCTGCCACCGATGAGGTCGTGCATGAGGCAGAGAGCACGTCCGACCATGTGGTGCTGGTGGAGCAGCTGGCAGAGAGAGAAGGTCAGATGGTGGTTTAGAATGTTGAGGCAGTCACTTCCTCCAGCTCGGAGCTTGGTCAGAGCCAGGGCTCGGTGGAGATATGGAACCACGTGAGGACAGCCGGAGAGGTCTGGCTCCGTGACCCCACAACGTGTCCCCACACTGCCCAGGACCAGGAGCATGCAGGCCAGGCAGTCTGCCAGAGAGACGGACACGTCCAGAGAAGCTCTTCTGGCTGAACTGACACTGAGGAGAGGGAGCTGCAGTTTGCCGTAAGACCTCCCCAGGGTCAGGTAGCCACGGCTGGGGGAGAAGCTCCAGGACCTCTGGGCTTCGTCACAAAGGACAAGAAGTCGCTCCAGGTAAGGGACGACCTGAGCCCCCCCACCTCGGGTCCAGTGGTGCCTTGCCAGCAGATGACAAGCCCGCGACTCGGCCTTTTTGTTGTGCGACAGAATGGCTTTCTTCAACATGTACTTGAGAGGGCAGTCGTCCTGTAAGCTCTCCAGGCAGTCTGGGAGTCCCAGCAGCAGAGCAGCAAGCCTCTCGGCCACCGACAGGAAGCTCTCCGTGTTCTTCTGCAGGAGGTAGATGGCGGCCAGGTGGGAGAAGATGCTGGCCAGCAGCCTCAGGTCGGTGAAGCCTCCCCGGGGGACACCGAGGGCCTCCTCCAGGTAGACCCGGGCCTGGCTGAACTTTGACCTCCCGCCACAAAGCTTCCCCAGCAGGAAGCACAGTCGCGTCTGTGGCCAGAACAGTCGCTTCATCCGGGCTGTTTCCCGGGCAACGCTCAGGAAGGCAGTGAGCTGGTCCTCGTCGGAGTGACCTTGGAACATGGAGGAGGCGAGGCGTTGAGGCGTGAGGCCGTACAGACCAGCAAACTCTTCTCTGTACTCGGCACCTTCCAGGAAAGAGAAGAGGGCAGCGAAACACTCTCTGTTCTTGCTTCCTTCCTGGACGGGCAGCACAGTGAAGGGGCCCGGTGCTTCAGGGGCCTGGGAGCCTCTGCTCCGGTCCAGGGTCACAACACCGTCTGGGGACGGTGCTCTGCTTTGGTCCAGAATCCTCTGGACGTTTCTCTTGAGCTCCGACGGCTTCACATCAGCTCTGCTGGAAGACACTGCTGCAAAAGAAGGACAGGAAGGACCATGATTCAGACTTAGTTACTATGACAACACTCAGACCAAACACGAACCTGAGGTTTTCTCATCCGAGTCCTGGGCCATGGTCACGTCTGCAATGAAGCACAATAATAAGATCACATTTTTATTCTCAGTGACATCTATTTAAACCTGATAAACATTGCAAGCAAAACTCATTTTAAAATAAATACGACTTTGATTCAGCTATTCTCGGTGAGAAAACAGATCCAGACGGATCTCCAGGAAAAGTAGAGTGACGTACAGCACTTGGAGCTGAAAGGATGTAAAATCCCACTTTTGCTTCCAGATGCCTGTTTCTCACTGATATGAAGCTGAAGCAGCAGAGCTCGGCATCATTACTTTACATTTGTGCTTTCTGATTCCAAACTGTGATTTTGATAGAAAATGAACAAATAATTAAATAAAATAAGAATAATCTTTAAGAACCTTGTAAGCTGATTCAACACGGCTCAGGAAGACAAATTCTCACTGGCAGTTAGTAGAAGATGGACCGACTGGACCGGCTGCTCACACATTCATTGTGCTCGAAGAACTAAACACTGATATTTCTGCACCTTCAGCCTTAAATCTACTCTTTCAAATTCCTCATTTCCACACACTGGGATGATTATCACAGAAACCTGACTACGTCTGTGCAAAACACAGTAATAAAGTATTCATTTATTATAAAGAACATGTGGTTATTTTGTTAAGTAATTTGGTGGCGGGTTTCAGGGAAATGGGTGGAGCGAGAGAGAAGTGAAGTTGATTTAGTTGTAAACATATTTAAGTCTTCACTGATTTTACTGATTCATTTTTTTATTTTTTTATTTTATTTATCTTATTTTATTTGTATTTATTTATTTTCAACAAACAAAGGAACAAAAGAAACCATTAAAATGAGGTGAAACAATAGAAAGAAAAAATAAACGAGTCCAGCTTTTCATCATGGTACACAATGAACGTATTGGAAGAGGGACAGGAAGAAGCCGACCCCCATTCTTCACCACTGACACATGGAAAAATAAATCCAAGAAAATAACTAAACAGGTCGTACAAAAAACAAAACAAAACTATTCCAATCGAGTTATTTATGAAAACAGAATAAATCAAAAACACAAAAAGAACAAAATGACAAGCGCCACTGACGTTGGCCAGTTTCTCCTTCATCTCTACATTTTTCAAAGATAAGACAAGACAAGACAAGACAAGACAAGACAAGACAAGATAAGATAAGATAAGATAAGATAAGATAAGATAAAATAAGACAAGATAAGATAGGATAAGATAGGACAAGACAAGACAAGACAAGACAAGACAAGACAAGACAAGACAAGACAAGACAAGACAAGACAAGACAAGACAAGACAAGACAAGACAAGACAAGATAAGATAAGATAAGATAAGATAAGATAAGATAAGATAAGATAAGATAAGATCGCCTTTATTAATCTCACAGTGGAGAAATTAACTTGTTGCATTCAGCTCTTGAGGACACATGAGGAAAGGAGAGGAAAGTACAAACTGTTAGTAGAATAGGCAAGGAAAGTGCACACAGTTAGTAGAATAGAGGTATCTTATATACAATTTTACAAATTAAGTGACTTAAATAAAGTGTCCTAGATGCAGGGGTTGTTTCACATGCTGTCGCTGTTACTATACAAAGATGTATCTTTCGTAAAAAAACATTTAATTGCATTACATCCATGCTTTGTTTAATCGTGTCATCAAGAGCGCTCAATAAAACAGCCCACAACTGGAAACATACGTACTTTTTCAATTGTTCCGAGCAAAATGTTGTTTCAAGTGTAGATCCCCTCTGTGGTCTCACCCCACGGAGACATCTCAACACTTCTGTATGTTTAAGGGAGCAGCTTATTCACCGCTTTGTATATTATTTGTGCCGTGTTAAATCACCAGATCCCCAAACTTGAAGGTGTGTGATTTTAAAAACAGTATATTTGTGTGTTCATAACATCCTCCCTTATTTACTATGCAAATGTCTGTTTTCGTGTTGTGCTCAGTGGGCGTCAGGTGGGTTCTAGGTATGGCCCCAGACTTCCACACAGTCATTTCCATCTGGTAACACCAGTAACACCCCAATGTGGGGCTTCCAGCAGAATCACACCCAGAAATGCATTATTTATTATCATTTATTATTTATTTATTCTCCTACACTCTTTGTATTTCATCATTATTTATCATTACTTTTACTTGTGTATTTGTTTTGTGTTTTCCAAACAGCATGAGTTTGGTTTTAGTTCAATTCAATGATAATTTAGAGTTTATTAATTTCTGCTGCAAAAGCTCCAGCAAATGTTCCGCATCACAAAAATATTAGTATCATCGGCAAATACGACAAATGTTTAAGAGGTTTGACACCCAACATATATCTCTTATATACAAAATAATTAATTTCCAACCCAACATAAGTTTTAATTGAAAGATACTTTTGGTATCACAATGAAAATAGTTCATTACTTTTGATCAATTAATTAAAAAGCCAACGTTAGTCCTGTGTTAATCTGTAATGGAGGGGAGCAGGTTCTGGATATAGAAGATATGAACGGAGAAAAGGTGGAGCCCTAAAGGTTTCTCGTACCCAGCTTGTAGTTGTGACCCGTATCGTTCAGGGATCTTTTCTTCAGAACGGTGACGGACTCTACGATGACTTCTTGCTCCTCTTGGGTGAAGCTCATCCACTCCTCCCCGTCCAAACAAACATCTGCTGAGCTGCAGTGAAGACGGAGAGAAGGAGGTGCACGGGGCTTCGTCTTCAAACGGGATGTGACCGTGGCCAGCGGTGTGTGAAACACGTACTCGTGAGTTTCGGCTGCAGGTCTGACCAGGCCGGTCCGGACCAGGCCCACTTCCCCTGTCGCCTCCTTCCTGCCCGTGAACCAGTCCAAACAAGACGCCAGGAATCCAGTGATGGCGATGCGATCGCCAGGCGCCACGCTCAGCTCGTCTGGGCCCTCGGAGTCGTACTCCTGCGTCGCCAGACAAACACCTGTGGCTGCAGGAGGGCGGGGGAGATCAGAGATCCACGTTTATCTACTCTGACACGACTTTCTCCAAATACACCCACATGGACAGAACCTATATAAACATATATGTTTTAATATAGGTTTTTATATAGGTTTGGCATATATGTGACATATATAAAATTGGCCGTTTTCCTATATGTTATGTACATATATGTACATATATGTGTGCATACATGTATCATATATATATATATATATAAAATATGTACCTATCTGTGCATATAGGTCCATATATGTGCATAAAATATAGGAAAATGGCCAATTTTATATATGTCACATATATTCAAAACCTATATCAAAACCTATATTAAAACATATATGTTTATATAGGTTCTGTCCATGTGGGACTTTCCATATATGCAGCATATATATTGTCATATATATTGTCATATATGTGCATATATTGTCATATATGTGCATATATGCAGCATATATGTGCATATATGCAGCATATATATTGTCGTATATGTGCGATATGCAGCATTTATGTGCATATATGCAGCATATATATTGTCATATATGTGGATATATGCAGCATATATGTGCATATATGCAGCCCATATATTGTCATATATGTGCATATATGCAGCATCTATGTGCATATATGCAGCATATATAGTGTCATATATGTGCATATATGCAGCATATATGTGCATATATGTGCATATATGCAGCATATATATGGTCATATATGTGCATATATGCAGCATTTATGTGCATATATGCAGCATATATATGGTCATATATGTGCATATATACAGCATATATATTGTCATATATGTGCATATATACAGCATGTATATTGTCATATATGTGCATATATGCTGCATATAGGTTTCATATATGTGCATATATCCTCATATAGGTTCTTTCCATGTGGGCACACTCCAGCTGTTTGAAGCCAGGAAACCCACACGCCCACCAAGAGGAACAACTGTCTTTCTCAATCAAATCCATGTATTTGTCACTGGAGGCTCGTCTACTAAAGGGACGGTTCCAAAGCCTTTGTGTGTGTGGAAAGGCAAATGAGAAGTTGTGGCTCCAAATTGCTCAAAATACTGGCAAACTTCATGTCAATGGATTTAATAACACACAATGTGATTCCCCACATGGAAAGAACCTATATGAGGATATATGCACATATATGAAACCTATATGCAGCATATATGCACATATATGTACATATATGTGTGCATACATGGGCACAAATAGGTGTGCATATATGCGCATATAGGTGTGCATATATGCGCACATATAGGTTTGCATATATTGGAACATATAGGTGTGCATATATGGGCACATATAGGTTTGCATATATTGGAACATATAGGTGTGCGTATATGCGCATATAGGTTTGGAATATATGTGACATATATAAAATTGGCCGTTTTCCTATATGTTATGTACATATATGTACATATATGTGTGCATACATGCGCATATAGGTTTGGCATATATGTGACATATATAAAATTGGCCGTTTTCCTATATGTTATATACATATATGTACATATATGCGCGCATGCATGCAAACATATATGTACATATATGTACATAACATATAGGAAAACGGCCAATTTTATATATGTCACATATATTCCAAACCTATATCAAAACCTATATTAAAACATATATGTTTATATAGGTTCTTTCCATGTGGGTCAATACCTTTGAAAATCCTTTTTTAACCTTGTCATGCATATAAAGTTATAAACGTATAAACTTTGTTATACGATATTTGAGGTGGTGACTGAAAGTTTGACTTGGTGACAGGTTATTCTTTTTTTTCCCACATTTAATTGTTAAAATAATTCTGATAACTTCCTTCCCGCAGAGCCACTGGTTCTATTCAGCGCTATGGAAATGAAATTGAATTGAATTATTGGCTGAAGCAGGTCACAGGACCTGAAGATTCAAGCGTCGCCCATCAGAACTCACCAAACTGCAGCGGGAACTCACAGGAAGGTTTCCCTCCTCCAACCAGGAGCTCTTCTGGACACGACCTGAGGAACCACCTGGAGACAGACGGGTCATGTGACCACAGAGCAGGACACTGTTTCCTCTGCAGTGTGGTGATGGAGCTCAGGTGTGGTGATGGAGCTCAGGTGTGGTGATGGAGCTCAGGTGTGATGATGGAGCTCAGGTGTGATAGTGGAGCTCAGGTGTAGTGATGGAGCTCAGGTGTGGTGATGGAGCTCAGGTCTGATGATGGAGCTCAGGTGTGATAGTGGAGCTCAGGTGTAGTGATGGAGCTCAGGTGTGGTGATGGAGCTCAGGTGTGGTGATGGAGCTCAGGTGTGATAGTGGAGCTCAGGTGTAGTGATGGAGCTCAGGTGTGGTGATGGAGCTCAGGTGTGGTGATGGAGCGCAGGTATGGTGATGGAGCTCAGGTGTGGTGATGGAGCTCAGGTGTAGTGATGGAGCTCAGGTGTGGTGATGGAGCTCAGGTGTTGTGATGGAGCTCAGGTGTGATGATGGAGCTCAGGTGTGGTGATGCAGCTCAGGTGTGGTGATGGAGCTCAGGTGTGGTGATGGAGCTTAGGTGTGATGATGGAGTCAGGTGTGGTGATGCAGCTCAGGTGTGATGATGGAGCGCAGGTGTGGTGATGGAGCTCAGGTGTAGTGACGGAGCTCAGGTGTGGTGATGGAGCTCAGGTGTAGTGATGGAGCTCAGGTGTGATGATGGCCCACATGGAAAGAACCTATATAAACATATATGTTTTAATATAGGTTTTGATATAGGTTTGGCATATATGTGACATATATAAAATTGGCCGTTTTCCTATATGTTATATACATATATGTACATATATGTACATATATGTGCGCATGTATGCACACATATATGTATATAACATATAGGAAAACGGCCAATTTTATATATGTCACATATATTCCAAACCTATATGCGCATATACGCACACCTATATGTTCCAATATATGCAAACGTATATGTGCCCATATATGCACACCTATATGTGCCCATATATGCAAACGTATATGTGCCCATATATGCACACCTATATGTGCCCATATATGCACACCTATATGCACATATATGCACACCTATATGTTCCCATATATGCACACCTATATGTGCACCTATTTGTGCCCATATATGCACACCTATATGCGCATATATGCACACCTATATGTGCCCATATATGCACACCTATATGTGCCCATGTATGCACACATATATGTACATAAAATATAGGAAAATGGCCAATTTTATATTTGCCACATATATCCTAACCTTTATATAGGTTCTTTCCATGTGGGCCCACACTGGATGCTGTTATTTGCTCAGTGACCCTAGCTGGAATCGGACCAGGGTCTCCCGTACACCAGTCCGTTGCCTTGCCACCTGAGCTATATATATATATATATAAATATGTACCTATCTGTGCATATAGGTCCATATATGTGCATAAAATATAGGAAAATGGCCAATTTTATATATGTTGTGGAGGCGGAGAATGAGGAGACGGACGAAGGAGTCGAGTTGCTTTTTCCTTTATTTTCTCCAACCGTCTGACAGTTCACCTGTCAGATAACCAACCCCCAGTGTCACCGCACTTCCCCTTATAAACACCTCCCACTATCAACACCACACCACGTGACCGACACACCCACTCCATTCTGGTTGGGAGAACCTCCCTCTCAGGTGCACACCACACAGGCCCCCCCCGAACAATCAGAATGATACTACAAGTTTTACAAAAAAAATTTTTTTTTTTTTTTTTTTTTTAGTCCCACTTGGGTGGTCTGCACAGCCGACCATATCGGCTGCGTTGCACCACCACAGGAGGAGGTGCAGGTACCGGCACCGGGGTCACTGCAGGTGCAGGCGCTGTGGCAGCTGACGACTTGGGGGGTCGTCCACGTCTTGGGGGTTGTGCCACCTCCACCGGCTGCTCCGGCATGGTGTGGGCCGGCTTCAGGCGGTCCAGTGAAACCCGGACCCGTTTACCCCCCATGTCCACCACAAAGTTCTTTGTCCCTGCCTCCAGGACATGAAAGGGGCCGTCGTATGGCGGCTGAAGTGGGGAACGGTGAGCGTCATGCCTGATAAAGACATATTTGGCTGTCATCAGGTTTTTTGGGATGTATGACCGGGGAAGGCAGTGATGAACTGGGACTGGGTCGAAGGTGTGGACTGCCCCGTTGAACCTTGGTCGTCCCGCTGTGACCCCCCAGGGTTCCGATGGCTGTGGCAGGAACTCCCCGGGGACCCGTAGTGGCTGCCCCAACACCAGCTCTGCAGATGATGACTGGAGATCTTCCTTCGGAGCCGAACGCAGGCCCAACATGACCCATGGCAGTCGGTCAGCCCAGTTGCTGTCTGTGAGAGTGGCTCGGAGCGCGGCCTTCATTGTGCGATGGAAACGCTCACACAGTCCATTGGCCTGTGGGTTGAATGCCGTTGTCCGATGCAGCTGCACTCCCAGGCCTTTAGCCACCTCTGTCCACAGCTCGGAGGTGAACTGGGAGCCTCTGTCCGAAGTGACGTCCAATGGCGTGCCGAACCGTGCCACCCAGGTGGCTATGAAAGCACGAGCCACCTCTGCCGACGTCGTTGAAGCCAGCGGGACCACCTCTGGCCACCTGGTTGTCCTGTCCACCATGGTGAGGAGGTGAGTAAAGCCTTGGGAGGGAGGCAGTGGACCCACCAAGTCCAGATGCACATGGTCAAACCTCCGTTCCGGGACCAGGAACGGCTCTAGGGGGGCTTTGGTGTGACGCTGTACCTTGGACCGCTGACACGCCACACAGGAGGCTGCCCAGCTCCTGACGTCCTTCTTGAGGCCCGGCCAGACAAACTTTGCCCCCACCAGCTTCACCGATGCTCTCACGCCTGGATGCGATAGGGCATGAACAGCATCAAAAACCTGCCGTCTCCAGCCAGCAGGTACCATGGGGCGGGGCCGACCTGTAGACACATCGCAGAGGAGTGTGGCACCATCGTCGTGGAACAGCAAATCCTGCAGCTGTAGACCTGTGGCGGCTGTCCTGAAGGCCTGGATGTCAGAGTCTGCCTGCTGGTCGCTGGCCATGGCAGTGTAGTCCACCCCAAGATGCACAGAGTCCACGTGTGCCCGAGAGAGGCAGTCGGCCACAGCATTGCTTTTTCCAGCCACGTGCTGAATGTCTGTGGTGAACTCTGAAATGGCAGAGAGGTGGCGCTGCTGCCGCCCAGACCATGGCTCCGAGGTCTTGGACATGGCGAAGGTGAGGGGCTTGTGGTCCACAAAGGCAGTAAACCGCCGACCTTCCAACAGGAACCTAAAATGGCGGACAGCGAGGAAAAGAGCCAAAAGTTCTCTGTCAAATGTGCTGTACTTCCTCTCGTTGTCGCGCAGTTGTTTGCTGAAAAACGCCAGAGGCTGCCAGGCTCCAGCCACCCATTGTTCACATACTGCCCCCACTGCGTAGTCCGAGGCATCGGTGGTGAGCGCTACCGGTGCCGTGGGAGATGGGTGGGCCAGCATGGCGGTGTTGGAGAGCGCAGCCTTGGCCTTTTCGAAAGCCAGGATCCTCTCTGCGGACCAGTTCACGTCCTGCTTGGCCTTTCCGCCCCTCAGGGCTTCATAAAGAGGCCGCATCAGCTGAGCTGCATGTCTGATGAAGCGGTTGTAAAAGTTCACCATGCCCAGGAACTCTTGCAGTGCCCTGATGGTCTTTGGGCGCGGAAAAGCAGTGATTGCTTTCACCTTAGCCGGTAAGGGCACCACTCCCAGTGCTGACACATGGTGGCCCAGAAAGTCAATCTCTGAGAGTCCAAAACAACACTTAGCTGGGTTCACGATCAGTCCATGCTCCTGCAGTCTTTCAAAAAGCTGACGCAGGTGTAGTAGGTGCTCCGCAGGCGAGGCGCTGGCCACCAGGATGTCATCCAGGTAGATGAACAGGAAAGGTAAGCCCCTTAAGACGGAGTCCATCAAGCGCTGGAAAGTTTGTGCTGCACCTTTCAGACCAAATGGCATCCGCAGAAACTCGAATAGTCCAAAAGGTGTGATCACTGCAGTTTTGGCTACATCCTGCGGGTGGACCGGCACCTGGTGGTAGCCTCTCACCAGATCCACCTTGGAAAATATTACCTTCCCTGCCAGGTGGACAGAAAAGTCTTGGATGTGCGGAACAGGGTACCGATCATGTGCCGTGACCGTATTAAGGCGTCGAAAATCCCCACAAGGCCTCCAACTCCCATCAGATTTTGGGACCATATGCAATGGGGATGCCCACGGGCTGTCAGAGCGTCGCACGATACCCAGTCTCTCCATAGTGGCAAACTCCTCCTTAGCAATCGCCAGCTTTGCCGCATCCAGTCGGCGGGGGCGAGCAAACACCGGCGGCCCAGCCGTGGGGATATAATGTTCCACTCCGTGTTTGACTACGGCTGCTGAAAACGTGGGGACTGTCAGTTCAGGAAACTCTGCCAGGAGCCGCTGGTACACATCCCCCGAAGCCAAGATATTAGCAAGGGACACCACCTCTCCTTTCCCCAAAGTGCAGGAGAAGGAGGAGAATGAGACGGCGTCCACCAGGCGGCGATTCACCATGTCCACTAAGAGTCCATGCGCACACAAAAAATCTGCTCCCAGGATGGGCACGGATACAGCAGCCATCACAAAATCCCATCCGAACTGACGGCCATTAAAACACACATTCACGAACCTGGTGCCAAATGTGCGGATGGAAGTCCCGTTCGCAGCATCCAGAGGCGGCCCTTTACCGCCGCTCTCGACGTCGGTGAAGGAGGCGGGAATGATGCTCCGCTGGGCGCCGGTATCCACGAGGAAGCGCCTCCCGGATACAGTGTCTTTAATGAAGAGCAGCGTTCCGATGTCCCCGGCGCTCATGGCTGCTAACGAGTGCCGGGTCTGGCGTTTCCCTGCACAGAGAAGGAGCAGGGCGGCGTGCAGCGCTTGGCTCTGCTCCCGAACCGCCGGTGAAAAAAACACAGCTGGTTGTCATGCTTGCGCCGATCCGTAATCGTCCCGACCGCAAACTGCGCTTCCTCCTCCGGCCGGTGTTCCAGTGGCTCCGGCAGGACTGCATGCACCCCGTACTGCCGTGATGCGAGCAGGAGCTTGTCTGCCTCTTCCGCCAGCCCCCGATAGTCCTTTGTGTGCACGAGTGGAGAGCTCGCCAGTGCCGTGCGGACCGGAGCTGGGAGTTGACGCAGAAACAGGTGGATGAACAGGAACTCCGCGTCCCCCGATCCCCGCAGCGCCAACATGTTCTCCATCAGCTCCGTTGGTTTACTGTCTCCCAAGCCGTTGAGAGACAGGAGACGCTCGGCTCTCTCGGCGTCGGAAATCTGGAACAGCCGCAGGAGCAGAGTCTTGAGGGCGGCGTACTTTCCTTGCGCCGGCGGGTCCCGGAGCAGCCCCATCACTCGGCGGGTGGTGGAAGAGTCCAGAGCTGCGACGACGTGGTAATACTTGGTGTCGTCGGCCGTGACTCCCCGGAGGTGGAACTGTGCCTCGATGTGCTGGAACCATGGTTCCGGATGATGTGGCCAAAACTCCGGTAATTTTACCGCTGCGGCGTACACCACGGGCGCACCGGCCGCCGCGCCGCCGGGGATTGCACTGCTGCTGGCTTCGGTCGACATGTTCGTTTGTCAGGGTCACCAATGTGGAGGCGGAGAATGAGGAGACGGACGAAGGAGTCGAGTTGCTTTTTCCTTTATTTTCTCCAACCGTCTGACAGTTCACCTGTCAGATAACCAACCCCCAGTGTCACCGCACTTCCCCTTATAAACACCTCCCACTATCAACACCACACCACGTGACCGACACACCCACTCCATTCTGGTTGGGAGAACCTCCCTCTCAGGTGCACACCACAATGTCACATATATTCAAAACCTATATCAAAACCTATATTAAAACATATGTGTTTATATAGGTTCTGTCCGTGTGGGACTTTCCATATATGCAGCATATATGTGCATATATGTGCACATATGCAGCATATATGTTGTCATATATGTGCATATATGGAGCATATATATGGTCATATATGTGCATATATGCAGCCCATACATGGTCATATATGTGCATATATGCAGCATTTCTGTGCATATATGCAGCATATATGTGCATATATGTGCATATATGCAGCATATATATGTGCATATATGCAGCATTTATGTGCATATATGCAGCATATATATGGTCATATATGTGCATATATGCAGCATATATATGGTCATATATGTGCATATATGCAGCATGTATGTGCATATATGCAGCATTTATGTGCATATATGCAGCATTTATGTGCATATATGCAGCATATATATGGTCATATATGTGCATATATGCAGCATATATATGGTCATATATGTGCATATATGCAGCATGTATGTGCATATATGCAGCATTTATGTGCATATATGCAGCATATATATGGTCATATATGTGCATATATGCAGCATGTATGTGCATATATGCTGCATATATGTGCATATATGCAGCATATATATGGTCATATATGTGCATATATGCAGCCCATACATTGTCATATATGTGCATATATGCAGCATTTATGTGCATATATGCAGCATATATGTGCATATATGCAGCATATATATGGTCATATATGTGCATATATGCAGCATTTATGTGCATATATTTTTAAGAAAGGGTTGAAAACTCACCTTTTTAATCAGGCTTTTAACTGATTTTATACATGTATGTGTGTATATAGTTATGGATTTGATCAATGTATTTATCTACTTCTATTTATTTATTTATTTATTTCAGATAATTATCAATTTTTTTTTTTTTTTTTTTAACCTTCTTTTTTATCTCCAGTGGTTCCTCTAGGGGGCGCTACACTGGTGGTGGCCGGTTTTGCCGCTGGTGGAGCCGTCCCATGGGTTTCCCTGCCCGGGCACCTGGCAGGTCCCCCGCGTATGCGGTGGGATTGGCTTGTCTGCCCGACTGGGGGGGATCTGTGGGGCGGCGCCCCCTGTGGTCGGACGTTGTGCCGCCCCCAGTGTGGACGGCCCAAATATGTCCCTTTCCTCACCTTAGTCCTCAGTGTCCTGCCATGTCTCCATATCACTAGGCATGTCTTCACCTATGGTGTGTGTGTGCGTGTGTGTTCACCTGCTTTTTATCCAACTATTTTGTCTTTGCACTGTTTTTAATTCTTGTGGAAGCACTTTGTGTTGCTTTAATGTATAAAAAGTGCTATAGAAATAAAGATTGATTGATTGATTGATATATGCAGCATATATATTGTCATATATGTGCATATATGTGCATATATGCTGCATATAGGTTTCATATATGTGCATATATCCTCATATAGGTTCTTTCCATGTGGGGGAGCTCAGGTGTGGTGATGGAGCTCAGGTGTGGTGATGGAGCTCAGGTGTGGTGATGCAGCTCAGGTGTGGTGATGGAGCTCAGGTGTGGTGATGGAGCTCAGGTGTGATAGTGGAGCTCAGGTGTGATAGTGGAGCTCAGGTGTGGTGATGGAGCTCAGGTGTGGTGATGGAGCTCAGGTGTGATAGTGGAGCTCAGGTGTGGTGATGGAGCTCAGGTGTGGTGATGGAGCTCAGGTGTGATAGTGGAGCTCAGGTGTGGTGATGGAGCTCAGGTGTGGTGATGGAGCTCAGGTGTGAGAGTGGAGCTCAGGTGTGGTGATGGAGCTCAGGTGTGATGATGGAGCTCAGGTGTGGTGATGGAGCTCAGGTGTGATGATGGAGCTCAGGTGTGGTGATGGAGCTCAGGTGTGATAGTGAAGCTCAGGTGTGATGATGGAGCTCAGGTGTGGTGATGGAGCTCAGGTGTGATGATGGAGCTCAGGTGTGATAGTGGAGCTCAGGTGTGATGATGGAGCTCAGGTGTGGTGATGGAGCTCAGGTGTGATGATGGAGCTCAGGTGTGATAGTGAAGCTCAGGTGTGATGATGGAGCTCAGGTGTGGTGATGGAGCTCAGGTGTGATAGTGAAGCTCAGGTGTGATGATGGAGCTCAGGTGTGGTGATGGAGCTCAGGTGTGGTGATGGAGCGCAGGTGTGGTGATGGAGCTCAGGTGGGATAGTGGAGCTCAGGTGTGATAGTGGAGCTCAGGTGTGGTGATGGAGCTCAGGTGTGATAGTGGAGCTCAGGTGTGGTGATGGAGCTCAGGTGTGATAGTGGAGCTCAGGTGTGGTGATGGAGCTCAGGTGTGATAGTGGAGCTCAGGTGTGGTGATGGAGCTCAGGTGTGGTGATGGAGCTCAGGTGTGATAGTGGAGCTCAGGTGTGGTGATGGAGCTCAGGTGTGGTGATGGAGCTCAGGTGTGGTGATGGAGCTCAGGTGTGATAGTGGAGCTCAGGTGTGGTGATGGAGCTCAGGTGTAGTGATGGAGCTCAGGTGTGATAGTGGAGCTCAGGTGTGGTGATGGAGCCCAGGTGTGGTGATGGAGCTCAGTTGTGATAGTGGAGCTCAGGTGTGGTGATGGAGCTCAGGTGTGATGATGGAGCTCAGGTGTGGTGATGGAGCGCAGGTGTGGTGATGGAGCTCAGGTGTGATAGTGGAGCTCAGGTGTGATGATGGAGCTCAGGTGTGATGGAGGTCAGGTGTGATAGTGGAGCTCAGGTGTGATAGTGGAGCTCAGGTGTGGTGATGGAGCTCAGGTGTGGTGATGGAGCTCAGGTGTGGTGACGGAGCTCAGGTGTGGTGACGGAGCTCAGGTGAGACTCACTGGTGGAAGGGGCCGACGGGCTCCAGGGCGGGGTGGGGTGCAGTACCCCGGGCTCCGTCAGCGAGACACAGGACGGTCCAGCCGGAGCCCAGGAAGGGGGGCTCGAACTGGGCGATCTCACCCTGCTCCAGGTACAGGTCTCCTGCAGAGGTGCAGCTGTCAAACATCTGGTTGGAACTGCAGCTCGCAAACCATGAGCCTGAGGACGGAGAGACGGAGACGCGCTTGAAGTGTCTCCAAACACAAGACCAACAACATGCAGAGCAAATGTGATGATCTGATACGTTTTGAACTGTCTGAGAATCAGTGAATTCTCTGACAGTCATATTGTTAAAGTTATTCAATTCAACTTTATTTATATAGCAACAAATACAACACAGTCATTTCAAAGCACTTTTACAGAGAAAACTCCACGATCCCACTTGAACAAGCACAAGCAGCTGAAACCAGCAGAACCAGGCCCGGAGGGGTCAAAGGTCATTGTTTACGATTAAGACCATGCTCTAGAATTACAACCACTCCTTTAAACCTGTGATGATCAGTGTGTCGCTCTGTTTTCAGGGGGCCACAGGCCTTCACAGAGACAACGGGAACAGGAACTCAGTAGAGCGTTACCATGGAAACCACTGGATTTCAAGTTGGTGTGATCCACCACACCTTCCATCACTTGTTGGACTCGTTTGAATTCCTTCATGTTGTTGGAACGTTGAGGTTAAATGATGTTCTGCTGGTTCCCATTCAACAGCGCCCCCACTGGTCCAGCCCTGTCCTGCACCTTCCTCCTGACCCTCCCCCGAGAACCTTCTCCACTTTCACCCAATGGTGGAGATGCACAGGAGGAAAACCTCCACCCGACGGCTCCACCTCATTACAGGGGACCTCCATCCGATGGCGCCACGTCATTACAGGTGACCTCCACCCGATGGCTCCACCTCATTACAGGTGACCTCCACCCGGCGGCTCCACGTCATTACAGGTGACCTCCACCCGATGGCGCCACGTCATTACAGGTGACCTCCACCCGATGGCTCCACCTCATTACAGGTGACCTCCACCCGGCGGCTCCACGTCATTACAGGTGACCTCCACCCGACGGCTCCACCTCATTACAGGGGACCTCCACCCGACGGCTCCACGTCATTACAGGTGACCTCCACCCGACGGCTCCACGTCATTACAGGTGACCTCCACCCGATGGCTCCACCTCATTACAAGGGACCTCCACCCGATGACTCCACCTCATTACAGGTGACCTCCACCCGACGGCTCCACGTCATTACAGGTGACCTCCACCTGATGGCTCCACCTCATTACAGGTGACCTCCACCCAACGGCTCCACGTCATTACAGGTGACCTCCACCCGATGGTTCCACCGCATTACAGGTGACCTCCACCCGTTGGCTCCACCTCATTACAGGTGACCTCCACCCGACGGCTCCACCTCATTACAGGGGACCTCCACCCGACGGCTCCACTTCATTACAGGTGACCTCCACCCGACAGCTCCACGTCATTACAGGTGACCTCCACCCGATGGCTCCACCTCATTACAGGTGACCTCCACCCGACGGCTCCACCTCATTACAGGGGACCTCCACCTGATGGCTCCACCTCATTACAGGTGACCTCCACCCAACGGCTCCACCTCATTACAGGTGACCTCCACCTGATGGCTCCACCTCATTACAGGTGACCTCCACCTGATGGCTCCACCTCATTACAGGTGACCTCCACCTGACGGCTCCACCTCATTACAGGGGACCTCCACCCGATGGCTCCACCTCATTACAGGGGACCTCCACCCGACGGCTCCACCTCATTACAGGGGACCTCCACTAACATGGAGTTGCTGTGGAGAAGCAGAGCGGCTGGAACAAGAGCCTCAGCTCTGGAAACAACTGCTTCATCTGCTGGAACCAACGCACAGGGACGGGACCCCCCCACCACCCCTCCACCCCCACCCCCACCTGGAAACTGACGGTGCAAATGGAGCCAGTATGTGAGCTCCCTGCAGAGTCTCTAATGATCCCAGCTCAGCTGATCGTGAGACAGCGTGCTATGTTGTGAATATACCCCCCCCCCCCTACCTTCTTGCATAAGGACGCCTTTATAGAAGAGGTCCAGTGTTTCTTCTTCTATGGAAATGTCCATCAGGACGTCCTCCTCCAGAGAACCCAGCCAAAACGTCTGATCGAACAGCAGATCCTCCAGACAGTGACCCAGAAGGCCTGGAGGACAGACGTGGACAAAGACACTGAGACAGGCTGACACCCAACAGAGACAGGGTGGTGATTGTTTGGTTTGTTTACGTAGTGTGACGACATAACCCAGATCAGAGACTGGAATCCAGTTTGTTTACGTAGTGTGACGACATAACCCAGATCAGAGACTGGAATCCAGTTTGTTTACGTAGTGTGACGACATAACCCAGATCAGAGACTGGAATCCAGTTTGTTTACGTAGTGTGACGACATAACCCAGATCAGAGACTGGAATCCAGTTTGTTTACATAGTGTGACGACATAACCCAGATCAGAGACTGGAATCCAGTTTGTTTACGTAGTGTGACGACAAAACCCAGATCAGAGACTGGAATCCAGTTTGTTTACGTAGTGTGACGACATAACCCAGATCAGAGACTGGAATCCAGTTTGTTTACGTAGTGTGACGACAAAACCCAGATCAGAGACTGGAATCCAGTTTGTTTACATAGTGTGACGACATAACCCAGATCAGAGACTGGAATCCAGTTTGTTTACGTAGTGTGACGACATAACCCAGATCAGAGACTGGAATCCAGTTTGTTTACATAGTGTGACGACATAACCCAGATCAGAGACTGGAATCCAGTTTGTTTACGTAGTGTGACGACATAACCCAGATCAGAGACTGGAATCCAGTTTGTTTACATAGTGTGACGACATAACCCAGATCAGAGACTGGAATCCAGTTTGTTTACGTAGTGTGACGACATAACCCAGATCAGAGACTGGAATCCAGTTTGTTTACGTAGTGTGACGACATAACCCAGATCAGAGACTGGAATCCAGTTTGTTTACATAGTGTGACGACATAACCCAGATCAGAGACTGGAATCCAGTTTGTTTACGTAGTGTGACGACATAACCCAGATCAGAGACTGGAATCCAGACCAGTTAAACTAGTTCAATCAAGAGACTTTCACAGAATCAGTCCAGGAGGAAACAGGCAGAGAAAAACAAACAGGAAATGACAGAAGAGCAAAGACATCAAGCTTCAAACTGAATATTGAGAGAAACGGTGAGAGAACAGGACGGGACGGGACGGGACGGGACGGGACGGGACGGGACGGGACGGTACGGAACGGAACGGAACGGAACGGAACGGAACGGAACGGAACGGAACGGAACGGAACGGAACAGAACAGAACAGAACAGAACAGAACAGAACAGAACAGAACAGAATAGAATAGAATAGAATAGAATAGAACAGAACAGAACAGAATAGAATAGAATAGAACAGAACAGAACAGAAAAAGGTGAATACTTGTGTAGACTTCATGGCCCTGACTGAACGGACTGATCTTGAATCAGTCAACATGGTCTCACCACCATGAACACAATGAGCTGCTTCCTACCTGTTTGATAATAAGTGGTGAACTTCCAGATTTCTTCAAACGATTCAAAAGTCACATAAATCACTTTGTCCTCGCTGTTGATGGTGACAAGTTGAGCGTTCAGCTCCTGAAGGAAGAGGAAACATGAGGGAACATAAAGGTTTACTTTATTTCATTTACAAAACACTTACCATACTTTCCGCACTACAAGGCTCACCTCCATTGATTAACATATTTGACAACTTTGTTCATATATAAGGCGCACCACATTATAAGGCACATGGAATAGACCAGTGGTCACAACCTTTATAGCTCAAAGCCATTGGGTTACATTTTCCACTGATTCTAACACCCAGAGAGGTGCACACATTTTATTTTGATAGTCCTACCTGCAGCCTATGCCAGGAGGACACTACACACAAAACCTTCTTCACTGCTGGTTGACAACTTACAACTACCGGTAATAAACTAAACTACATGAACTAAGCAACAAAAACACAACACAATTATTACCGACACCACAAACCAAATAGAACCCCCAATAATTGCATTTAAAACACCACAAACAGAAACTCCCATAATGCATTGCAGCTATCGGCTCCTTTATGCATTTGCACAGAGGTGGTTGCTGCAAGGCATGATGGGAATTCATGTTTTGTGTTGTTGGAGGTTATTGTGGGTTGTTGTTGGGCTTGGTGTTGTGTTGATTGTGTTTATGTGTTTTTGTTCCCCAGTTTAGGGAGTCATTATTTCATCTAGTTTATTTTGGTTTGTTAGAATGTTGGTGTGCAACCATGAGTGATGAAGGTGTTGTGTGGAGTGTCGTCCTCTGAAGATCCGGTTGAGAAGTTAGAGTTGTCAAAATAAAAGCTTCTGGTTGTTCAGCTGTCAAATAGCAGTCTAGAGTAGCGCAATTCTTCCATATATAAGGTGCACCGGGTTATAAGGTGCACTGGCAGCTTTTGAAAAAAATTGTGGTGATTAGGTGCCTTATAGTGCGGAAAATACGGTACTTACTCACTTTGGTTTTCAGAAAACCTTGAGAAGAAAGAAAAACAACCACAAAACAAAGCAAAAAACACAAGATACTGAACAGACTTAAAGGGAAATTAATAAATGATTAAGAATTCTGAGCATTTTTATGTGGAATGGATGTTCAATTAATTGCAAATGTAAAACCAGGAACTATCTTGCAGTTACAATAACAAAGATAGTTGAGAAGCTGTATAAAGCCCACGATGATGTCAGATATAAACTCTTCACCGTGCGAGGAGTCAAGGTGACATGTCCTTCCCAATACCAGATTATTGTTCTGCAGTGTGTTGGTGCAGAACAACTAGGAAGCCATGTGGAAAGACGGAGGAATGGAAGTTACAGATTTACAAATTCTAATTCTGTTGTGTCATAAAGAACAAATAGAAATGATGAAAGGGACAAAAGGCTGAGACACCCTTCCCCCTGTAGCACCACTGAATCATTGTGGGGTTTTTCACTCCAGAGACACTTTTCATTTGATTTCACTTCCTGACATCAACTCATTTCCTGTGGAATTCAGTTTGTCTTTAATAAAATGGCAGCAGACTCTGTGTCCACAGGATGAATGCATGCTGGCCTGTTGGAGTCCACTGTCTTTGACTCCTGGTCTGACTCCTGGTCTGAGTCCTGGTCTGACTCCTGGTCTGAGTCCTGGTCTGACTCCTGGTCTGACTCTCGGCGGTCGACGACTTCAAGTTTAATAAAATGGGCCACGTTCATAGAGAAGTGAGCAAAGGGAGGATGGTGTCGTCCTCCTCACCAGACTCAAACACTCCTCATTGTGTTGTAGTTACAGACTCATTGTAGCCCACAGTGTTGTAGTTACAGACTCATTGTAGCCCACAGTGTTGTAGTTACACACTCATTGTAGCCCACAGTGTTGTAGTTACAGACTCATTGTAGCTCACAGTGTTGTAGTTACAGACTCATTGTAGCTCACAGTGTTGTAGTTACAGACTCATTGTAGCCCACAGTGTTGTAGTTACACACTCATTGTAGCCCACAGTGTTGTAGTTACACACTCATTGTAGCCCACAGTGTTGTAGTTACACACTCATTGTAGCCCACAGTGTTGTAGTTACAGACTCATTGTAGCCCACAGTGTTGTAGTTACAGACTCATTGTAGCCCACAGTGTTGTAGCTACAGACTCATTGTAGCCCACAGTGTTGTAGTTACACACTCATTGTAGCCCACAGTGTTGTAGTTACACACTCATTGTAGCCCACAGTGTTGTAGTTACAGACTCATTGTAGCTCACAGTGTTGTAGTTACAGACTCATTGTAGCCCACAGTGTTGTAGCTACACACTCATTGTAGCCCACAGTGTTGTAGTTACAGACTCATTGTAGCCCACAGTGTTGTAGTTACAGACTCATTGTAGCCCACAGTGTTGTAGTTACACACTCATTGTAGCTGACAGTGTTGTAGTTACAGACTCATTGTAGCCCACAGTGTTGTAGTTACACACTCATTGTAGCTGACAGTGTTGTAGTTACACACTCATTGTAGCCCACAGTGTTGTAGTTACAGACTCATTGTAGCCCACAGTGTTGTAGTTACAGACTCATTGTAGCTGACAGTGTTGTAGTTACAGACTCATTGTAGCCCACAGTGTTGTAGTTACAGACTCATTGTGGCTCACAGTGTTGTAGTTACACACTCATTGTAGCCCACAGTGTTGTAGTTACAGACTCATTGTGGCTCACAGTGTTGTAGTTACACACTCATTGTAGCCCACAGTGTTGTAGTTACAGACTCATTGTGGCTCACAGTGTTGTAGTTACACACTCATTGTAGCCCACAGTGTTGTAGTTACAGACTCATTGTAGCTGACAGTGTTGTAGTTACAGACTCATTGTAGCTGACAGTGTTGTAGTTACACACTCATTGTAGCCCACAGTGTTGTAGTTACAGACTCATTGTAGCCCACAGTGTTGTAGTTACAGACTCATTGTAGCTGACAGTGTTGTAGTTACAGACTCATTGTAGCTGACAGTGTTGTAGTTACAGACTCATTGTAGCCCACAGTGTTGTAGTTACAGACTCATTGTAGCCCACAGTGTTATAGTTACACACTAATTGTAGCCCACAGTGTTGTAGTTACAGACTCATTGTAGCCCACAGTGTTGTAGTTACAGACTCATTGTAGCTCACAGTGTTGTAGTTACAGAGTCATTGTAGCCCACAGTGTTGTAGTTACACACTCATTGTAGCCCACAGTGTTGTAGTTACACACTCATTGTAGCTCACAGTGTTGTAGTTACACACTCATTGTAGCCCACAGTGTTGTAGTTACACACTCATTGTAGCTCACAGTGTTGTAGTTACAGACTCATTGTAGCCCACAGTGTTGTAGTTACACACTCATTGTAGCTCACAGTGTTGTAGTTACAGACTCATTGTAGCCCACAGTGTTGTAGTTACACACTCATTGTAGCTCACAGTGTTGTAGTTACAGACTCATTGTAGCTCACAGTGTTGTAGTTACAGACTCATTGTAGCCCACAGTGTTGTAGTTACAGACTCATTGTAGCCCACAGTGTTGTAGTTACAGACTCATTGTAGCTCACAGTGTTGTAGTTACAGACTCATTGTAGCTCACAGTGTTGTAGTTACAGACTCATTGTAGCCCACAGTGTTGTAGTTACAGACTCATTGTAGCTCACAGTGTTGTAGTTACAGACTCATTGTAGCCCACAGTGTTGTAGTTACACACTCATTGTAGCTCACAGTGTTGTAGTTACAGACTCATTGTAGCCCACAGTGTTGTAGTTACACACTCATTGTAGCTCACAGTGTTGTAGTTACAGACTCATTGTAGCCCACAGTGTTGTAGTTACACACTCATTGTAGCCCACAGTGTTGTAGTTACAGACTCATTGTAGCCCACAGTGTTGTAGTTACACACTCATTGTAGCTCACAGTGTTGTAGTTACAGACTCATTGTAGCCCACAGTGTTGTAGTTACACACTCATTGTAGCTCACAGTGTTGTAGTTACAGAGTCATTGTAGCCCACAGTGTTGTAGTTACAGACTCATTGTGGCTCACAGTGTTGTAGTTACAGAGTCATTGTAGCTCACAATGTTGTAGTTACAGAGTCATTGTAGCCCACAGTGTTGTGGTAACAGAGTCATTGTAGCTCACAGTGTTGTAGTTACACACTCATTGTAGCCCACAGTGTTGTAGTTACAGACTCATTGTAGCCCACAGTGTTGTAGTTACACACTCATTGTAGCTCACCGTGTTGTAGTTACAGAGTCATTGTAGCCCACAGTGTTGTAGTTAGACTCATTGTAGCTCACAGTGTTGTAGTTACAGACTCATTGTAGCCCACAGTGTTGTAGTTACACACTCATTGTAGCCCACAGTGTTGTAGTTACAGACTCATTGTAGCTCACAGTGTTGTAGTTACAGACTCATTGTAGCCCACAGTGTTGTAGTTACAGACTCATTGTAGCCCACAGTGTTGTAGTTACAGACTCATTGTAGCCCACAGTGTTGTAGTTACAGACTCATTGTGGCTCACAGTGTTGTAGTTACAGACTCATTGTAGCCCACAGTGTTGTAGTTACACACTCATTGTAGCCCACAGTGTTGTAGTTACACACTCATTGTAGCCCACAGTGTTGTAGTTACAGACTCATTGTGGCTCACAGTGTTGTAGTTACAGACTCATTGTAGCCCACAGTGTTATAGTTACACACTCATTGTAGCCCACAGTGTTGTAGTTACAGACTCATTGTAGCCCACAGTGTTGTAGTTACACACTCATTGTAGCCCACAGTGTTGTAGTTACAGACTCATTGTAGCCCACAGTGTTGTAGTTACACACTCATTGTAGCTCACAGTGTTGTAGTTACAGACTCATTGTAGCCCACAGTGTTGTAGTTACACACTCATTGTAGCCCACAGTGTTGTAGTTACAGACTCATTGTAGCCCACAGTGTTGTAGTTACACACTCATTGTAGCCCACAGTGTTGTAGTTACAGACTCATTGTAGCTCACAGTGTTGTAGTTACAGAGTCATTGTGGCTCACAGTGTTGTAGTTACACACTCATTGTAGCTCACAGTGTTGTAGTTACACACTCATTGTAGCTCACAGTGTTGTAGTTACAGACTCATTGTAGCTCACAGTGTTGTAGTTACAGAGTCATTGTAGCCCACAGTGTTGTAGTTACAGAGTCATTGTGGCTCACAGTGTTGTAGTTACAGACTCATTGTAGCTCACAGTGTTGTAGTTACACACTCATTGTAGCTCACAGTGTTGTAGTTACAGACTCATTGTAGCCCACAGTGTTGTAGTTACACACTCATTGTAGCCCACAGTGTTGTAGTTACACACTCATTGTAGCCCACAGTGTTGTAGTTACAGACTCATTGTAGCTCACAGTGTTGTAGTTACAGACTCATTGTAGCTCACAGTGTTGTAGTTACAGAGTCATTGTAGCCCACAGTGTTGTAGTTACAGAGTCATTGTGGCTCACAGTGTTGTAGTTACAGACTCATTGTAGCTCACAGTGTTGTAGTTACACACTCATTGTAGCCCACAGTGTTGTAGTTACAGACTCATTGTAGCCCACAGTGTTGTAGTTACACACTCATTGTAGCCCACAGTGTTGTAGTTACAGACTCATTGTAGCTCACAGTGTTGTAGTTACAGAGTCATTGTGGCTCACAGTGTTGTAGTTACACACTCATTGTAGCTCACAGTGTTGTAGTTACACACTCATTGTAGCTCACAGTGTTGTAGTTACAGACTCATTGTAGCTCACAGTGTTGTAGTTACAGAGTCATTGTAGCCCACAGTGTTGTAGTTACAGAGTCATTGTGGCTCACAGTGTTGTAGTTACAGACTCATTGTAGCTCACAGTGTTGTAGTTACACACTCATTGTAGCTCACAGTGTTGTAGTTACAGACTCATTGTAGCCCACAGTGTTGTAGTTACACACTCATTGTAGCTGACAGTGTTGTAGTTACAGAGTCATTGTAGCTCACAGTGTTGTAGTTACAGACTCATTGTAGCCCACAGTGTTGTAGTTACACACTCATTGTAGCCCACAGTGTTGTAGTTACACACTCATTGTAGCTCACAGTGTTGTAGTTACAGACTCATTGTAGCCCACAGTGTTGTAGTTACAGACTCATTGTAGCCCACAGTGTTGTAGTTACACACTCATTGTAGCCCACAGTGTTGTAGTTACACACTCATTGTAGCTGACAGTGTTGTAGTTACACACTCATTGTAGCCCACAGTGTTGTAGTTACAGACTCATTGTAGCTCACAGTGTTGTAGTTACAGACTCATTGTAGCTCACAGTGTTGTAGTTATACACTCATTGTAGCCCACAGTGTTGTAGTTACAGACTCATTGTAGCCCACAGTATTGTAGTTACACACTCATTGTAGCCCACAGTGTTGTAGTTACACACTCATTGTAGCCCACAGTGTTGTAGTTACACACTCATTGTGGCTCACAGTGTTGTAGTTACAGACTCATTGTAGCCCACAGTATTGTAGTTACACACTCATTGTAGCCCACAGTGTTGTAGTTACAGACTCATTGTAGCTGACAGTGTTGTAGTTACACACTCATTGTAGCCCACAGTGTTGTAGTTACACACTCATTGTAGCCCACAGTGTTGTAGTTACACACTCATTGTAGCCCACAGTGTTGTAGTTACACACTCATTGTAGCCCACAGTGTTGTAGTTACAGACTCATTGTAGCCCACAGTGTTGTAGTTACACACTCATTGTAGCTGACAGTGTTGTAGTTACACACTCATTGTAGCCCACAGTGTTGTAGTTACACACTCATTGTAGCCCACAGTGTTGTAGTTACGCACTCATTGTAGCCCACAGTGTTGTAGTTACACACTCATTGTAGCCCACAGTGTTGTAGTTACAGACTCATTGTAGCCCACAGTGTTGTAGTTACACACTCATTGTAGCTCACAGTGTTGTAGTTACAGAGTCATTGTAGCTCACAGTGTTGTAGTTACCGAGTCATTGTAGCCCACAGTGTTGTAGTTACACACTCATTGTAGCCCACAGTGTTGTAGTTACAGACTCATTGTAGCCCACAGTGTTGTAGTTACACACTCATTGTAGCCCACAGTGTTGTAGTTACAGAGTCATTGTAGCCCACAGTGTTGTGGTAACAGAGTCATTGTAGCTCACAGTGTTGTAGTTACACACTCATTGTAGCCCACAGTGTTGTAGTTACAGAGTCATTGTAGCCCACAGTGTTGTAGTTACACACTCATTCTAGCCCACAGTGTTGTAGTTACAGACTCATTGTCGCTCACAGTGTTGTAGTTACACACTCATTGTAGCCCACAGTGTTGTAGTTACACACTCATTGTAGCCCACAGTGTTGTAGTTACACACTCATTGTAGCCCACAGTGTTGTATTTACAGACTCATTGTAGCCCACAGTGTTGTAGTTACACACTCATTGTAGCCCACAGTGTTGTAGTTACAGACTCATTGTAGCCCACAGTGTTGTAGTTACACACTCATTGTAGCCCACAGTGTTGTAGTTACAGACTCATTGTAGCTCACAGTGTTGTAGTTACAGAGTCATTGTGGCTCACAGTGTTGTAGTTACACACTCATTGTAGCCCACAGTGTTGTAGTTACAGAGTCATTGTAGCTCACAGTGTTGTAGTTACACACTCATTGTAGCTCACAGTATTGTAGTTACAGACTCATTGTAGCTCACAGTGTTGTAGTTACAGAGTCATTGTGGCTCACAGTGTTGTAGTTACACACTCATTGTAGCTCACAGTGTTGTAGTTACACACTCATTGTAGCTCACAGTGTTGTAGTTACAGACTCATTGTAGCCCACAGTGTTGTAGTTACAGACTCATTGTAGCCCACAGTGTTGTAGTTACAGACTCATTGTAGCCCACAGTGTTGTAGTTACAGACTCATTGTAGCCCACAGTGTTGTAGTTACACACTCATTGTAGCCCACAGTGTTGTAGTTACAGACTCATTGTAGCCCACAGTGTTGTAGTTACACACTCATTGTAGCCCACAGTGTTGCAGTTACAGACTCATTGTAGCCCACAGTGTTGTAGTTACAGACTCATTGTAGCCCACAGTGTTGTAGTTACACACTCATTGTAGCCCACAGTGTTGTAGTTACACACTCATTGTAGCCCACAGTGTTGTAGTTACAGACTCATTGTAGCCCACAGTGTTGTAGTTACACACTCATTGTAGCCCACAGTGTTGTAGTTACAGACTCATTGTAGCCCACAGTGTTGTAGTTACACACTCATTGTAGCTCACAGTGTTGTAGTTACACACTCATTGTAGCCCACAGTGTTGTAGTTACAGACTCATTGTAGCCCACAGTGTTGTAGTTACACACTCATTGTAGCTGACAGTGTTGTAGTTACAGACTCATTGTAGCCCACAGTGTTGTAGTTACACACTCATTGTAGCTCACAGTGTTGTAGTTACACACTCATTGTAGCTCACAGTGTTGTAGTTACACACTCATTGTAGCTCACAGTATTGTAGTTACAGACTCATTGTAGCTCACAGTGTTGTAGTTACAGAGTCATTGTGGCTCACAGTGTTGTAGTTACACACTCATTGTAGCTCACAGTGTTGTAGTTACACACTCATTGTAGCTCACAGTGTTGTAGTTACAGACTCATTGTAGCCCACAGTGTTGTAGTTACAGACTCATTGTAGCCCACAGTGTTGTAGTTACAGACTCATTGTAGCCCACAGTGTTGTAGTTACAGACTCATTGTAGCCCACAGTGTTGTAGTTACACACTCATTGTAGCCCACAGTGTTGTAGTTACAGACTCATTGTAGCCCACAGTGTTGTAGTTACACACTCATTGTAGCCCACAGTGTTGCAGTTACAGACTCATTGTAGCCCACAGTGTTGTAGTTACAGACTCATTGTAGCCCACAGTGTTGTAGTTACACACTCATTGTAGCCCACAGTGTTGTAGTTACAGACTCATTGTAGCCCACAGTGTTGTAGTTACAGACTCATTGTAGCCCACAGTGTTGTAGTTACACACTCATTGTAGCCCACAGTGTTGTAGTTACACACTCATTGTAGCCCACAGTGTTGTAGTTACAGACTCATTGTAGCCCACAGTGTTGTAGTTACACACTCATTGTAGCCCACAGTGTTGTAGTTACAGACTCATTGTAGCCCACAGTGTTGTAGTTACACACTCATTGTAGCTCACAGTGTTGTAGTTACACACTCATTGTAGCCCACAGTGTTGTAGTTACAGACTCATTGTAGCCCACAGTGTTGTAGTTACACACTCATTGTAGCCCACAGTGTTGTAGTTACACACTCATTGTAGCCCACAGTGTTGTAGTTACACACTCATTGTAGCTCACAGTGTTGTAGTTACAGACTCATTGTAGCTGACAGTGTTGTAGTTACAGACTCATTGTAGCCCACAGTGTTGTAGTTACACACTCATTGTAGCTCACAGTGTTGTAGTTACACACTCATTGTAGCCCACAGTGTTGTAGTTACACACTCATTGTATCTCACAGTGTTGTAGTTACACACTCATTGTGGCTCACAGTGTTGTAGTTACACACTCATTGTAGCTCACAGTGTTGTAGTTACACACTCATTGTAGCCCAC
>NC_137672.1:2374581-2484581 GCF_963422515.1 Blennius ocellaris
TGACGTCACGCATAGGCTCCGCCCACAACGCTCATGAAGGAGAAGGATTCCCCCGACTTCCTCGGCTGGAGATTCAAAATTCAAATAACTTTGTTATGCGACAACAGTGGTGGGGCAGAGTCGGAGGAACCTTAGAAGTAGAACCCCAACTATCGTTTTTTGCAAAGTAGTGTTTTACATTTCACTAGGACTTTAATCCCAGTTCTATGTTCTAGTCTCTGCAGCTCTATGTTATGGTCCATAGAATCCAATCCACTCCTCCTCCACTGATAAACATCTATGCTGTGATGTCAGAACACTGAGGACCTCATAACTGGCTCTTATTGGGAATATCCAGAGTCCCTCTGACCGCATTAATCCCAAACCTGTGTAGGACGGGACTGAGACAGTCCTCTGAGCCAGCAGGTGGTCTCTGAGCCTCGGTAACGTCGCCTTACCTGTAGGGAAGCTGTCCTCACATGACGAGAGCGGGGCTTTCAGCCCTGCAGCCTCCCTGGAGAAACGCCGCGCTGCACAAACATCAACAGTCAACATCTCAAAGCTGCAGCGCTCATCTTCTGTTACATGTGTATTACAGCAACCTGCAACTCTGAACAGCAACCTGCAACTCTCAACAGCAACCTGCAACTCTCAACAGCAACTCTCAACAGCAACCTGTAACTCTGAACAGCAACCTGCAACTCTCAACAGCAACCTGCAACTCTCAACAGCAACCTGCAACTCTCAAGAGCAACCTGCAACTCTGAACAGCAACCTGCAACTCTGGACAGCAACCTGCAACTCTGAACAGCAACCTGCAACTCTCAACAGCAACTTGCAACTCTCAACAGCAACCTGCAACTCTGAACAGCAACCTGCAACTCTCAACAGCAACCTGCAACTCTCAACAATACCTGCAACTCTCAACAGCAACCTGCAACTCTGGACAGCCCGTTGCTCTATTGGTCAATTTACAGTAAACTGTGATCGGCTGCAATAAAGTGCCTTTCAGCCACTGAGAGTCTCGTCTCTTCAGTTGTTTTGGTGAAAGTCTCTCAAAAGTAACGTAAAAGTAATGTAACGCAACACAATTCAGAGGTACTCATATTGTAATGTAACTAATTGCTTCCAAACAACAGCAACTAATAATACATAATATGTAGCACATTTTGGAAGAAAGACACTGCACACACTCTCACACACACACACACACGCACACACACACACACACACACACACACACACACACACACACACACACACACACACACACACACACACACACACACACACTAGAATCTTGTAGGACGTGTTCGTCATGTGAAGGTCCAGGTCACATGCTGGGAGGCTTGAGAATGGCAAAATAAAAGTTTCTTTATAAAAAAAAAAAAAAAAAAAAAAAAAATACACGGACAACTAAAGGTATCCAAAAACACACTTTGACTCGAGTAACGTGAGTATTTGTAGTCCGTTACTTCGGGCTCTTACCCAGCCGGTGCCGGTGTGACTTGTGGCCGTCAGCAGACGCGCTCTTCCGGGAGCCGCAGCTCTCCGAGTCCTGCTTCCTCCTCCAGGACATGTCCCGGACTGTCTGTCCCCTTGTCCTCCCCCGGAGACACCAACTACTGCCCCCCGGGGTAACATCACATGCTGCCGGGGCAGGACCTGCCCCCTCCCTTCAAAATAAAGCTCCATTCTGATTCGCTTTAACTCTTTATTTATTTGTCGATTATTTATTGACCAGACTTGGTAACTTCGCTCAGCTGTTATGTGATATTTGGTAATCCGTGTATGAGTTAAATAAGGAACAATCACTAAGGAAAATAAATATTCTGTTTTAAAAACGTAGTCCCACAAATGCTGCTGTGTTTTATTGATTTCAGTTAGTTTGTTTAAATTCTTTTCAGATTTATAAAAATGCTTCAGTGTTTTGATCGTGTTCACTATGACGCTGCTGTCATTCAAAGGTATTTTGAAGACAAACCAAGATAGGCATGATGACGCTACCAATCATTTGTGAAATTAATATGATTTCAGACCGTTTTAAACGGATTTTTCTTTTTAAATAGGCTAAAAATGTTGAGCTGTTCAGTCTGAGAAGTATTTCATCAAGTGTGCTTAAAGGGCTGATACATACAGTTTGGTATGTCTGTCTATCCAGCCATACATCCATAAATCCATACATCCATACATCCATACATATATCCATACATCCAAGGCTGTATCCAGACCCAGAACCCATACTATTTCCTTTTGTTTTCAAATGTACATTTACATTACAATATTTAAAATACGTACTACAATGATCGTTTTGATCATCTAAAGCCATGGTTTTCTGTTTTTGTGGTTTTCTGTCTCCTGTTTTTGCTTCAGGTTTACTTTTTAAATGCCATTTTCTCTAAGTTTGATCACTTGTGTTTGTCATGAGTTCAAATTGAATATTAGTTTACTTCCAATGCTTTATTGTGTGTTTCAAAGTGCTGGTGAGGCACCTTGAACTCTTTCATGCCTGAATGTTCGGAATAAACATGTACAAAGTATTTTAAAAACGTAGGTAAGAGCTCTGTTTGTTGTTGACATTTTTATTTCAAGTTACGAGAATATAATTCATATCATGACTTTTATTTTGAAGGTGTTGAACTTGCCCTGCTCTGCTCTGCTAAAGTGAAGTCAGGCCCAGTGTTAATGATCAACTCTTCTTCACTGACAGCTCATCTTATCGGTACTCTCTGTTTTGCTGCTGCTCAGTTTTTGTTCTGTTCCCTCTGCACCTTGTTTCTTCTGGACAGTTTAGTTGAAATGACCTAGAAGGTCTTACATTCCTGTGGTTCAGAGTCTCCTCAGAAGTCAAGCAATGCTTGTTAATAATCAGTCACAGAACAAACAGAGTTGCTTCCATGACCAGATCACTGAATGAGGTGCAGCAGTGACACAGCGATGTTTCATCTAGTTTTAACACAACATCCAGTCATGTTTGATTCACGGAACCAGCATCACTTCAAGCTATTGTAGGTATCTATGCTTTCTCTCCTGAATATTTCTCTCTTCTGAACCGTTCCCTCGGAATGACTTTGACTGCTTAAATACAACGTTGGTATTTTCCCCTTAAACATCCCAGGAACAGACTCAGCACTTCCTCTCCTCTCTCATTACATTTCCTCTCAGCTTCACACTGCAACAAAGCAGCAACATACTGCTGATCTGGAACAAAAGATTGACTCAGGAATGTGTAACTCTGACCCACAGACTGACAGAGCTGCAGAGTCACAAGTCTTTTATGGTCGTGTAAAAGTAATGAGCATTCTGCAATGGCGATCATCTTTGTAATGATATACAACTTAAGGAAACCACTGACAAGGTTTGGTTCTCAAAAATAAAAAGAAGCAAAGTTTCCCTAACCCAGAAATTCCACAACTCTGCTGAGAAAGCGTGTCATGGACTAATGAAACAGGTTGAATTGTTGGAGAAGAACATGTGGCAGTATAGAGCGCTATGGGGCATAGTTTAAAAATGGCTGCACCACACAAAGGGAGCATCGTGATTTGGAGCTGCTTTACTGATTCTGCCCTTCAGCAAGCAAGTGACAATGTTTGACAAGTTCCGTCCTCATAAGTTTTATTCTAAACAATCAATGCTACAAGTGCAGTCTATCTATCCTTATGGAGACTACTCGTTCCTTTAAAAAACACAAATCACTCAAAAATTATAAATTACTGCAGTGTGGGCAAATTTAACTCGTTACTTTTAATTCTGTTAGTTACTAGTTTGTTTTTGTAAGTCGTGTACATTCTGCATATGAGACTGTGATTTCCTCGCCGAACGGAAAGATGGCGCTATATATTGGCGACACTCTCGAAAAGGCTCCGTAGAAGAAGAAGTCACTTCCGGTGTCCCCCGTAATGATATCTGTTCCGTGTTAAGTGACGCTGATCCGCCTGTTGTTCAGCATCATCCAGTCGTTAGCTTCCAATTAGCCGCCGGCGGGTCTCTGCTCCATCCCCATGAGTCGAAGGAGAACCCCGGGCTTCTCTGACACCGGCCTGGCCTCGAACCTCCACGGAGCCTTCATGGAGCCTCCCGGCTCGGCGGCTCGAGCGGACGAGGATTTGTTGGAGATGGAGCCCGACGAGGAGCTGCTGTGCTCGGTCAGCGACATCACGGAGCACCTGGGCAGGAACATCACCGTGGTGCTGGACACCGCGCTGGCCGAGATCCGCAAGATGGTCAGCGGCAGGATCCGCGTCCTGAAGATGGAGCTGCTGGAGAAGAGCGAGGAGGTGGAGGTGCTGAAGGCGAGGCTGGATGCGGTTCACCGGGACGGCAGGGAGTGTTTCCCGGACGCCTCCGCGGAGGCTGCCGCCAGGAAGCAGGACCTCAGCCCCGGAGCCAAGCACAACAACGGCGAGCCGCGGAGAGCCAAGGCGGCGCTGCCCGCCGTCAAGAAGGAGAACATCGACGCGATTTGTGACTATCTGATGAAGGACAAGAACTCCAGGGGCTGCAGCGAGCTGGACCTGGACCAGAGCAGCCAGACCAGCGCCGACAGGGAGGCTCGCCACGACTCGGATCCGCCTCCCCTCAGCCTGTGGGCGGACAGCGGGATGGGGGCCCCGGGGCCCGGCCACGGAGACTCCGAGTCCGCCGCGGACGACATCTTCGCGATGCTCCCGTCAGGAAGCAAGAGGCTGTACGACTACGAGTGGATCGCACCGATGGAGTACTCTGCAGACCTCAAAGGTACTGGTGTGTGTGTGTGTGTGTGTGTGTGTGTGTGTGTGTGTGTGTGTTACAGTACACAATCCAGATTTCTATTCCACAGTGGGTTTTGGGGTCTGTAGACTTGACTCAGGATTCCTCAGGATCCTCCTGCAGGATCCTCCAGACCTGGTCCTGGATCTCCTGGCGTCACCAGCTTCCTAACAAGGCTCAAGGGTTCTTTGCAGCCAGGGTCTGCAGTGAGGAGAACCTCAGACCCCCAGAGCCAGTGGTGACTGGTGGTCAGGCAGGACCCCTGCAGTGCAGCTCCACAGGGGGTCTGCAGGAGGCACAATGTCAGATATTGACTCCATCATATTGAGGACAACATGTTGGGTTCTGTGCAGTGGGGGGGGGGGGGGGGGGTCATATATTCAATGTGTATTTTCTCCGGTTGCTCTGGTTGTTTCTTTTCTTTGTCGCTCAACTTTGGTGTTGGTGGTGAAAGAGTGGCGGTGAGGCAGGGGGGGACCGGGGGGGACCGGGGGGGGGACCGGGGCTCTGGAGCAGGAGCTACGAGGAGCACCGGGGTCTGTCTTTCCATCTTATCTGAGCTTCCTGTCGTAACGCCGGAGCGGCCCCTCCGGCACCGCCTGCCGCTGGATGTGACGGCCTGAACTTCTGCGTTTGGCTGGAAAGTATGGACATGATGCAGCGGCGCTGCCGGAGTGTAGGAGAGCCACGAGGGGCCACTGGATGTGACCGCCGGCGGTACTCCGCCGGTGCTCCACCGGGTCGGTGTGTCCCGCTCCGAGCACCGGGGTCTTTGCCTCGCCTGTGGTCGTCTACATGAGGCGCTTTTAAAAGCGTGAAAACAGGTTTTTTTTGAACACGGGTCTCAGAGTGGGGAAATTCTAGAACCTCGCTCAAAAATGATCATCTGTGGAATCTGAGGTAATCGCCCCCCCTCCTCTCCCCCCAATCGCAGCCCGTGATGTCATCAAATCACCACAACGACCAGGGACCACAAGCTCCGGTGGAGCAGCAGAAGCTGCTGAGGCTAGCAGGACCATAGACCTATAGAACTAGAGTTACATACAGATGTAGGAATCTACTTCTAAATTTCTATGTGCTCTGTCTTCTTCTGGGTTTTTGGTGTGTTTGAGTCACAGCGCCCCTCAAGGCCTGGCAGGTGTACTACATGAGCCGTGGTCATGGTGACGTGTGGACGGGAGGTTTTTGGAGGCTCTTTTTCGTCGTGTGGATGTTCCTTTAGAAAGCAGAGCTCATCTACCTGTGAGAGGGTCAAAGGTCATATCCACTACCAGACACTAGGTATTTCCTCAGTGGACACAAAGGGACAATCTGACACACCGACGCTTTTACTTTCCTAGTCTTGGTTCTGAGGTGCTCACCTGTGGAATAAGGTACCGTGCAGTACCTCAGTGTCGAGTAACATTTAGTAGAATTTAGGGACGCTCAATTACTCAAGTTTTAATCGTGATTACAATTATGGCACCAGACGATCTCAAATTTCATATACCGTATTTTCCGCACTATAAGGCACCTAAATACCTCCAATTTTCTCAAAAGCTGCCAGTGCGCCTTATATATGGACGATTGCTCTACTTCAGATTGCTATTTGACAGCTGAACAACCAGAAGCTTTTATTTTGACAACTCTAACTTCTCAACGGGATCTTCAGAGCGGACGACACTCCTCACAACACCTTCATCACTCATGGTTGCACACCAACATTCTAACAAACCAAAATAAACTAGATGAAATAATTACTCCCTAAACTGGGGAACAAAAACACATAAACACAATCAACACAACACCAAGCCCAACAACAACCCACAATAACCTCCAACAACACAAAACATGAATTCCCATCATGCCTTGCATCCTGAGCTCCTCAGTGCAGCCGATAGCTGCAATGAATTATGGGAGTTTCTGTTTGTGGTGTTTTAAATGCAATTATTGGGGGTTATATTTGGTTTGTGGTGTCGGTAATAATTGTGTTGTGTTTTTGTTGCTTAGTTCATGTAGTTTAGTTTATTACCGGTAGTTGTAAGTTGTCAACCAGCAGTGAAGAAGGTTTTGTGTGTAGTGTCCTCCTGGCATAGGCTGCATGTAGGACTATCAAAATAAAGTGTGTGCACCTCTCTGGGTGTTAGAATCAGTGGAAAATGTAACCTAATGGCTTTGAGCTATAAAGGTTATGACCACTGGTCTATTCCATGCGCCTTATAATGTGGTGGCCTTATATATGAACAAAGTTGTAAATTATGTCAATCAATGGAGGTGAGCCTTATAATCTGGTGCCTTATAGTGCGGAAAATACGGTAATCAAGGAAAAACAATTTGGTCATGGAGCCGATGAAGGCAGTTTGTTCAGCAAGGAACTCAGGAACTCCAAACTTTATCCTCTATTAATCCACACTTCTCAGTAACTCTTCTTTTCTCTCTCTCCAACCTGAGAGCGCAGCGCCACACGCTGGTACACCAAAATACTACCGACCAGAAACCCCGCCTCTCTACAAAATAAAGTTCCCCACTGTGGTGATCAGTTAAGGTCATAATTCACCCAGCGACTGTGGGGCATAGCTAGAAAACTCTAGATGCCTGCAGCGCCGCCATCTTGGATAGGTCTCCTGCTCCTGCTGAACATACAGATCCCAGCCTAGAAAATCCACCAACACATTCATAGTTCACTTGCTCGTTCACACAGCAACACAGAAAGACCTCATTTTAAAGCCAAGGAAAAGCTCTATCTTGTGGAAACTTCATGGAAAAATGATTGGGAGGGGGTAAAAGTCCTTTTGCGTCCTCCCACCACCATTTCTCTGGTCTTGGTTTGAGGTGGTTGGAGTCCAAGTCCTGGATCACTTTTCTGTCCTCCTCCTCCCGTCCACCACTTCTAGATCCAACGTGGCTTTGTGGTCGGTGAACTTCTGCACGTGGCAGGACTCCGACTTGTATTTGAAGTGGGGTGTGTGACGAGTGACCAGGACTGGAGATAGCAGAGTCCCCGGTGGTGCCCCGGTGCTGCTGGCCCCGGTGCTGCTGGCCCCGGTGGTGCTGGCCCCGGTGGTGCCCCGGTGCTGCTGGCCCCGGTGCTGCTGGCCCCGGTGGTGCTGGCCCCGGTGGTGCCCCGGTGCTGCTGGCCCCGGTGGTGCCCCGGTGCTGCTGGCCCCGGTGCTGCTGACCCCGGTGGTGCCCCGGTGTTGCTGGCCCCGATGCTGCTGGCCCCGGTGGTGCCCCGGTGCTGCTGGCCCCGATGCTGCTGGCCCCGGTGGTGCCCCGGTGCTGCTGACCCCGGTGGTGCCCCAGTGCTGCTGGCCCCGGTGCTGCTGGCCCCGGTGCTGCTGACCCTGGTGGTGCCCCGGTGCTGCTGACCCCGGTAGTGCCCCGGTGCTGCTGGCCCCGGTGGTGCCTCGGTGGTGCTGGCCCCGGTGGTGCCCCGGTGCTGCTGGCCCCGATGCTGCTGGCCCCGGTGGTGCCCCGGTGCTGCTGACCCCGGTGGTGCCCCGGTGCTGCTGACCCCGGTGGTGCCCCGGTGCTGCTGACCCCGGTGGTGCCCCGGTGCTGCTGGCCCCGGTGGTGCCCCGGTGCTGCTGACCCCGGTGGGGGACCCGCAGTCCCCCAGTCCAACATTCTGGTGTATCGGAATAATAGAATACGTCAAAGTCAGTGAAAGAGTAACATTTTCAATGTTGTTTTTTTTTAAGAAACTTGCATTTAAATAGAAGTGGCCATAATAAAAGAAAGTGACCACGAAGGTGAAGATGCTCCATCTGATTGGCTGTTCAAAGCACATGGACTCTTAACAGCTCTGACTTTCAAAGTAACTTTCATCCGGCCGTGTTTCCCCTCTTTGTCACGCAGTCATGAAGGAAGCCGAGTGTGAGGACGTCCACACCGCCGACGAGGAAGACGAGGAGGAAGAAGAGAAGCCGGTGGGGAGGGAGGGCGCTGCCCTGGACCAGGCCTCAGCCCCCCTCCCTCACATCCAGACCCCAGACTTCTCCATGGAGCCCCAGGACTCCCCGGGGGAGGGGGGCAGCTCCCTGGAGGGCAACTCGGACGGGGCTGAGGCAGGTGGGGGAGTCGCTCACCACACAGCAGGGGGTCTTCTTGTGGGTCGACTGGTTGGGATGCGGTGACACCGTCACCGTTTAATCAAAGGAATATCAGTGGAGCCAAAAAGAAAATGTCTTCAGATGATGAGATGTAAAATACTGTGGCTGCTCCTGCAGAGGGTCTCGGTCTGGTAAAGTCCGTTTCCACTTGTCCTCTGCTCTGGTCTTTCTCTCACTTCCCACCGAAACCTTCACCCAGATGTTTGTGAGCATTTCTGACTTCTGTTTTTTCTTTTTGTTAAAAAAGGATTTTTCCTATTTTAGATCTTTATTGAAAAGGGAAGTTCGATGAGATCAAACAAAAATGTTGCTGCTTGAACATCTCGACATTTGTTTTGGCTGGAAACAGGAGAGCAACACCTTTACAATGGAAACCATTTAAAAAAAACCATTTAGAATTCAAATATTTGCATACTATAGTATTTTCTGAGGTGTGAAGGTTAATTTATTATACCCATTGGATGTTAATATGGAAATACTGGTTCCAGAACCCTGCAAGTCAATTCAGTTTAATTTATCCAGTGTCAGGAAAAACACAGAACCTTCTCATGTGGCGATAATTAGGACTAAACGTGTCATGGTGGTTCGCTGCAGTATAAGACAACAAGCCTGGGTCTTGTCTGCAGCGGCCCACTGTTGTTTAGATCAGTGTTTTTCAACCACTGGAAATTATGTGTGGGAAATTATCCAATTTCACATTTTTTCTAAAAAAACATTTACCCTCACAGCCGCTGTCAGAGCAGTGTGCAGAGTAATCATGTATAAATACTGTGGTGAGCGCCACGGAAGAACTGCTCTGAGTGGAGATTCTATTCTGCCAGCTGATCACCAGAGGCTTTTATTTTGACATGACCACACGCAACTGGAACTTCATCACAGGATGAGACTCCACACAACATTTCTCACTCCTGGTTGATCTCCAACATCCAACAAACCAAACTAGACGACATAATGAACGATCTGAACCGAGGAACAAAAACACAACACAAACACAAACCAACACACAACAACCCCGACAATAACCTCCATAACCTCCGGCTACACACAACCTGAACTCCCATCATGCCCTGCAGCGACCAACTCCGTGATGCTACAATACTCTTCACCACTAGAGGGCAGCACAGAACTTTGCCGGTGAAATGTAAAGTGACAGACGTCAGTGTGGTTCATCTCCACCTCCTGCTACCATCTTGTATCAAAGTACTGTGTCAGTGACAGTGATGGAGAAGTTTTTGAAAACCAGGATCTCAGCTCTTCATCCATCAGGTCCAGGTTTCACACTGAGGGAGGCACTATTAAAAAAAGTCCTTGCTTTCTGGATTTACTGGATTCCTGTTGATAAAACTTTGATGAGAACGACTTTATATTGTTAATAGAGGCTACAGAGTTTAACTTTTTAACATTTTCAGGTGGAGGTGTGCCTCCAGATTCTTCCAAAGAAAAGAGTGTGTCTTGGCTCAAACAGAAAAACAGTTTTAAAGAGTAGATTTTAAAGACTGACTGAGCGACGAGAAGTGCTCTGGTCCAAACTCCAGGCTCTCGTCTCACTTGAATGTACCTCAGCGGTTTATCCTCGGTGAGTGATGTTAACTTGTGAATGTTGCTGGTTTCAGGGCAGCAGTTTTGTGGAGACACCTACATCTGCTCCCTGTGTGGGGTCTTCTGCCCCGACTCCTTGTTCCTGGAGGAGCACGTCAAGCTGCTGCACCCGGACTCTGCCGAGGCCCTGCAGTCCACGTCCTCGTCCCTGGTCAGCCTGGGCCAGGCCAGCGGCGAGTCCGGGAGGCCTGAAGGCCTGTCGGGCGAGGGCCACATGGCGCCGGGCCTGGGTGGCAGGAGGGAGGCCAAGGGCGACGGCGGGTACGAGTGCGGGGACTGCGGGCGCCACTTCAACTACCTGGGCAACCTGCGGCAGCACCAGCGCATCCACACCGGGGAGAAGCCCTTCATGTGTCCGGAGTGCGGCGAGAGCTTCCGCCACGCGGCGCGGCTAAAGAGCCACCGGCTGGTCCACAGCGGCGCCCAGAGCCCCTTCCCCTGCCTGCAGTGTGGGAAGGGCTTCTCCGTGCTGTCCGGACTCAAGAGACACCAGCGCGTCCACACCGGCGAGAGTCCGTACGCCTGCCCGCAGTGTGGCCGGCGCTTCAAGGAGCTGGGGAACCTGTACACTCACCAGAGGATCCACAGCGGCGCCACGCCCTACTGCTGCCAGCAGTGTGGACGCAGGTTTCGCCATCTGGGCACCTACAAGAGCCACCGCTGCAGCGTGCCGCAGTGAGCTGCCGCCGCCGCCGCCGCCGGGCGGGATGGAAGCGCTGGAGGGAGACGTGGAGCCGCCGCCCTCACTTGGCTCTTGTTCGCCACGAGCTCTCCTGCCACTTCCAGCCAGAACTCTTATCGGCTGTCATGGAACTGACTGTTCTCCTTCCTGTCGCCGGAAACTGAACCCTTGAAGTTGTTTCCTAAACGACCAAGCGTCTTGAGGATTGTACGGACAAACTAGTAGTTAGCAGACTGCAGCTGAACTGTTGTGATGAGAAGTTAGACAACACATTCATTAAAGGCCACATGGAGCATGTGAGGAGCGAAGGCCTGTTGGGGTCCGGCTCGGTCTGTTGGGGGTCCGGCTCTGTCTGTTGGGGGTCCGGCTCTGTCTGTTGGGGTCCGGCTCGGTCTGTTGGGGTCCGGCTCGGTCTGTTGGGGGTCCGGCTCTGTCTGTTGGGGTCCGGCTCGGTCTGTTGGGGGTCCGGCTCGGTCTGTTGGGGGTCCGGCTCGGTCTGTTGGGGGTCCGGCTCGGTCTGTTGGGGTCCGGCTCGGTCTGTTGGGGTCCGGCTCGGTCTGTTGGGGGTCCGGCTCGGTCTGTTGGGGGTCCGGCTCTGTCTGTTGGGGGTCCGGCTCTGTCTGTTGGGGGTCCGGCTCTGTCTGTTGGGGTCCGGCTCGGTCTGTTGGGGTCCGGCTCGGTCTGTTGGGGGTCCGGCTCTGTCTGTTGGGGTCCGGCTCGGTCTGTTGGGGGTCCGGCTCGGTCTGTTGGGGGTCCGGCTCGGTCTGTTGGGGGTCCGGCTCGGTCTGTTGGGGTCCGGCTCGGTCTGTTGGGGTCCGGCTCGGTCTGTTGGGGGTCCGGCTCGGTCTGTTGGGGGTCCGGCTCGGTCTGTTGGGGTCCGGCTCGGTCTGTTTGGGTCCGGCTCGGTCTGTTGGGGGTCCGGCTCGGTCTGTTGGGGGTCCGGCTCGGTCTGTTGGGGTCCGGCTCGGTCTGTTGGGGGTCCGGCTCGGTCTGTTGGGGGTCCGGCTCGGTCTGTTGGGGTCCGTGTCGAGAGCCTCCAGCTCTCCTGACAGGATCCCACAACGCTCCCAGACCAAACCAGAGACGTAACCTGTCCTCCTCCCCGTCAATCATGTCTGGTGAACTCCTGGTGGGAGGAGCCTCTCCTGGTGGGAGGGGCCTCTCCTGGTGGGAGGAGCCTCTCCTGGTGGGAGGAGCCACTCCTGGTGGGAGGAGCCTCTCCTGATGGGAGGAGCCTCTCCTGGTGCTGAACTCCTCAATACCTCCAGTGGAGGATTAGCGTTGACGCTCTTCTTGGTTCTGGGGGTGACTGAGCGGCTGCGATCGGCCCAATAGAACCCAGAATGTTCTGGCCTCCTCTTACAACACAAGCTGAGATCTGGACCAAAGTAGTCCAGGTGGACCACCGAGGGCCGGGGGAGAAGCACCAACCCCAGTCAGTCAACGGTTCAGGAACTTTTGATCAAACTTCACATCAAATCAAGTTGTTTAAGTGCAAAGTGATGTAGATTGTGAGTGGACCTCACTTCCTGGTTCCACTCGGTGGTTGATGTGAAGTTCCTTCACGCGTTCCTGAAGCTCCAAACACGCCGGGGCAAACAAAGTCACATTTCACATTTGTAGTTCTACTAATTTCCAGTAAAAACACTTGAATTAGAAGAGTCTTGTCCAGTTTCAGTCACACTGGGACGTGTTCCTCGAGGCGCAGGTCAGGAGACACATGGAAATAAGCAAACTGTAAACGCTTTTAATTTGGAGGGACGTTTTGAGGCCACTTCCAACACGTCGGCCATGATGGCTCCTCCAAACAAAGGACGCCACTGGTCAGGATTCAGGAAGTTCCACCTGAAGGTCGTTAGCATGTGGCAGCGTATCGTCATGTTGATCAGTCACTGACTGAAACTGAAACTGAAACTGAAACTCGTGATTTCAAGTTTTCACATCCGCAGCAGAGTTTGCGGTTTCAGGCCTCGTTCACACCGTTTCCAATTCAAGGGGAAAAATGTCGGTTACTTTTTGGGGGTCGTTTCCATGACAACGTGGTCGGTCACTGAGAACTGAAGCTTTGGAAAACCCGCTTCCGTGGTGGAAGAAGTTTTTCCAAACACTTGTCGACTGTTCTCTGTGTAAAAACCTTTGAAGTGATTGGTTGTGAAGATTCCTTCAGTGTTTTAACCTTCATCACACCTCGTCTGCATCACATGGAGACACACTGCTACTGGCAGCCTGTGCTGGTGCAGTGCTCGGGTCTCATTCGGAAGGTTGCAGGTTTGATTCCCCACCTGTCCACAGGTGTCCTTGACACTCGTCCCCAGCTTGCTCCAGTGGCTGGACCAGGAGGCTCCAGTGGTGTGACTGTGATTACGGATCTGAAGCGCTTTGGGACGGTTCTATAGGGAAATCCTCAGATTGTTACGATTCTGATTCCATTTTGGATCCTGCTTAACGATTCGGTTCTTCATTGATTCCTGTATCGGTTGCCATTTATCAATCAAAGCTGCAGTATTGGCAGCAGAGGACGTGCTAACGTTGGAGCGCTGGGTGGAGATCCCCTCTGGAGCGGATCAACGCCCCTCGTCGCTCCTGCTGCACACGTTTCTGCATGTTGCTCGTAGTTCCTCCCTGTGATCAAATGTCCACTTTGCACGTTGCCCTGTTGTCGTCTTTTCCCCTGGAATGGAACAGATGTGAGTGTTTGTGGCGTTCGGCCGCCATGTTTCCTGTCTGGTGACCGCCGTCAGACCTGAGCTTGTCCAGAGCCGGAGGCTGAGGAACCTGCTGGCAGTGAGAGGAAGGTTGGACACCGGCTGCTCGGTGCTCCATGAAGCTGCTCGGTGCTTCATGAAGCTGCTCGGTGCTTCACGAAGCTGCTCGTGCTTCACGGAGCTCCATGAAGCTGCTCGGTGCTCCATGAAGCTGCTCGGTGCTCCATGAAGCTGCTCGGTGCTCCATGAAGCTGCTCGGTGCTTCACGAAGCTCCATGAAGCTGCTCGGTGCTCCACGAAGCTGCTCGGTGCTCCATGAAGCTGCTCGGTGCTTCACGAAGCTCCATGAAGCTGCTCGGTGCTCCATGAAGCTGCTCGGTGCTTCACAAAGCTCCATGAAGCTGCTCGGTGCTTCACGAAGCTCCATGAAGCTGCTCGGTGCTCCATGAAGCTGCTCGGTGCTTCACAAAGCTCCATGAAGCTGCTCGGTGCTTCACGAAGCTCCATGAAGCTGCTCGGTGCTTCACGAAGCTCCATGAAGCTGCTCGGTGCTTCACGAAGCTGCTCGGTGCTTCATGTGGTCTAGAATACAAAACCAGTATAACCCAAAGCTCCAGGCTCAATATTTAGTTATTTTACGTTTGTCTGTATGAGAGTTGTGCATTGACTAAACAAAGAAAAACTTTTTAAAAAGAGACAAAAGGAAGTGACAAGAGAACAGATTCCATATAAATAGTCTTCTTAAATTTGTCTGTAAAACAAGCTGGAAGATTGAATTTGTAAAAAAAAAAAAGAACAAGTGGGAATTTATCCAGAGCTGTTGAAGAACCACTGACAATCTGCTTTCTAATAAACACTTATGATTCAATCTGAGGCCGTTCTTGTTTCTCTAACTCAAGACTGAAGAATGTGCCTGATGTTCCATGTGCATGTGATTTCTGCATGAACTGGTCTCACGTCTAATTGAATTCCACACCAGCACAAAGTGTACCTCTGCAACCGTCATGCCAGAAAGAGCTGATGTCCCTCCACAGCAGGGGGTCCAGACTGTTCTCACCAGAGGCCTCATGTGGAGAAAGTCGTTAACAGCCTCTCCTTCCAGGTGAGCTTCATATTGACTCATGTGGTCTATATTGGGCACCCAGATATATATTTATTACAAATACAGTACAATCAAGTAAATATACAAATGAATGGAGCAAAAAAAAAGGAAGGTTGTGTCGGAGTGCATTCTAATGTATTGTGTACTGTGTACTACTAAATACTACATTGTTGTGTGATCAATTGTAGGATCAGTTGATATTGAACGAACCAAATATGTTCTAGAAGAAACATTCTTATTTAAAGGCACAGAACTAAATCTATTTAAAGATATATACAATATATATGCATATATGCACATGTATATTTAGTATATACAAAATGAATAGTAAGTAAAATGGGGCTTCAGGAGCCGCTGGGTCCAGTTTCCTCTGGATGGCTGGACAAAGAACATGTTGCTGTAATAACATTTGAATTGACTCTTGAATGTTTTGCTTTGTTGAAAATAACCACAATCTCAATAAAGTTGATTTTAATGAAACATCCTGGTGCATCATAAAGTGAAATGTGAAGAACGGAGCCCCTCTATAAAAGCTGTACAGCCACGGTGTGTTTGAAGTGGAGCCGGGGCTGCAGGGAGCCTCGTGCAGCGTTCAACTGGCAACCATTTGTCTTCACCACGTCCCTCAACTCTTCTCACTGGAAAACACTTCAGACGGCTCGGAGCTGAAAATGACGGATGAATGACTTGCTGCCTAAAACAGTGGCTCCAAACCCAGTCTCATGTTTGGGCCGTGTTCCAGTCCAGTATTAATGGCTTCTGCTGCTGAGGCCTATTAAAAATGAACTACGGGCCACAGTTGGCCCACAGCCTGGATACCAGCCTGGACACCAGCCTGGATACCAGCCTGGATACCAGCCTGGATACCAGTCTGAATACCAGTCTGGATTCCAGTCTGAATACCAGTCTGAATACCAGTCTGGATACCAGTCTGGATTCCAGCCTGGATACCAGTCTGAATACCAGTCTGAATACCAGTCTGGATACCAGCCTGGATACCAGTCTGGACACCAGCCTGGATACCAGTCTGGATACCAGTCTGGATTCCAGCCTGGATACCAGTCTGAATACCAGTCTGAATACCAGTCTGAATACCAGTCTGGATACCAGCCTGGATACCAGCCTGGATACCAGTCTGGATACCAGTCTGAATACCAGTCTGGATACCAGTCTGGATTCCAGCCTGGATACCAGTCTGGATACCAGCCTGGATTCCAGTCTGAATACCAGCCTGGATACCAGTCTGGATACCAGCCTGAATACCAGTCTGGATACCAGTCTGGATTCCAGCCTGGATTCCAGTCTGAATACCAGCCTGGATACCAGTCTGGACACCAGTCTGAATACCAGTCTGAATACCAGTCTGGATACCAGTCTGGATACCAGTCTGAATACCAGTCTGAATACCAGTCTGGATACCAGTCTGGACACCAGTCTGAATACCAGTCTGGATACCAGTCTGAATACCAGTCTGAATACCAGCCTGGATTCCAGCCTGAATACCAGTCTGGATACCAGCCTGGATTCCAGTCTGGATACCAGTCTGAATACCAGTCTGAATACCAGTCTGGATACCAGCCTGGATACCAGTCTGGACACCAGCCTGGACACCAGTCTGGATACCAGTCTGAATACCAGTCTGGATACCAGTCTGGATTCCAGCCTGGATACCAGTCTGAATACCAGTCTGGATACCAGCCTGGATACCAGTCTGAATACCAGTCTGAATACCAGTCTGGATACCAGTCTGGATACCAGTCTGAATACCAGTCTGAATACCAGTCTGGATACCAGCCTGGATACCAGTCTGGACACCAGCCTGGATACCAGTCTGGATACCAGTCTGGATACCAGTCTGAATACCAGTCTGGATACCAGCCTGAATACCAGTCTGGATACCAGTCTGGATACCAGCCTGGATTCCAGCCTGGATACCAGTCTGAATACCAGTCTGGATTCCAGCCTGGATACCAGTCTGAATACCAGTCTGGATACCAGCCTGGATTCCAGTCTGAATACCAGTCTGAATACCAGTCTGAATACCAGTCTGAATACCAGTCTGGATACCAGCCTGAATACCAGTCTGGATACCAGTCTGGATACCAGCCTGGATTCCAGCCTGGATTCCAGCCTGGATTCCAGCCTGGATACCCCTGAATTACACAATGAATGTAATCCAGAGCAAAAACTAGTTTAACTTTGAAAATGGAGATGATACAACTGATAACTGTGGTCTCCTCCCTCCTCTGGCTCCGGTCACGTTCCCTGTTCATTTTAAAATACCAGTGCTCACTTTGAAAGCATTACATGGCCAAACACCATTTTACATTTCCAACCTCCGTCACCCATACGCCCCAAAAAGAGTTTGTAGGTCTGGCCAACAGATGTTCAGCTCAGGTCCCGTGGTCATGATGCATCTGAAGCTCGAGTCCCAAAGCAGTGGAAACGTTTCCACTGCAGCCCAGTGTCCACGCCTCTGCTGCAGTGGAAACGCTTCGACTGCAGCCCAGTGTCCACGCCTCTGCCGCAGTGGAAACTCTTCCACTGCAGCCCAGTGTCCACGCCTCTGCTGCAGTGGAAACTCTTCCACTGCAGCCCAGTGTCCACGCCTCTGCTGCAGTGGAAACTCTTCCACTGCAGCCCAGTGTCCACACCTCTGCCGCAGTGGAAACTCCTCCACTGCAGCCCAGTGTCCACGCCTCTGCTGCAGTGGAAACTCTTCCACTGCAGCCCAGTGTCCACGCCTCTGCTGCAGTGGAAACTCTTCCACTGCAGCCCAGTGTCCACACCTCTGCCGCAGTGGAAACTCCTCCACTGCAGCCCAGTGTCCACGCCTCTGCTGCAGTGGAAACTCTTCCACTGCAGCCCAGTGTCCACGCCTCTGCTGCAGTGGAAACTCTTCCACTGCAGCCCAATGTCCACGCCTCTGCTGCAGTGGAAACTCTTCCACTGCAGCCCAATGTCCACACCTCTGCCACAGTGGAAACTCTTCCACTGCAGCCCAGTGTCCACAGCCTCTGCTGCAGTGGAAACTCTTCCACTGCAGCCCAATGTCCACGCCTCTGCTGCAATGGAAACTCTTCCACTGCAGCCCAATGTCCACAGCCTCTGCTGCAGTGGAAACTCTTCCACTGCAGCCCAATGTCCACGCCTCTGCTGCAATGGAAACTCTTCCACTGCAGCCCAATGTCCACGTCTCTGCCGCAGTGGAAACTCTTCCACTGCAGCCCAGTGTCCACGCCTCTGCTGCAGTGGAAACTCTTCCACTGCAGCCCAATGTCCACACCTCTGCCACAGTGGAAACTCTTCCACTGCAGCCCAGTGTCCACAGCCTCTGCTGCAGTGGAAACTCTTCCACTGCAGCCCAATGTCCACGCCTCTGCTGCAATGGAAACTCTTCCACTGCAGCCCAATGTCCACGTCTCTGCCGCAGTGGAAACTCTTCCACTGCAGCCCAGTGTCCACGCCTCTGCTGCAGTGGAAACTCTTCCACTGCAGCCCAGTGTCCACGCCTCTGCTGCAGTGGAAACTCTTCCACTGCAGCCCAGTGTCCACACCTCTGCTGCAGTGGAAACTCTTCCACTGCAGCCCAGTGTCCACGCCTCTGCTGCAGTGGAAACTTTTCCACTGCAGCCCAATGTCCACGCCTCTGGATCCTTTATGAAGCAGCTCTAAACAGTTTGGTTCTACTTTGACCCGTCGCTGCTCATTCTTACTCTTTTGTATAACCATGTACTCTATACCTTGAACTATCACATCTCTGTTTGACTTATTTTTAACTATCTTTACTTTATTTTTCTTCTTTTCTGTTTTTAAGTGCTGTGAAGCACCTTGTGCCTCGTGTCTGGGAAAGGTGCTATGTAAATAAAGTTCTATTCTATAAAGATGTCAGTGTGTTTTTCTTCGTCAAACCAACCGAGATCATGTTGCTTTTGTTCAGCTTTGTAATTACAGCTTGGAAAGTTACGGTTCTCTCATTTTAGATTCTGAAATTGTTTCAAGTGTTTTTTGCCATTTTAGTAATTTCATTCTAAAGCAGTTTAGATTTTTTGAGATATTTTTGGCTCTTTTATCTTTTCAGCTGTTTTGTTTTTTTCTCTTTTTACTTTCCCAGTAGTTTCATTGGTTTGAGCTGATTTCTTTCACTTTAGTCACTTCAGTTGGAAAGGTTTTCTTTTTCTTTGAACCATTTTCAGCCTTTTTTTTTTTATTTGTGCACATTTGTTATTACTAGTTTTAAATGATTTTAATTTAAGTATTTTTTTAAACTTGACTTGAAACTATTCTTGTTGTGCAATTTGAAAATGTCCTCTAATTCAGTGAAAGCATGTTGGTGCCACTACAGAGCAACAGGTTTCAGAGCTCCGGTCCGACTTAATATCTAATATTTTCACATTCAGGAGGACTTTTGGATCATTTTTCCTCCCACATGGTTTCGGTTGGTGAACAGTTTCTATCCAGCTTCATTCATTTCTGAGCGAGCCTCAGAATTCTACATATTTCGTCTCATTGTCACCACTGATACACTTTCCCCTTCTGCAGTCCAAACCCCGAGGCAGCACAGCAGCCCTGCACCATGATGCTGCCTCCACTGTGCTGCAGTCTGGACAACACTGTCGTGTTTGTCTGCAGTGATTTTTGACTTTCCCTGAGGTGCATGTCATGTTCTTCTTCTCTGTCAGTCCTGTGATGAGCATCTTGTCACCTCGGCTGTGTGCATGATGTAATCCCAGCAGGAGTACTGGATGCTTTCATTATGCACTAACTCTGACTGTGGCTCGGTCCAGTCTGATGCTCCTCAGCTCTTCTTGTTGGAAGCTTTTCAGAAGCTGCTCACATTCCTGCAGAGACCAACCTGAGTCAGTGTTGATTACACTTTGGAGTTAATAAGCTTTGTTGTAGAAAAGCCTTAAGGTTCAATTTGTTTTTTTCCAACATTGCTGTGCTTTTTTATTGGCTGTGTTCAGTAGAACTGTGAAGTGACTTTTCAAATGATTCAGCGACTTCCAGAAGTATTGAAGTCCCCTGCTGCAGTTTGGCAAAGATTTCTCATTTCACCTTCAACCTTCATGAGTTCCAATCGTAGAACTACAGAAAACGTGTATGTGCTATATCCTCCCCCCAATAAAACACTTCAGAAAAGCATCTTGGACTGTCCCGTCAGTTCCCGTCCCTCCAGCAGAGGGCAGCACGTCACCTGTTGTCAGGTTCCCTCATCACAAAGGTTTCCTTCAAGCAGCATGTTGGTTTTTTTTATTAGAAGGAATCATTTTTAACAATCATGACATTAACAGTCATATAAAATATACAAATAATAAACCATTTTAAAGAAAAGAAATAAGTGTGAAGGTAGACCATAGCAACAAAGATGAAATAAAGAGAAATAAAAAGGACATAAAATAGAGAAAGAAGGATTTGTGTCCATCAGTTTTACATCTGGCAGGTTGAGGAGTTTCACAGCTTCTGTGTCTTCATGTGTTTCAGTGATGAAAAGAAGGAACACAGTTCTTTGTGGAACATACACATTTGGTTTACATTTTAGAAATCTATTTTTGTGAACAAAAAACTTTGCTAGAATTACAATGGACATGTCATGCAAAGAATTCTTAATTGTAAAACCGTATCAAATACTTGTCCATAACAAACACCATGTTCGAGCACAGGGGTGTCCATTAGTGCACGTGGCACCAGGACACCCTAGGCCGGAGGTCAATGATAGACTTTGTGGTCGTGTCATCTGATCTCTGGCCGTGTGTCTTGGACACTCGGGTAAAGAGAGGGGCAGAGCTGTCAACTGATCACCACCTGGTGGTGAGTTGGATGCGCTGGACTGGGAGGAGGCCGGATAGACTCGGCAGGCCCAAACGTGTTGTGAGGGTCTGCTGGGAACATCTGGCCGAGCCTTCCGTCCGCGCAGCCTTCAACTCCCACCTCCGGGAGAGCTTCTCACAGATCCCGAGGGAGGTTGGAGACATTGAGTCCGAGTGGACCATGTTCTCAACTTCCATTGTCGAAGCTGCTGCTCGGAGCTGTGGCCGCAGGGTCTCTGGCGCCTGTCGTGGTGGCAATCCCCGAACCCGGTGGTGGCAACCGGAAGTAAGGGATGCCGTCAAGCTGAAGAAGGAGTCCTACCGGGCACTGTTAGCTCATAGGACTCCCGAGGCAATCGACAGGTACCGGCAGGCCAAGCGAACCCCGGCCCACGTCTGGGGTCTGCGAGGAGTTCCTGAAGGCCATGGAGGAGGACTATCGGTCGGCCCCGAGGAAATTCTGGCAAACCATTCGGCGCCTCAGGAGGGGGAAGCAGTTCTCCACCAACACTGTTTACAGTTGTTGGGATCTGCAGGACCACAGAAAGTTTGTTCATTTCTGGGGAAAGACAATATTCATTTGTCATGAGACGCAGTCATGACATGAATTCTGACCCAGGAATGTGATGGCCTTTCACACCTAGAGTGGGAAGGGGGGGACATTCTCCAGGACCTTCCTCCCCCCCCTTTCTGCTCAAGACTCTTCCCCCATGCATGTAGCCAGTCATTGATTGGTTGAAGCTCTCAGGCTTCGACACCTCTCAATCCACACGTGGAACAAAGAGCCTGCGAAGCCAGGCTTCTTTCTCGCTTGCACAACTACACTCTGAGTAGGTGAGTTGCTAGAGGAGCAGCTCACCCAGTGTTAGCACACAGCTAACACGAGAGGCCGGCAACCAGAGGCCTCCACTCCTCAACTCATCTGCTGACCCGGCCACGAGGGTCAGACCTTCCCCTGATCCAGAGACCAGCACCCAGAGTCTGATCTCCAGGGAAACCAACCAGTTCCTCCAGGACAGGACCAGGGAAACGACGCCTCATAGAACTTCTTTGTGTTTTTCCTGAACAAGCAGGAAAACCATCACAGACCTGAGCGACCAGCTCCTCAGTCTGGACAAAAGGAACAACCAGGAGCTGTAAGAAAGACTCCTGAAACATCAACTTCATCTTCTTCTCCTCAGCCTGCAGAACCAGCAACCACAGTTAGCAGGAGGTGCTAACTACAGGAGAAGACACCAGCTTCCCTCCAGCAGGACAACAACCGAACTCCTTCAAGGAAGTGGGAACAACTGGGCATTACTTGAGATTAGTTAAACCTGATGCTATGATAGAACTGTTTAACTTTATGAAGATGTGTTGGTTCTGTTACAGTGATTGAGTTCTATAGATAATGATATTAGGAGCAGTTATCAACCTGTAAACCAACGTTAGCTCTGCCACAGACACAGGGTCTGCATGCTAATCTTTGCTTTACTAACTAGTTAACTCACAACCCTACACATATCACATCAAAGACAACATCACACAGTAACTGAACACCATCTGACGACTCCTGACGTTTTACAAAACAAGTCTCATTCACATCAACTCATTCTAGAAATGGTCCTTTAGCAGAGACACACCGGAAGCAGATGCTACGGCTAGCTTCTATTGTTCCATTGCTACCAGCACATGGCCGAGACCCAGGACAGACCTCCTGTTCTCTGATCACCTCCATTTGGAATGTAGTTTCTTGTGATCCGCCATCTTGTTTTGTAGTTCCATCACACGTCACACACACACACACTCCAACTCTGTCTCTCTCTCTCTCTCTCTCTCCACACACACACACACACACACACACACACACACACACACACACACACACACACACACACACACACACACACACACACACACACCCACACACACCAAGCTGTATATAGGTAGTTAGAATCTGTGTTTTATTTGTTTTCATTGTTAATAAATATATTTTTGGAATCATACTTGCTGTTTTATTAATGAGCACAAAGGAGAATGAAATGTCGACTCTTCTGTGTCAAGAACTCTAAAATCCTTAAATCTTTACTGTTAATTCTGGTAATTGTAATTAATTTAACTATTAATTCAAATTCATGATGAACTGTTTAGTATATCTTATGAGACTGATAGAACTGAACTGGCTATCATTTCCTGTTAAGACAGGTGGAGCTCCGAGGTTCTGATACACATCAGATTACATTTCAATAACATTATTAATAACTATCTTTGATAATTATTAATCATTATCGATAGCCAACCATAACATAAATAGTGATCCATTTGAGGACATAATGGTCCCAACACAGTGAAGGTGGGGGGCTGTTGACCTCAACTGGAGATCCTGTCAGGCGGTGGAAGGAATACTTCGAGGACCTCCTCAATCCCACCACCACGTCTTCCATTGAGGAAGCAGAGGCTGGGCGGGGACAGTACCTCTGGACTGGCAGACCGGGGTGGTGGTCCCTCTCTTCAAGAAGGGGGATCGGAGGGTGTGTTCCAACTACAGAGGGATCACACTCTTCAGCCTCCCCGGGAAAGTCTATTCCAGGGTACTGGAGAGGAGGGTCCGGCCGTTAGTCGAACCTCGGATCCAAGAGGAACAATGCGGTTTTCGTCCTGCTCGTGGAACACTGGACCAGCTCTATACCCTCCACCAGGTTCTCCTGATGGTGGAACACTGGACCAGCTCTATACCCTCCACCAGGTTCTCCTGATGGTGGAACACTGGACCAGCTCTATACCCTCCACCAGGTTCTCCTGATGGTGGAACACTGGACCAGCTCTATACCCTCCTCCAGGTTCTCCTGATGGTGGAACACTGGACCAGCTCTATACCCTCCACCAGGTTCTCCTGATGGTGGAACACTGGACCAGCTCTATACCCTCCACCAGGTTCTCCTGATGATGGAACACTGGACCAGCTCTATACCCTCCACCAGGTTCTCCTGATGGTGGAACACTGGACCAGCTCTATACCCTCCACCAGGTTCTCCTGATGGTGGAACACTGGACCAGCTCTAGACCCTCCACCAGGTTCTCCTGATGGTGGAACACTGGACCAGCTCTAGACCCTCCACCAGGTTCTCCTGATGGTGGAACACTGGACCAGCTCTATACCCTCCACCAGGTTCTCCTGATGATGGAACACTGGACCAGCTCTATACCCTCCACCAGGTTCTCCTGATGATGGAACACTGGACCAGCTCTATACCCTCCACCAGGTTCTCCTGATGGTGGAACACTGGACCAGCTCTATACCCTCCACCAGGTGCTTGAGGGTTCATGGGAGTTCGCCCAACCAGTCCACATGTGTTTTGTGGATCTGGAGAAGGCGTTCGACCGCGTCCCCCGAGATGTCCTGTGGGGGGTGCTCCGGGAGTACGGAGTCCGGGGTCCCTTGTTGAGGGCTGTTCGGTCCTTGTATTCCCGGAGCAGAAGTTTGGTTCGCATTGCCGGCAGTAAGTCGGACCTGTTCCCAGTGCACGTTGGCCTCCGGCAGGGGTGTCCTTTATCACTGGTTCTGTTCATCATATATATGGGCAGAATTTCTAGGCACAGCCGGGGGCCGGAGGGGGTCCGGCTTGGGGACCACAGAATCTCATCTCTGCTATTTGCGGATGATGTGGTTCTGTTGGCCCCATCAAGCCTGGATCTCCAGCGTTGCACTGACGTGGTTCGCAACCGAGTGTGAAGCAGCTGGGATGAGGATCAGCACCTCTAAATCCGAGGCCATGGTTCTCCACGGGAAAAAGGTGTCTTGCCCCCTCCAGGTCGGTGGAGTACCCTTGTCCCAAGTGGAGGAGTTCAAGTATCTCTGAGTCTTGTTCACGAGTGGGGGAAAGATGGAGCGTGAGATCGACAGGCGGATCGGTGCAGCGTCTGCAGTTATGCAGACGTTGTATCGGTCCGTCGTGGTGAAGAAGGAGCTGAGCCAAAAGACGAAGCTCTCGATTTACCGGTCGATCTTCGTTCCTCCCCTCACCTATGGTCATGAACTATGGGTCATGACCGAAGGAACCAGATCCCGGATACAAGCGGCTGAAATGAGTTTACTATTATCATTGTCATAATAGATAAAGAGACATAGCAGACATAGGATAATAAATCTCAAGAACATGTATTTACTCATATTGCATACAGAGTCAAAGATGAATCACTGGAGTTCACAGATTTTACCCAGAGAACATTTCATAACAACTAAAGAAGACGCGGGACTCTATACCATCTCACATCAGAAATAATCAACTATTACTTATTAATGTTCAAACTGTTTATATTTTTAAAACGCATTTTAGAATCTGGAAATAGTTGGAGTTGTGACAGAAAACATGCAATACTACAGTAGTGTAGATTAAAAATAGAAAAAAAGAAGCCAAATCATGATTGTTTAATTGTGTTAGAAAGTAACACCTTGTTGGTACACTACTATGCTGTCCAGAGTTTGCCAAATGCCTTAGCTGGGCTAATTTGCACACGAGGTGCACAAGGAAAACCTCCAGCAACAACCACCCACACCTGAAAAAGGGAAAAGGGCAATGTGCCAGGTGATATCATAAAACACATAACAAACCTTTTATAGTCAGCTGTAACATAGTAGAGCACACATTAGAACTGTTTTCACCTTTATTTTTGATTGTAGCGTTGAAGCAGCTCAGCAATAACACAAGTTATTCCGCGGAGATCAGATAGATCAGATGTGAATCATCTTACAATATATTACAGTACAGAACAAATCCAGTAAATGTGAACATATATCAAATGGGCTGGAGTCAAATGATTTATACCTTGTCATATTTAATCTTTTAATAAGATATACTCAAGTACAAGTACTATCTAAATATAAACTTTAGTCTATGTATACATGTTAGTATAACAGTATAGCCTATTTTTAAACATACTTGAAATGTACTTGGTGAAGTATACTTCTGAGAAGTACAGTTAAAAGTATAGTCTAAATGTAAGTGAACTTTAGTATAAGTATATACAGTATATAAATATTGAATGATATTTAGACACATTTGGTCAAATCCCTTAGGACTTTGAACTAATGTCTCTAATGATACAGCAACTCTGAGACTTGACATCACATGAAAAACCCGCAACATTGTTTTTTGTGTGGCTGGGGGGGGGGGGGGGGGGGGGGGCTGATTTGCATGATAGAGCCAGTGTCTGGCTCATGTTCTGCTTCACTTACATAACAATTAGTGACAAGCTGAGCTGTTCACGCCTGCCATTTGGTTGCACCTTGGTCCTGGAAGAAATAACTGCCAAAAGGCAAGGCGCTGGACTTTGCAGTGTTTTAAACACCTGTCCCTGACACCATGTCATAAGTCTGTTTCTGTTTCACCCCGGCACTGACCTGTGCTTGGCGAGTGAACTCATGGCACTGAACAAGATGGCGCCGCTGTGTGTCGCTGGCCGCCGTCTGCTCCTACGATGGCTAATATTTCTGTTGTTTTTAACACTTAGCACTAACCAGATCGAGTCTCTGCTGGTGTATGATCGCCAGACTCTTTTGCATCTTCGACATAATGTCGAAAATCTACGTGCTTTTAACCATAGTGGGCAGGGAACGGTGCCCCCGCTACTAGCGGGGATACCGACTCACCTATGCCGGGCTCCTGCTCCACTTCCTCGGCGGAAGCGTCCCTGCCGTCGCGGCAAACGCGGCGGCCGGCTGACGAAACTGAAAATCTGGCTGGTGAAATCTTCGTCCATTTCCCGGACAGGATATGGACTAATTCATCCCCTCGCCCTGCCTCGGCGGCTCCTGGACCCGATCGACGCCTGCCTTGTACCTGTCGCCGGCTCGACCCCGCCGCACCCGCCCTCCGCGGCTTCCTTACCTCACCGAAGCCCCCGGCTCCTGCCAGGTTCGGCCTGGTGAACGCCAGATCACTGGTGAACAAAACCTTTATCCTGAGGGATTTCTTCGACTCCCGCTGCCTGGATTTCCTCTTTGTGACTGAGACGTGGATCGGCGCCGGCGACTGCAGCCCGATGATCGAACTTTTACCGGTTGGCTGCTCTTATTTTAACTCCCCGCGGTTGTCTGGTCGTGGAGGAGGGACGGCGACTGTTTTTAAAAGGGATTTTAACTGTAAACCGCGTGCTGTCTCATCCTCTTTCTCTAGCTTTCAAGCTAATATATTTGAGGTGGGTCGCTCAGACCCGGTTCTGTGTGCCGTCGTCTACCGACCGCCAAAATATAACAAAGACTTCCTAAATGACTTTTCCGATCTTCTGGCTGAAACTATGCCCAGGTATGATCGTGTCCTGCTTGTAGGGGATTTTAACATCCATGTGTGCTGTCCTGATAAACTGTTGGTGAAAGACTTTTTAAGCATTATTGACGCTTTTAATTTGGAGCAGTGTGTGTCTGGACCCACACATGAACATGGACACACACTGGATCTCGTCCTCTGTCATGGTCTGTCTGTGTCAAATGTGGAAATCTGTGACAGTGTGTTCTCTGACCATTTGCCGGTGCTGTTAGAAGCTGTGTTCACAGAGGAAGCCCCAGAAATGTGCGATAGCTTCCTGCACTTCTTTATTGATAAAGTTGCTACCGCGAGGGCTCTCATCACCACACTTGCATCTGACCCCTCTGACCACGTTTCTCCCCCAGCTGTGCTTAATGCCTTTGAACCAGTGTCTTTGATTGCACTGCAGACAGTGGTTGTCCAGATGAAGCCATCCGGCTCTCCCCGTGACATTGTCCCGCCTCACTTCTTTAAAGAGGTTTTTCCTTGTACAGGGCTGTCAGTTCTGGCCATTGTTAACAGCAGTTTGTCTTCTGGTGTTGTCCCCCAAAGTTTTAAACATGCTGTGGTGCAACCCCTGCTTAAGAAACCTGGTCTTGATCGTGGTATGCTAGCCAACTATAGACCTATCTCCAAGCTGCCTTTTATATCGAAAATCCTGGAGAAAATTGTCCATGCTCAGTTGAAATCATTCCTAGATGAGCATGATATCCTGGAGGTTTTCCAGTCTGGTTTTAAAACATTGCATAGTACTGAGTCAGCCCTTTTAAGAGTTTTTAATGATATCCTCGTGGCGGTTGACGGCGGTGACCATGTGGTCCTTGTCCTGCTGGACCTGACTGCAGCGTTCGACACTGTGGACCACAAGATTTTAGTATCACGTCTGCAGCACCTAGTGGGCATAGGTGGTACTGCCCTAAATTGGGTCAGATCCTATCTTGGGGGAAGATCCATGAGTGTACTCCTTGCTGGCTCTGAGTCCCACTCTGCACCACTGTTATATGGGGTTCCACAGGGTTCTATTTTAGGGCCACTGCTCTTCTCCCTGTACCTGCTTCCCCTGGGCGCCATTCTGAGGAAACACGGCATCTCTTTTCACCTTTATGCAGACGACAGTCAGATTTATGTGCCACTGAAAAAGGACAATGCCTCATTGAAAGTACTTCTGTATTGTCTTGAAGACATCAAAACCTGAATGTCTCTGAACTTTTTAAAATTCAATGAAAAAAAGACAGAAGTGATGGTGTTCGGCCCGAGTGCCACTAGTGAACCGCCCTCTGTCGATTTCAGCCCTCTGAGACAATACATAAAGACGTTAGTCTCCAACTTGGGTTTTAAAATGGACAGTGATTTTAAACTGGACGGCAGATAGAGGCTATAGTGAAGTCCAGCTTCTTTCACCTGAGGAAGCTGGTGAAAGTAAAGACCTTTCTTACACAGAGGCACCTAGAAGCAGTAATCCACGCTTTTATTACATCTGGGCTGGATTACTGCAACTCACTTTACTTTGGAGTCAGCCAGTCTTCCCTCACCAACTCACTTTACTTTGGAGTCACCAGTCTTCCCTCACCAACTCACTTTACTTTGGAGTCACCAGTCTTCCCTCACCAACTCACTTTACTTTGGAGTCACCAGTCTTCCCTCACCAACTCACTTTACTTTGGAGTCACCAGTCTTCCCTCACCAACTCACTTTACTTTGGAGTCAGTCAGTCTTCTCTCACCAACTCACTTTACTTTGGAGTCACCAGTCTTCTCTCACCAACTCTCTTTACTTTGGAGTCACCAGTCTTCTCTCACCAACTCACTTTACTTTGGAGTCAGCCAGTCTTCTCTCACCAACTCACTTTACTTTGGAGTCAGCCAGTCTTCTCTCACCAACTCACTTTACTTTGGAGTCAGTCAGTCTTCTCTCACCAACTCACTTTACTTTGGAGTCACCAGTCTTCTCTCACCAACTCACTTTACTTTGGAGTCAGGCAGTCTTACCTCACCAACTCACTTTACTTTGGAGTCAGTCAGTCTTCTCTCACCAACTCACTTTACTTTGGAGTCACCAGTCTTCTCTCACCAACTCACTTTACTTTGGAGTCACCAGTCTTCCCTCACCAACTCTCTTTACTTTGGAGTCAGCCAGTCTTCTCTCACCAACTCACTTTACTTTGGAGTTACCAGTCTTCCCTCACCAACTCACTTTACTTTGGAGTCACCAGTCTTCCCTCACCAACTCACTTTACTTTGGAGTCAGCCAGTCTTCTCTCACCAACTCACTTTACTTTGGAGTCAGCTAGTCTTCTCTCACCAACTCACTTTACTTTGGAGTCAGCCAGTCTTCTCTCACCAACTCAATTTACTTTGGAGTCAGCTAGTCTTCTCTCACCAACTCACTTTACTTTGGAGTCACCAGTCTTCCCTCACCAACTCACTTTACTTTGGAGTTAGCTAGTCTTCTCTCACCAACTCACTTTACTTTGGAGTCACCAGTCTTCCCTCACCAACTCTCTTTACTTTGGAGTCAGCTAGTCTTCTCTCACCAACTCACTTTACTTTGGAGTCAGCTAGTCTTCTCTCACCAACTCTCTTTACTTTGGAGTCACCAGTCTTCCCTCACCAACTCACTTTACTTTGGAGTCAGCCAGTCTTCCCTCACCAACTCACTTTACTTTGGAGTCAGCCAGTCTTCCCTCACCAACTCACTTTACTTTGGAGTCAGCCAGTCTTCCCTCACCAACTATCTTTACTTTGGAGTCAGCCAGTCTTCTCTCACCAACTCACTTTACTTTGGAGTCACCAGTCTTCCCTCACCAACTCACTTTACTTTGGAGTCAGCCAGTCTTCCCTCACCAACTCACTTTACTTTGGAGTCAGCCAGTCTTCCCTCACCAACTATCTTTACTTTGGAGTCAGCCAGTCTTCTCTCACCAACTCACTTTACTTTGGAGTCACCAGTCTTCCCTCACCAACTCACTTTACTTTGGAGTCAGCCAGTCTTCTCTCACCAACTCACTTTACTTTGGAGTCACCAGTCTTCTCTCACCAACTCACTTTACTTTGGAGTCACCAGTCTTCTCTCACCAACTCACTTTACTTTGGAGTCACCAGTCTTCCCTCACCAACTATCTTTACTTTGGAGTCACCAGTCTTCCCTCACCAACTTACTTTACTTTGGAGTCAGCCAGTCTTCCCTCACGAACTCACTTTACTTTGGAGTCAGTCAGTCTTCTCTCACCAACTCACTTTACTTTGGAGTCAGCCAGTCTTCCCTCACCAACTCTCTTTACTTTGGAGTCACCAGTCTTCCCTCACCAACTCACTTTACTTTGGAGTCACCAGTCTTCCCTCACCAACTCACTTTACTTTGGAGTCACCAGTCTTCCCTCACCAACTCACTTTACTTTGGAGTGACCAGTCTTCTCTCACCAACTCACTTTACTTTGGAGTCACCAGTCTTCTCTCACCAACTCACTTTACTTTGGAGTCACCAGTCTTCTCTCACCAACTCACTTTACTTTGGAGTCACCAGTCTTCTCTCACCAACTCACTTTACTTTGGAGTCACCAGTCTTCTCTCACCAACTCACTTTACTTTGGAGTCACCAGTCTTCCCTCACCAACTTACTTTACTTTGGAGTCACCAGTCTTCTCTCACCAACTCACTTTACTTTGGAGTCAGTCAGTCTTCCCTCACCAACTCACTTTACTTTGGAGTCAGCCAGTCTTCCCTCACCAACTTACTTTACTTTGGAGTCACCAGTCTTCCCTCACCAACTTACTTTACTTTGGAGTCACCAGTCTTCTCTCACCAACTCACTTTACTTTGGAGTCAGCCAGTCTTCCCTCATCAACTCACTTTACTTTGGAGTCAGCCAGTCTTCCCTCACCAACTCACTTTACTTTGGAGTCAGCCAGTCTTCTCTCACCAACTCACTTTACTTTGGAGTCAGCCAGTCTTCTCTCACCAACTCTCTTTACTTTGGAGTCACCAGTCTTCTCTCACCAACTCTCTTTACTTTGGAGTCACCAGTCTTCCCTCACCAACTCACTTTACTTTGGAGTCAGCCAGTCTTCTCTCACCAACTCACTTTACTTTGGAGTCAGCTAGTCTTCTCTCACCAACTCACTTTACTTTGGAGTCACCAGTCTTCCCTCACCAACTCACTTTACTTTGGAGTTAGCTAGTCTTCTCTCACCAACTCACTTTACTTTGGAGTCACCAGTCTTCCCTCACCAACTCTCTTTACTTTGGAGTCAGCTAGTCTTCTCTCACCAACTCACTTTACTTTGGAGTCAGCTAGTCTTCTCTCACCAACTCTCTTTACTTTGGAGTCACCAGTCTTCCCTCACCAACTCACTTTACTTTGGAGTCAGCCAGTCTTCCCTCACCAACTCACTTTACTTTGGAGTCAGCCAGTCTTCCCTCACCAACTCACTTTACTTTGGAGTCAGCCAGTCTTCCCTCACCAACTATCTTTACTTTGGAGTCAGCCAGTCTTCTCTCACCAACTCACTTTACTTTGGAGTCACCAGTCTTCCCTCACCAACTCACTTTACTTTGGAGTCAGCCAGTCTTCCCTCACCAACTCACTTTACTTTGGAGTCAGCCAGTCTTCCCTCACCAACTATCTTTACTTTGGAGTCAGCCAGTCTTCCCTCACCAACTTACTTTACTTTGGAGTCAGCCAGTCTTCCCTCACGAACTCACTTTACTTTGGAGTCAGTCAGTCTTCTCTCACCAACTCACTTTACTTTGGAGTCAGCCAGTCTTCCCTCACCAACTCTCTTTACTTTGGAGTCACCAGTCTTCCCTCACCAACTCACTTTACTTTGGAGTCACCAGTCTTCCCTCACCAACTCACTTTACTTTGGAGTCACCAGTCTTCCCTCACCAACTCACTTTACTTTGGAGTGACCAGTCTTCTCTCACCAACTCACTTTACTTTGGAGTCACCAGTCTTCTCTCACCAACTCACTTTACTTTGGAGTCACCAGTCTTCTCTCACCAACTCACTTTACTTTGGAGTCACCAGTCTTCCCTCACCAACTCACTTTACTTTGGAGTGACCAGTCTTCTCTCACCAACTTACTTTACTTTGGAGTCACCAGTCTTCCCTCACCAACTCACTTTACTTTGGAGTGACCAGTCTTCTCTCACCAACTTACTTTACTTTGGAGTCAGCCAGTCTTCCCTCACCAACTTACTTTACTTTGGAGTCACCAGTCTTCCCTCACCAACTTACTTTACTTTGGAGTCACCAGTCTTCTCTCACCAACTCACTTTACTTTGGAGTCACCAGTCTTCTCTCACCAACTCACTTTACTTTGGAGTCAGCCAGTCTTCCCTCATCAACTCACTTTACTTTGGAGTCAGCCAGTCTTCCCTCACCAACTCACTTTACTTTGGAGTCAGCCAGTCTTCTCTCACCAACTCACTTTACTTTGGAGTCAGCCAGTCTTCTCTCACCAACTCTCTTTACTTTGGAGTCACCAGTCTTCTCTCACCAACTCTCTTTACTTTGGAGTCACCAGTCTTCTCTCACCAACTCACTTTACTTTGGAGTCACCAGTCTTCTCTCACCAACTCACTTTACTTTGGAGTCACCAGTCTTCCCTCACCAACTCACTTTACTTTGGAGTCACCAGTCTTCCCTCACCAACTCACTTTACTTTGGAGTCACCAGTCTTCTCTCACCAACTCACTTTACTTTGGAGTCACCAGTCTTCCCTCACCAACTCTCTTTACTTTGGAGTCAGCCAGTCTTCTCTCACCAACTCACTTTACTTTGGAGTCACCAGTCTTCCCTCACCAACTCACTTGACTTTGTAGTCACCAGTCTTCCCTCACCAACTCACTTTACTTTGGAGTCACCAGTCTTCTCTCACCAACTCACTTTACTTTGGAGTCACCAGTCTTCCCTCACCAACTCACTTTACTTTGGAGTGACCAGTCTTCTCTCACCAACTCTCTTTACTTTGGAGTCACCAGTCTTCCCTCACCAACTCACTTTACTTTGGAGTCACCAGTCTTCCCTCACCAACTCACTTTACTTTGGAGTCACCAGTCTTCCCTCACCAACTCACTTTACTTTGGAGTCACCAGTCTTCCCTCACCAACTCTCTTTACTTTGGAGTCAGCCAGTCTTCTCTCACCAACTCACTTTACTTTGGAGTCACCAGTCTTCTCTCACCAACTCACTTTACTTTGGAGTCACCAGTCTTCCCTCACCAACTATCTTTACTTTGGAGTCACCAGTCTTCCCTCACCAACTCTCTTTACTTTGGAGTCAGCCAGTCTTCCCTCACCAACTCACTTTACTTTGGAGTCACCAGTCTTCTCTCACCAACTCACTTTACTTTGGAGTCACCAGTCTTCCCTCACCAACTCACTTTACTTTGGAGTCACCAGTCTTCCCTCACCAACTATCTTTACTTTGGAGTCAGTCAGTCTTCCCTCACCAACTTACTTTACTTTGGAGTCAGCCAGTCTTCTCTCACCAACTCACTTTACTTTGGAGTCAGCCAGTCTTCTCTCACCAACTCACTTTACTTTGGAGTCACCAGTCTTCTCTCACCAACTCTCTTTACTTTGGAGTCACCAGTCTTCCCTCACCAACTCACTTTACTTTGGAGTCACCAGTCTTCCCTCACCAACTCTCTTTACTTTGGAGTCAGTCAGTCTTCCCTCACCAACTCACTTTACTTTGGAGTCACCAGTCTTCCCTCACCAACTCTCTTTACTTTGGAGTCACCAGTATTCCCTCACCAACTCACTTTACTTTGGAGTGACCAGTCTTCCCTCACCAACTCTCTTTACTTTGGAGTCACCAGTCTTCCCTCACCAACTCACTTTACTTTGGAGTCACCAGTCTTCTCTCACCAACTCTCTTTACTTTGGAGTCACCAGTCTTCCCTCACCAACTCACTTTACTTTGGAGTCACCAGTCTTCTCTCACCAACTCACTTTACTTTGGAGTCACCAGTCTTCTCTCACCAACTCACTTTACTTTGGAGTCAGTCAGTCTTCCCTCACCAACTCACTTTACTTTGGAGTCACCAGTCTTCTCTCACCAACTCACTTTACTTTGGAGTCACCAGTCTTCCCTCACCAACTCACTTTACTTTGGAGTGACCAGTCTTCTCTCACCAACTCTCTTTACTTTGGAGTCACCAGTCTTCCCTCACCAACTCACTTTACTTTGGAGTCACCAGTCTTCCCTCACCAACTCACTTTACTTTGGAGTCACCAGTCTTCCCTCACCAACTCACTTTACTTTGGAGTCACCAGTCTTCCCTCACCAACTCTCTTTACTTTGGAGTCAGCCAGTCTTCTCTCACCAACTCACTTTACTTTGGAGTCACCAGTCTTCTCTCACCAACTCACTTTACTTTGGAGTCACCAGTCTTCCCTCACCAACTCTCTTTACTTTGGAGTCACCAGTCTTCCCTCACCAACTCACTTTACTTTGGAGTCACCAGTCTTCTCTCACCAACTATCTTTACTTTGGAGTCAGTCAGTCTTCCCTCACCAACTTACTTTACTTTGGAGTCAGCCAGTCTTCTCTCACCAACTCACTTTACTTTGGAGTCACCAGTCTTCTCTCACCAACTCTCTTTACTTTGGAGTCACCAGTCTTCCCTCACCAACTCACTTTACTTTGGAGTCACCAGTCTTCCCTCACCAACTCTCTTTACTTTGGAGTCAGTCAGTCTTCCCTCACCAACTCACTTTACTTTGGAGTCACCAGTCTTCCCTCACCAACTCTCTTTACTTTGGAGTCACCAGTATTCCCTCACCAACTCACTTTACTTTGGAGTGACCAGTCTTCCCTCACCAACTCTCTTTACTTTGGAGTCACCAGTCTTCCCTCACCAACTCACTTTACTTTGGAGTCACCAGTCTTCCCTCACCAACTCTCTTTACTTTGGAGTCACCAGTCTTCCCTCACCAACTCACTTTACTTTGGAGTCACCAGTCTTCCCTCACCAACTCACTTTACTTTGGAGTCACCAGTCTTCTCTCACCAACTCACTTTACTTTGGAGTCACCAGTCTTCCCTCACCAACTCACTTTACTTTGGAGTGACCAGTCTTCTCTCACCAACTCTCTTTACTTTGGAGTCACCAGTCTTCCCTCACCAACTCACTTTACTTTGGAGTCACCAGTCTTCTCTCACCAACTCACTTTACTTTGGAGTCACCAGTCTTCCCTCACCAACTCTCTTTACTTTGGAGTCAGTCAGTCTTCTCTCACCAACTCACTTTACTTTGGAGTCAGTCAGTCTTCCCTCACCAACTCACTTTACTTTGGAGTCACCAGTCTTCTCTCACCAACTCACTTTACTTTGGAGTCACCAGTCTTCCCTCACCAACTCTCTTTACTTTGGAGTCAGTCAGTCTTCTCTCACCAACTCACTTTACTTTGGAGTCACCAGTCTTCCCCCACCAACTCACTTTACTTTGGAGTCAGTCAGTCTTCTCTCACCAACTTACTTTACTTTGGAGTCACCAGTCGTCCCTCACCAACTTACTTTACTTTGGAGTCACCAGTCTTCTCTCACCAACTCACTTTACTTTGGAGTCAGTCAGTCTTCCCTCACCAACTTACTTTATTTTGGAGTCAGCCAGTCTTCCCTCACCAACTTACTTTACTTTGGAGTCACCAGTCTTCCCTCACCAACTTACTTTACTTTGGAGTCACCAGTCTTCTCTCACCAACTCACTTTACTTTGGAGTCACCAGTCTTCTCTCACCAACTCACTTTACTTTGGAGTCACCAGTCTTCTCTCACCAACTCACTTTACTTTGGAGTCACCAGTCTTCCCTCACCAACTCACTTTACTTTGGAGTCAGCCAGTCTTCTCTCACCAACTCACTTTACTTTGGAGTCACCAGTCTTCCCTCACCAACTCACTTTACTTTGGAGTCACCAGTCTTCCCTCACCAACTCTCTTTACTTTGGAGTCACCAGTATTCCCTCACCAACTCACTTTACTTTGGAGTCACCAGTCTTCTCTCACCAACTCACTTTACTTTGGAGTCACCAGTCTTCCCTCACCAACTCACTTTACTTTGGAGTCACCAGTCTTCTCTCACCAACTCACTTTACTTTGGAGTCACCAGTCTTCCCTCACCAACTCACTTTACTTTGGAGTGACCAGTCTTCTCTCACCAACTCTCTTTACTTTGGAGTCACCAGTCTTCCCTCACCAACTCACTTTACTTTGGAGTCACCAGTCTTCCCTCACCAACTCACTTTACTTTGGAGTCACCAGTCTTCCCTCACCAACTCACTTTACTTTGGAGTCACCAGTCTTCCCTCACCAACTCTCTTTACTTTGGAGTCAGCCAGTCTTCTCTCACCAACTCACTTTACTTTGGAGTCACCAGTCTTCTCTCACCAACTCACTTTACTTTGGAGTCACCAGTCTTCCCTCACCAACTCACTTTACTTTGGAGTCACCAGTCTTCCCTCACCAACTCACTTTACTTTGGAGTCACCAGTCTTCCCTCACCAACTCACTTTACTTTGGAGTCACCAGTCTTCCCTCACCAACTCACTTTACTTTGGAGTCACCAGTCTTCCCTCACCAACTCACTTTACTTTGGAGTCACCAGTCTTCTCTCACCAACTCACTTTACTTTGGAGTCACCAGTCTTCCCTCACCAACTCACTTTACTTTGGAGTCACCAGTCTTCCCTCACCAACTATCTTTACTTTGGAGTCAGTCAGTCTTCTCTCACCAACTTACTTTACTTTGGAGTCAGCCAGTCTTCTCTCACCAACTCACTTTACTTTGGAGTCACCAGTCTTCTCTCACCAACTCTCTTTACTTTGGAGTCACCAGTCTTCTCTCACCAACTCTCTTTACTTTGGAGTCACCAGTCTTCTCTCACCAACTCACTTTACTTTGGAGTCACCAGTCTTCTCTCACCAACTCTCTTTACTTTGGAGTCACCAGTCTTCTCTCACCAACTCTCTTTACTTTGGAGTCACCAGTCTTCTCTCACCAACTCACTTTACTTTGGAGTCACCAGTCTTCTCTCACCAACTCACTTTACTTTGGAGTCACCAGTCTTCCCTCACCAACTCACTTTACTTTGGAGTCAGCCAGTCTTCTCTCACCAACTCACTTTACTTTGGAGTCACCAGTCTTCCCTCACCAACTCACTTTACTTTGGAGTCACCAGTCTTCCCTCACCAACTCTCTTTACTTTGGAGTCACCAGTATTCCCTCACCAACTCACTTTACTTTGGAGTCACCAGTCTTCTCTCACCAACTCACTTTACTTTGGAGTCACCAGTCTTCCCTCACCAACTCACTTTACTTTGGAGTCACCAGTCTTCTCTCACCAACTCACTTTACTTTGGAGTCACCAGTCTTCCCTCACCAACTCACTTTACTTTGGAGTGACCAGTCTTCTCTCACCAACTCTCTTTACTTTGGAGTCACCAGTCTTCCCTCACCAACTCACTTTACTTTGGAGTCACCAGTCTTCCCTCACCAACTCACTTTACTTTGGAGTCACCAGTCTTCCCTCACCAACTCACTTTACTTTGGAGTCACCAGTCTTCCCTCACCAACTCTCTTTACTTTGGAGTCAGCCAGTCTTCTCTCACCAACTCACTTTACTTTGGAGTCACCAGTCTTCTCTCACCAACTCACTTTACTTTGGAGTCACCAGTCTTCCCTCACCAACTCACTTTACTTTGGAGTCACCAGTCTTCCCTCACCAACTCACTTTACTTTGGAGTCACCAGTCTTCCCTCACCAACTCACTTTACTTTGGAGTCACCAGTCTTCCCTCACCAACTCACTTTACTTTGGAGTCACCAGTCTTCCCTCACCAACTCACTTTACTTTGGAGTCACCAGTCTTCTCTCACCAACTCACTTTACTTTGGAGTCACCAGTCTTCCCTCACCAACTCACTTTACTTTGGAGTCACCAGTCTTCCCTCACCAACTATCTTTACTTTGGAGTCAGTCAGTCTTCTCTCACCAACTTACTTTACTTTGGAGTCAGCCAGTCTTCTCTCACCAACTCACTTTACTTTGGAGTCACCAGTCTTCTCTCACCAACTCTCTTTACTTTGGAGTCACCAGTCTTCTCTCACCAACTCTCTTTACTTTGGAGTCACCAGTCTTCTCTCACCAACTCACTTTACTTTGGAGTCACCAGTCTTCTCTCACCAACTCTCTTTACTTTGGAGTCACCAGTCTTCTCTCACCAACTCTCTTTACTTTGGAGTCACCAGTCTTCTCTCACCAACTCTCTTTACTTTGGAGTCACCAGTCTTCTCTCACCAACTCACTTTACTTTGGAGTCAGCCAGTCTTCTCTCACCAACTCACTTTACTTTGGAGTCACCAGTCTTCCCTCACCAACTCACTTTACTTTGGAGTCACCAGTCTTCTCTCACCAACTCACTTTACTTTGGAGTCAGCCAGTCTTCCCTCACCAACTCACTTTACTTTGGAGTCAGCCAGTCTTCTCTCACCAACTCACTTTACTTTGGAGTCAGTCAGTCTTCCCTCACCAACTTACTTTATTTTGGAGTCACCAGTCGTCCCTCACCAACTTACTTTACTTTGGAGTCAGCCAGTCTTCTCTCACCAACTTACTTTACTTTGGAGTCACCAGTCTTCTCTCACCAACTCTCTTTACTTTGGAGTCAGCCAGTCTTCTCTCACCAACTCACTTTACTTTGGAGTCAGCCAGTCTTCCCTCACCAACTCACTTTACTTTGGAGTCAGCCAGTCTTCTCTCACCAACTCACTTTACTTTGGAGTCACCAGTCTTCTCTCACCAACTCTCTTTACTTTGGAGTCACCAGTCTTCTCTCACCAACTCACTTTACTTTGGAGTCACCAGTCTTCCCTCACCAACTCACTTTACTTTGGAGTCAGCCAGTCTTCTCTCACCAACTCACTTTACTTTGGAGTCAGCCAGTCTTCCCTCACCAACTCACTTTACTTTGGAGTCAGCCAGTCTTCTCTCACCAACTCACTTTACTTTGGAGTCACCAGTCTTCTCTCACCAACTCTCTTTACTTTGGAGTCACCAGTCTTCTCTCACCAACTCACTTTACTTTGGAGTCACCAGTCTTCCCTCACCAACTCTCTTTACTTTGGAGTCACCAGTCTTCTCTCACCAACTCTCTTTACTTTGGAGTCACCAGTCTTCTCTCACCAACTCACTTTACTTTGGAGTCAGCCAGTCTTCCCTCACCAACTCACTTTACTTTGGAGTGACCAGTCTTCTCTCACCAACTCACTTTACTTTGGAGTCACCAGTCTTCCCTCACCAACTCTCTTTACTTTGGAGTCACCAGTCTTCCCTCACCAACTCACTTTACTTTGGAGTCACCAGTCTTCCCTCACCAACTCACTTTACTTTGGAGTCACCAGTCTTCTCTCACCAACTCTCTTTACTTTGGAGTCACCAGTCTTCTCTCACCAACTCACTTTACTTTGGAGTCAGCCAGTCTTCCCTCACCAACTCACTTTACTTTGGAGTCACCAGTCTTCCCTCACCAACTCACTTTACTTTGGAGTCAGCCAGTCTTCTCTCACCAACTCACTTTACTTTGGAGTCACCAGTCTTCCCTCACCAACTCACTTTACTTTGGAGTCAGCCAGTCTTCTCTCACCAACTCACTTTACTTTGGAGTCACCAGTCTTCCCTCACCAACTCACTTTACTTTGGCGTCAGCCAGTCTTCTCTCACCAACTCACTTTACTTTGGAGTCACCAGTCTTCTCTCACCAACTCTCTTTACTTTGGAGTCACCAGTCTTCTCTCACCAACTCACTTTACTTTGGAGTCAGCCAGTCTTCCCTCACCAACTCACTTTACTTTGGCGTCAGCCAGTCTTCTCTCACCAACTCACTTTACTTTGGAGTCACCAGTCTTCTCTCACCAACTCTCTTTACTTTGGAGTCACCAGTCTTCTCTCACCAACTCACTTTACTTTGGAGTCAGCCAGTCTTCTCTCACCAACTGACTTTACTTTGGAGTCACCAGTCTTCTCTCACCAACTCTCTTTACTTTGGAGTCACCAGTCTTCTCTCACCAACTCTCTTTACTTTGGAGTCACCAGTCTTCCCTCACCAACTCACTTTACTTTGGAGTCACCAGTCTTCCCTCACCAACTCACTTTACTTTGGAGTCAGCCAGTCTTCTCTCACCAACTCACTTTACTTTGGAGTCAGCCAGTCTTCCCTCACCAACTCACTTTACTTTGGCGTCAGCCAGTCTTCTCTCACCAACTCACTTTACTTTGGAGTCACCAGTCTTCTCTCACCAACTCTCTTTACTTTGGAGTCACCAGTCTTCTCTCACCAACTCACTTTACTTTGGAGTCAGCCAGTCTTCCCTCACCAACTCACTTTACTTTGGAGTCAGCCAGTCTTCTCTCACCAACTCACTTTACTTTGGAGTCACCAGTCTTCTCTCACCAACTGTCTTTACTTTGGAGTCACCAGTCTTCCCTCACCAACTCACTTTACTTTGGAGTCAGTCAGTCTTCTCTCACCAACTCACTTTACTTTGGAGTCAGCCAGTCTTCTCTCACCAACTGTCTTTACTTTGGAGTCACCAGTCTTCCCTCACCAACTCACTTTACTTTGGAGTCAGCCAGTCTTCTCTCACCAACTCACTTTACTTTGGAGTCAGCCAGTCTTCTCTCACCAACTGTCTTTACTTTGGAGTCACCAGTCTTCCCTCACCAACTCACTTTACTTTGGAGTCAGTCAGTCTTCTCTCACCAACTCACTTTACTTTGGAGTCACCAGTCTTCCCTCACCAACTCACTTTACTTTGGAGTCAGTCAGTCTTCTCTCACCAACTAACTTTACTTTGGAGTCACCAGTCTTCTCTCACCAACTCACTTTACTTTGGAGTCACCAGTCTTCCCTCACCAACTCACTTTACTTTGGAGTCAGTCAGTCTTCCCTCACCAACTCACTTTACTTTGGAGTCAGTCAGTCTTCTCTCACCAACTAACTTTACTTTGGAGTCAGTCAGTCTTCTCTCACCAACTAACTTTACTTTGGAGTCAGTCAGTCTTCTCTCACCCTCCAGTTGGTGCAGAACGCTGCTGTGAGCTCATCACCCCCATCCAGGCTTCCCTCCACTGGCTGCATGTGCATTTTAGAGTCCGTTTTAAGATTATTTTATTTGTTTTTAAATCTTTAAATGGTCTGGCCCCGCCTTACCTCTCTGAGCTTCTTCATCCATACCTCCTGCTCGGTGCCTCAGGTCAGCTGACCGGCTGCTCCTGGAAGTACCGAGGTCCAAACGGAAGCTCAGAGGGGAAAGAGCCTTTTCCACTGCCGGTCCTCACCTCTGGATTGCCCCCCCCCTGTTAGACAAGCCCCCTCACTGTCCGTTTTTAAAACTCGTCTTAAAACACATTTTTATTCTTTGGCTTTTACCTCAGCGTGAGACTCTGCTCTGGTTTTAGTGCCTTCGTTTTTTTTTGTTGTTTTAACCTTTTATCTTTTGTTTATTGTTTTAACATCTTATTGTTTTATTGTTTTAATGTTTTTATTTTGCGACTTATATTTTTATTTATTTACAATGTACAGCTACTTTGTTTCAGCTGCGGCTGCTTAAAAGCGCTTTATAAATAAAGTTGATTGATTGATTGATGGATGACATGCAGGCAGTCCTTCGCTCTGCCGTAATAGTACATCTCCGGTCCTCCAGCGATCTCCGGTTCCAACGGGGCCCTGAACACCAAGTCCACTAGTGTCCGGAGCTCCCGTCCAAATAATGAGGGCAGCAGGGGTGCACTGGCTGTACTTCTGCACAGCAGTCCAGTGTGACCACAGAACCAGGGGCAGATGGTGGTGCCAGTCCCATTGGTGTGACCCTGTCAGGATGTCCAGCTGGGTGGCCAGGGTGCGGTTGAACCACTTCACCAGCCCGTTGCTCTGGGGGTGAAGCTGTGCGGTCTGGGTCTTGTGCACCCACAGCCTCCGGCAGACCTCCCCAAACACCTGCACCTCAAAGTTCCTGCCCTGATTGCTGTGAAGATCAGCAGGGACCCCGAAGTGTGAAGACAAGTCCTCCACCAGCTTCTCTGCTGTGGGGGCTGCACTTCGACCTGACGCTGCATACAGCTCTTCCCTCGGCCAATTCGTCAAAGAATGCACAACCACGAGGACGTAACCCTAACTCTAACCCACTGGAAATGGCCTGAGGATGTCCAGCCTTAAATCCAAAAGAAAGTCTGCAATTTGCCTTTCAAAATAAGATTTTACCCAATAAAGGCCGTCACGAAAACGATATCTCCTATGAGGGTGAAGATTGTATTGGCTTCGAAATTATATTAAATGACAGAGGAGACTCTCCTGATCAATAATCACAACATCTATTTCTGGACACATCCAGTTTTGTTTTAATAAGCCGTCAAAGTTCTAAATTCCGATTCCCGCCTCCGCCTCGGCCTCCTCCTCCTCCTCCTCCTCCTCCTCCTCCTCCTATTTAAATACATGGGAAAACTGAAGTTTCTCCTCAAAAACTGCTGTGACAGAACATTCTGAACAAGCACCGACTGTGGCTGAACCGTGACTTTGAGCCACAAAATGAACAAGACGATGTAACTCGTCAGGAACATTTAGTGAGACATGAGCTGTTTGGCAAGAATAAACAAAGCCACTGTTGTCAACTTAGCGACTTTCTTGCTAAATCTAGTGACTTTTCAGGTCCTGTTGGTGATTAATTATTTTTTTTTTTTGTGTGAAAAGCTAGCAGCCAATCTAGTGACTTTTTCTGGTGTTATTGGATTCGTAGGACGCTTTATGAATTACTTTTATGTTCGATCGGCGTCCCGGCGGACAGGAGGCGGCTCGAGCGCTGGCAGCGCTGCATCACGGCAGGAGGTCGGTGATCGACTTGCCCTGGCGGTCAAGATGGAGAATCGTCTGACGGTCCGTGATCGCCTGAGGCAGACTGACCAGCGGGGAGGAGACTCCAGGAATGCACGGGAGGAGCACGCCCCTCTCCACCCCGCCTCCCAGCAGGAGCGAGTCCCGAGTGCTGCACAACCTCCGGAGGAGCCGATGCAGCTTGGCCGCACCAGCATCTCCACCCAGAAGTGGCATCGGTGCCTGACCGGCGGCCTGTGTCTGTACTGTGGTCAGCACGGGCACAGAGCTGCAGCGTGTCCTCTTAAAGGGACAGGCGCACCTGGGTTAAGGAGGGCCCCGGTGAGTCTTAAGAACTCCTCCACTGCGCCTTTAAGAAGACTCACGCCGGCTCAACTGAGGTATGCCGACACCACCTTGGACATTGATGTTTTCATTGACTCTGGTGCAGATGAGAACTTTATGGACCTTAAGTGGGCTGAGAGACACAAGATCCCCACTGAACTGTTATCAGTGCCTTTAAAGGCTTTTGCTTTGGATGGACGTAAGATATTCTCTATTGATAAAAAGACTCTTTCTGTTCAGTTATTGTTCGGTCCCTCCCATGTTGAGGAGATTTCATTTCATTTAGGGTTTAGTCCATCCTACCCAGTTATCCTGGGCCTTCATTGGTTATGTTTGCACAAGCCCCATATTGACTGGGAGTCGGGGGTTATTTTGAGTTGGGGAAGGAACTGTTCTGAACATTGTCGGTCAGTGTCTGCTCCTGAGTACCCGGACCTAGAGCGAGTTCCCAGCTGCTACCACGATCTAAAGGAGGTGTTCAATAAGGGGAAGGCAACATCTCTGCCACCGCATCGTCCGTATGACTGTGCCATTGATTTATTGCCAGGCACCACTCCCCCCAAGGGTCGCATTTACTCTCTCTCACAACCCGAGAATCAGGCCATGAGGGATTACATTGAGTCTGCCTTAGAGGCTGGGATAATCAGACCCTCGTCCTCCCGTGCAGGGGCGGAATTTTTCTTTGTGGCGAAGAAGGACAAGACTCTTCGGCCGTGCATTGATTATAGGGGTCTCAATGACATAACCGTTAAGAACCGCTACCCACTACCCCTCATGACTTCGGCCTTTGAACACCTGCAGGTAGCCAAGGTCTTTACTAAGCTGGACTTGCGCAATGCTTACCACCTGGTCCGGATTAGGCACGGGGACGAGTGGAAGACGGAGTTTAACACACCCTCTGGCCACTACGAGTATTTGGTGATGCCCTTCAGTTTATGCAATGCTCCCGCAGTGTTCCAAAATCTGGTCAATGACGTGCTGAGGGACGCATTGAATACGTTCCTGTTTGTGTAGTCAGCCAAGAGACTAAATTCTCGGCAGGCCCAGTAGGCTCTGTTCTTCACCAGGTTTGACTTTGTGGTGTCGTATCGCCCTGGGTCTAAGAACGAGAAGCCTGACGCCCTTTCCCGGGTCTTTGAACGGGATCCTGCTCCTCGTTCCCCCAACTCCAATATTACCTCCGACCTGTGTGGTGGGGGCGGTGACGTGGGAGATTGAGGAGCAGGTTCGGCGGGCTCTGGAGGGGGTGACGGTGCCGCCAGGTCGTCCTCCCAATCGCTTGTTTGTTTGTCCCCCGGTACGGTCTAGTGTGATTCAATGGGCCCACACTAACCTGCTGTCATGTTACCCAGGAACTCAGCACACCCTGTTTGTGGTGAGACAGCGTTTCTGGTGGCCAGAGATGAGCAGGGAGGTCCGTGAGCATGTCCGGGCTTGCCCTGTCTGTGCTCGTAACAAGACCTCGCGGTCTCGCCCCTCTGGTCTGTTGCAGCTGCTCCCGGTACCCACCCGACCATGGGCAGACCTGTCTATTGATTTTGTCACTGGCCTCCCAGACGCAGAAGGGTTTACCACCATCCTCACCGTAGTGGACCGGTTCTCTAAGATGGCCCACTTTGTGCCCTTAGTGAAACTCCCATCAGCCAAGGAGCTGGCAGAGGTCATGCTGTCAAACGTGTTCCGCCTTCATGGGTTCCCGCGGGACATTGTCTTGACAGGGGGCCTCAGTTCGTGTCTCGGTTTTGGAGGGAGTTTTGCAGGCTGTTGGGTACTACGGTGAGCCTCACGTCCGGGTACCACCCAGAGTCTAGCGGCCAGACAGAGAGGGTGAACCAGGAACTGGAGTCCATCCTTCGTTGCCTGGTCTCTGACCGCCCGGCTTCTTGGTGCAGGCAGTTAGTCTGGGTGGAGTATGCGCACAACTCCCTGCCCTGTTCATCAACTGGGCTGTCTCCATTTGAGTGTGTGTGTGGTTACCAACCTCCCCTGTTCCCTGCCCTAGAGTCGGAGGTTAGTGTCCCGTCAGCTCTGGTGATGGCGCGGCGGTGCCAGCGCGGTTGGCTCAAGGCCAGAAGCAAGCTTTTGCAGTGTTCTGCTGAGCACAAGAGGCTTGCAGACCGGTGCCGGGCTCCCGCCCCCACTTACGCTGTTGGTCAGTGTGTGTGGCTCTCCACCCGGGACCTGCCTATCCGCTCAGACGCCAAGAAGCTGGCTTCGAGGTTTATTGAACCTTATCCAATAGTCAAGCTTGTTGGCCCCTCTGCAGTCCGCCTTCGCTTGCCCCGCTCGCTTCGTGTCCACCCCACCTTTCACTTGTAGGGATTTCTTACCTCATAAGGATCACTATTTAGGTTTTGGTTGGCTATCGATAATGATGAATAACTATCGAAGATAGTTATTAATGGCAGTGACCTGGCAATGACCTGGCAGATGGGGTAATTATCAGTGAGTATGTAGGCACGAAGATCAAAGCGATCTTAGATTTTCTACAACACTTACTTCATGAGGATCACTAGTACCCATTTATGTTGTGCTTGGCTATCAATAATTAATAATTATCAAAGCTAGTTATTAATCATGTTATTGAAATGTAATCTGATGTGTATCAGAACCTCGGAGCTCCACCTGTCTAAACAGGAAATGATAGCCAATTCAGTTCTATCTGTCTCATAAGATATACTAAACAGTTCATCAGCACTTTGAATTAATAGTCAAATTAATTACAATTACCAGAATTAACAGTAAAGATTGAAGGATTTTGGAGTTCTTGACACAAAAGAGGTCGACATTTCATTCACCTCGTGGTCGGGTCAGCAGAGGAGTTGAGGAGTGGAGGCTCCTGGTTGCAGGCCTCTGGTGTTAGCTGTATGCTAACACTGGATGAGCTGTCTCCAGCAACTCACCTACCCGGAGTCTGTCTTGCACGAAAGAGAGTGGACTGGCTTCGCAGGCTTTTGTTCCACGAATGTTGATTCAGAGGTGTCAAAGCCTGAGAGCTTCAACCAATCAGTGACTGGCTGATTGCATGGGGGGAGAGTCTTGTGAGCAGAAAGGGGGGGAGGAAGATCCTGCAGAAGCCCCCCCCCCCCCCCCCCCCCCCCACATTCCTGGGTCAGAATTCATATGTTATGACTGCGTCTCATGACAAATGAATATTGTCTTTCCACAGAAATGAACAAACTTTCTGTGGTCCTGTGAGATCCCAACACACTTATCAAAGGTTAAACCGGCCAGGGTTAGCCCACTGGTTCCCTCCTCAAGAGCCCCTCCTCCCCCGTATTGTAGAGGGTGAGGAGGTTTTTACTGTCAGGCGGCTCCTGGCAGCTCGCCGGCGTGGACGGGAGTTTCAGTACCTAGTTGATTGGGAGGGTTATGGCCCTGAGGAACGTGCCTGGGTACCTGCTCGGGACATTTTGGACCCAGACATGATCAGGGACTTCCACAGGCACATCCTTAGATGCTTGGGTCGTCTGGAGCCGGTCGTGGGTCATGGAGGGGGGGTACTGTCAGGGATTAGGCCGGGATTTTTAGGCTGAGATAAGAGTTCCCTGAGACGCTCCGTGAATACGGGCACAGGCATTTTGGTGACTTCTTCTTTTCCTGGAAAGACTCTTCTGTTGTCTTGGAATTTTTCCACCTCTGAAACCTTGTCGGTCTCTTCCACTGTCTCTCTGGCCTTCTTCACTCTGTTGCAATTGTTCAGAGCCTTTTGAAGAGCCACCTCCAGGTGCTTCTCTCCTTTTTCTGAGCCTGGACTTCCTCCTCTAAGACATTGTTGGATTCCGCCTGCCAGAGGTTGTCAGCATGGATGGTCCTCTCTGCCACCAGGGTGTGGGACTCAGCATGGAGGGCCTCCTTTTCATTGAGCAGGTCCTCCTTCTCTGCCACCAGGGTGTGGGACTCAGCATGGAGGCTCTCCTTTTCATTGAGCAGGTTCTGCTTCTCCGCCACCAGGGTGTAGTACTCATCATGGAAGGCCTCCTTTTGATTGAGCAGGTCCTCCTTCTCAGCCAGCAGACTGTTACACTGAGTGAAGAGGTTCTCCTTGACCTCCAGAAGGGTCATACACTGATTGTCGAGGTTCCTCTTCTCCATCAGTACATTCTCCTTCTCAGCCTCCAGGCTGTTACACTGAGTGTGGAGGTTCTCCTTCTTTGCCAGTAGGTTATTGCACTGAATGTGGAGGCTCTCCTTTTCATTAAGCAGGTTCTGCTTCTCCGCCACCAGGGTGTAGTACTCATCATGGAGGGCCTCCTTTTCATTGAGCAGGTTCTGCTTCTCCGCCACCATTGTGTAGTACTCATCATGGAGGGCCTCCTTTTGATTGAGCAGGTCCTCCTTCTCAGCCAGCAGACTGTTACACAGAGTGTGGAGGTTCTCCTTGACCTCCAGAAGGGTCATACACTGATTGTCGAGGTTCCCCTTCTCCATCAGTACATTCTCCTTCTCAGCCTCCAGGCTGTTACACTGAGTGTGGAGGTTCTCCTTCTTTGCCAGTAGGTTAATGCACTGAATATGGAGGCTCTCCTTTTCATTGAGCAGGTTTTGCTTCTCCGCCACCAGGGTGTAGTACTCCTCATGGAGGGCCTCCTTTTCATTGAGCAGGTTCTGCTTCTCCGCCACCAGGGTGTAGTACTCACCATGGAGGGCCTCCTTTTGATTGAGCAGGTTCTGCCTCTCTTCCACTAGGCTGTTACACTGAGTGTGGAGGTTCTCCTTCTTTGCCATCAGGTTATTACACTGAATGTGGAGGCTCTCCTTTTCATTAAGCAGGTTCTGCTTCTCCGCCACCACGGTGTAGTACTCGTCATCGAGGGCCTCCTTTTCACTGAGCAGGTTCTCCTCCTCAGCCTCCAGGGCAGTACACTGAGTGTGGAGGATCTTCTTCACCTCCAGAAAGGTAATACACTGAGTGTGGAGGTTTATCTTCTCAGCCAGCAGGTCCTCATTCTCATTCTCCAAGTCGTTACATTGAGTGTGGAGGTCCTCCTTCTCAGCCAGCAGACTGTTACACTGAGTGAAGAGGTTCTCCTTGACCTCCAGAAGGGTCATACACTGATTGTCAAGGTTCCCCTTCTCCATCAGAACATTCTCCTTCTCAGCCTCCAGGCTGTTGCACTGAGTGAAGAGGTTCTCCTTGACCTCCAGAAGGGTCATACACTGATTGTCGAGGTTCCCCTTCTGAATCAGAACATTCTCCTTCTCAGCCTCCAGGCTGTTACACTGAGTGTGGAGGTTCTCCTTCTTTGCCATCAGGTTATTACACTGAATATGGAGGCTCTCCTTTTCATTAAGCAGGTTCTGCTTCTCCGCCACCAGGGTGTAGTACTCATCATGGAGGGCCTCCTTTTGATTGAGCAGGTCCTCCTTCTCAGCCAGCAGACTGTTACACTGAGTGAAGAGGTTCTCCTTGACCTCCAGAAGGGTCATACACTGATTGTCAAGGTTCCCCTTCTCCATCAGAACATTCTCCTTCTCAGCCTCCAGGCTGTTACACTGAGTGTGGAGGTTCTCCTTCTTTGCCATCAGGTTATTACACTGAATATGGAGGCTCTCCTTTTCATTGAGCAGGTTTTGCTTCTCTGCCACCAGGGTGTAGTACTCACCATGGAGGGCCTCCTTTTCATTGAGCAGGTTCTCCTTCTCAGCTTCCAGGGTCGTACACTTAGTGTGGAGGTTCTTCATCTCAGCCCGTAGGTTCTCACTCTCATCCACCAGGGTATTACACTTTGTGTAGAGATTCTCCTTCTCCACCAGCAGGTTCTCCTTTTCATCCGCCAGCGTCTTACACTGAGTGTGCAGGTTTTCCTTCTCATTCAGCACTATAATGTACTGAGTGTGGAGGTTCTCCTTCTCAGCCAGCAGCCTGTCTCTCTCCTCCACTACTGAGTGGTTGTGTGAGGAGGCCCCGGTCTCCTTCTGTCTCTCTTCCTTTAACACTCCAGCAACCATCTGGAGAGTCTCCAATCTGAATTGTTTTCTCTTCAGCTTCTCTTCAATTTGCTGTAGTTCCGGGCATTCCAAAGTACTTTTCTGCTGCAATATTTCCTCACGTGTCTTCATGAGTTCATTCACTTGAACGTGTAGCGCTGTAATTTCATGCTTAATGTCAGGGTAAGGAGCAAGGGTAGAGCCCTGTTTAAAACCTTTACCGTCTCTGGGATTGTGCTTTTGCGACATTTCTGAATTCTGTTTACTCTATTTTTATAGTTAATCCTTGCTGTTTCTTGCTGGTTCTCACCAATGAAGTTTTGTTGTTTTATTACAATAACAATAAAGTTCCTTATATCCTGATGTCCGCAGTTGAAATGTTTGTGCCGAACCAACATGGCCTCCTATTTGTAGACAGGCTTTCATGCTTTCATCTTTAATGACATTACTTGATAACACTTTCATCTTGGGATCAAAGCTACTACATCAAAGTCACACCAGTGATGTCATACCGAGTGTTTGTGTTGAAAGTACAGTGTTGTGCAGATACAGTTACCTAAACATTATTTATTTGCCACATTCTGGTCCTTTTTGGGATGTGTTACTGCTCTGTCATTGTGTTATTGTTGTATTCATATTCATTGTGCATGAAGCGTATTCGTGCACCCGAGCAGTGCAACTTAACTGTAGGATGGGTCCGTGTACCTTCCAGCCATTCGATTTTCATTTTGATGTCGGAGAACAAAAAAATGGAAACCATCCCATTTTCATTTTTAGATTTGATATTGGCAAATGAAAGATGGGAGACGACGAACTCCCATTTTTCATTTTAAAATTGAAAATGGTCAGTGCACCATCTTGTGGTACAAAGTGAAATTACAATGAACTGTGGAACGTTCAGTCTATCCCTGTAATGCAGTATGCTGATGTCGTAAAATACTTGTTAACTGTTATGTCTTTAAATTGTATAGATTTTTAGGATTATTGATATATTTCAAGCTGAAAACATTACTTCTTGATGCTTTAATAAAAAAAAAAAATACAAAAAAAACCCCACTGTATAGCCCAGTTGGTTGCATCCACTTCCTTTATGTCTTTGGAGAAGATTCCTCAGATTCCTGAGTCAGACTTCACATATTATGACTGTGTATCATGACAGATAAAGATTGTTTTTCATCAGAAATGTACCAACTTTCTCTGGTCTTGTGAGATCCCAACATTCTTAAATATTTAAGTGGCGGAAATAATTCCAAATAATAAGAATTCAAGAAGGGATTGTATAGACTGACAAACAAACAACCACATACACTCACATTCACACCTTGAGGCAATTTAGCATCACAAATTGACCTGACAAGCACCGGGGTAATTGGGGGTCCCAAATGTCTGCTTCCACTGTTAGTAGGACTGGGATTCAGAGCCCCACGGATAAAATGATATGAAGGGTAGATTGATGCATTTCAGGTTTGGCTCAGGTCCATTATGTTAGAATAGAATAGAATGTCTTTATTGCTATTGAAACACCGTACAACGAAATTGTAAGGTGCACATCCATTATGTTGAAAGGATACCAGTATAAATGTAAGCTATTTTATATGATTTAGCACCAGCAAAAGTACGAAGTTCCTTCTGATATTTTACACAAAACTAACTAAAAGTTACATTGCAATTTGGGAAAGAATGTCCTCTTACACACCTTTTGATGAGGTTTTTTTTTCTTTATTTCACATCTAATGTCACAAACTGGACAGTGTCTGTCCCTGTGTGTCTCACCGAGTGTTTTCAATTAATCAAGGATCTTCTCCCTCTGGGTGCTCCTATCGTTGTGTTCCACCTGTGTCCACATTGTCCCAATATATTTAAACCGTCTCCCCCTGTTGTCTTAGTCGGGTCATCTTGTCAACACATCCCTCCTCTTGTCTACATGTGAGGATCCACACCTCGTACCGGATCCTCCTCCCTGACACTCCTGCAGGTGATTAACTAATGAATTGCTCCCACCTCTTAAGCCCTGCTGTAAGGTGGATCCAGTGCCAGAAGATTGTGTTTCTCACATGAGTCGCCAGCTTCCTGGTGTGCTCCACAGTTCCTCACTCCGAGCGTCCTCGGGGCACCTCCTCCCTGTGCAGCGCTCCTCCCTGCCGCAGTCTTCTCACCCGTGCGCCCTGCAGTCCAAAGTCTCCAATCCCCGTCTCCTAGGTCTTGCAGTTTAAATAAACTTTTGTACACTGTAACTGCTCTGCTTCTGGGTTCAGAACACTACATACTGGCTCTCAGCCATAACAGAGTTTCCTTGTGTTCTCTGGACTTTCTCTGCAATAAGCCTAATTTTATGGCCTGTTCCTGTCTGGCCTGTTTCCCCAGTGACCTGTTCCCGTCTGGCCTGTTTCCCCAGTGACCTGTTCCTGTCTGGCCTGTTTCCCCAGTGACCTGTTCCCGTCTGGCCTGTTTCCCCAGTGACCTGTTCCCGTCTGGCCTGTTTCCCCAGTGACCTGTTCCCGTCTGGCCTGTTTCCCCAGTGACCTGTTCCTGTCTGGCCTGTTTCCCCAGTGACCTGTTCCCGTCTGGCCTGTTTCCCCAGTGACCTGTTCCCGTCTGGCCTGTTTCCCCAGTGACCTGTTCCCGTCTGGCCTGTTTCCCCAGTGACCTGTTCCTGTCTGGCCGGTTTCCCCAGTGACCTGTTCCTGTCTGCCCTGTTTCCCCAGTGACCTGTTCCTGTCTGGCCTGTTTCCCCAGTGACCTGTTCCAGTCTGCCCTGTTCCCCAGTGACCTGTTCCCGTCTGACCTGTTTCCCCAGTGACTTGGTCCAGCCTGGCCTGTTTCCCCAGTGACTTGGTCCAGCCTGGCCTAACTCCTCCTCTTGCCCTGCCCTTTCCTGCACATCCTTAGCTTGCTGCTCCTCCTCCTTCTGGCAGATGAAGCGGCAAGCTGTCTCGGTCGAAGGCGTACTCCTGCATGTTGGGGAGTCCATACACCACGCAGCAGCTCAGCCCGGTCCGTGACGTTGGCATGGGACAGGCCGTTTGCCACTCGTTCAGCATGGCATTGTAGTACTCCACAGAATCGGTCAAGTCAACAGTATTCAGTATTATAACAGTATTCTTACCACATAGATGAGATCTCGATAAGCAATGACTCCATGTCCACTGCGGCGACTGCTCATGGGCAAAATCATGGTCCACTGGTCAGTCTCTGGGTTGTAGCACTCCACTGTCTGCAGGATTGTCACCCCATTGCTTCCTCCACAAATATATACCTGAGGACAAAAGTCATTTTACTTTCTAGGCCTCAGATGTTGTCATAATGCTCCCTATCAGGTGTCTTTATCGGTCCACAAAGGAGTGAACTTCAGCCAAAGTTAAACTAAAACACTGGCTACCACATTCACAGTCTGTCTGAATAAGCGAAGCAGGGGAAATGTCTGCTAAGATTTTCCTCTACGTTCCTTCTGAGATAATTGTTGAGCCACTCAAAGTTGCTATAATTCTCAAGCTCAGCTCCTGTCAGCTGCAGGTACACTCTGCTCTTCAATAGTATGATAACTGACAAACAATCTCATATGAGCCAGCAAACAAAACTATTTCACCAACCAATTCAAAAGAGCCTCTGGGGATCAAAAGAAATGTTGGAATGAATGAGATACTGAGCAGCAATAGTGAACCAGTCCTGACACTGTTGTGGTTATTCAGTCAATGACCTTAATGAGGAACCTACAACCTTTTATATTCTTTTCCGCTGAACTAGTCAAAAGTACAGTTGTATAGATAAATAAAAAATGTGATTCCGTAAAACGTTTAGGAATCCATATAGGTTCATTCTTACACTTTATAAAGCATATCGAAGAGCAAGTAAAAAAAAAAAACTGTCTCAAATTGTAGGCCTAGTGTTTAAAAAGAGATGATTGGTCCCAATAGCTGCACTCCTATCAAGCTTATTTGGGTGGCCATTTTTTCCACAGTATTTACATTATCTCCAACTGCATGTGTGAAATTGTGGAAAACAAAAATGAAATGAAAATGGCAAAAGCAATAACATAGCAGCAACACTACTAATACATCTACTCTACCCTCCATGATATCTTTTTGGGGTGATACTCACTCTCCCGTGGAGGGTCGAGCAGCTGGCATTAGCCCTCTGTTCTTGCATGGGCGATATGAAGCTCCAGCGGTCAATCTGGGGCTGGTAGCACTCTGCAGATCTGAGAAAACTGCAACCATATATGCCTCCCAGGGCATAGATGAACCCGTTCAGCACAGTCACGCTGACATAGAAGCGGGGCACATGCATGGGACACATGTCTTGCCAGATGTGTGTGATGAGGTTTAACCTTTTTAAATTGCGAAAACTGTCGATGTCACCTATACAATAAATCCCACCGTCCAAGAAGACGGTGCAGTGGTGAGCACATAAAGGGTTTTCCTCGCTGGCCAAGACGCTGACCCAACGATTGATCTGGAAGTCGTAAGCCTCAATGTTTGGACTGATATGGTTGTTTCTGATCCAGCCTCCAATGGCAAACAGAACAGCGTTGGGAAGCCGTGGGCGGAAAGCAGGGTTGCGGAAGCCAGTGATGTCAGGGTTAGCACTGAGGAAGTAGGCATCCATGACCATGTGCCGGCACAGAGAGCTTTCCACCACCAGTTCTCTGGACATGACGTTGTTTATGATGTATTCCGGACTCATCAGGGACAGTCGTATCTAAACACCAATGAAATGGGAACATTTGATCAATATTATTTTATGGAGCATGTCATTTGTGGGCACTTATCTCTATTTGATTTTGATGTTTTAGGAAAGCCTCTTGAAACTCATTGTATGATCACATATTAACTCAAACTTGACAATCACACTTATCAAGGAAAAGACTATCACCTGAGTGCTCAGGATGAGTGTGAGTCACACAAACATTTGTACCTTTGTCATCAAGGTCAGGAAGTGTTCTTCGCGCTGTTCTGGCATGTGAGCGATCCACCTCATCATGCCCTCATACGGAATGTTTTCAGAGCTCACATTGAGGTTTTCTCTGCAGAGAATGTCAGCGAGATCCTGGACAGTGACATGCAGCAACTCTTCACCATGAACTACTTCTGCAAAGTGATCCAGGATGTAACAAAAGACTTTAAGGTGCACTTCAGGGGAATTGTAGATTCTTGTGAACAGCCAAATGCCGATGCAATTCTCTGGGTGAATGTGCTCGTACAAGAAGTGGCTGCAGGTCTGTACAATGTCTGTTACGTTGTACATGTCAGCGGCGATCATGAGGTTCTGCACATTGTCCATTGTCACGTGACAAGAGCCTGTGTATGCAAACTCAATGATGAGCTTCATGATCGCAGGACTCATGTAGGTCACTTTGTAAACCCACTGGTTTGGGCTTCGCCAACTGAAAAGAGCTCTGGGGAAACAGCAGAGAAATAGAGAAAGAAAACATTAATGGGAAGGTTGACAACATTTAAAGCATTAAGCTGAAACTGAGTACAACCACAATATACAACACAGTAGTTTTTTTTCTTTCTTTTTTTTAAACGTTCTTGTTTTTTGGGGGGAACGTTTTTATCTTTGCCAACAAACGTCGTGATTGTTATGTGTTTGTATTCATTTATTTGTATATTTATTTATTTAATATCTTTGTCGTTTCTGTATGTATGTATGCATGTATTTATCAAAAACCTTGTAATCCATTGGTTTCCATGGTGACAAATGTGGCAATGGCAAAGGCAGCTCGTCATCGAGTGCCTGTTCTAGTTTGTATACAAGTAAACTAATCAAATATTGGCTTCTGGCAAAGCAATTAGTCAAAAAGAAACACCACTTTTCATCACTGCTTAAAACACAATCTGAAAGTGTTGCGCGACACTCAGAGTGTCCCATTAATCTACAAGTGTGTATCTTATTATCATTTTTAAGTGAGTATCTGCTTTTGGTTCACAAACCTGTTTTAGCATTAAGTGCTTAGTAGTTTAACATATTGTAAATATTATAAATATTTTTTCTCCACTTTGTCAGGCATGTTGGCTTTTAAACGTATGGGATTGTTTTTCACAAATGAAGCTTAGTGAACATCTACTGTATTACTGTGTGTCATGAAATGAATGACTGAACTAGGTTCTAACTGTGTTTTGATGTCAAACTGATGTCACAAGATAAAAGCACATTATTTACTTTGATCTTCCCTTGGTCTTCATTCTGCTTTTATCTATATTCCTTCATTTAGAACTTTGAACATTGTTGTTTTAGGCTTGTATTTTATTTTGTCTTTTTTTTTTACAATGAACTAAGTAACTCAAGTCTACTAACTAAGTCACTGTGGGTTACTATTGTATCGTCCAGCAGGGCGTGTTTCTAGTCTGTAAAGCTGCTTTATTATTAAACAGAACCCGGCCACTGCTTTGTTCTCCTCCAGACGGACACACACACACGCACACACACACACACACACACACACACACACACACACACACACACACACACACACACACACACACACACACACACACACACACACTGTACTATTTTTACGATGTTTTCTTACCTGTTTTTTACTGTGAAACACTATGTGACTCTATGTCTGCAAAAAGCACTATACAAATAAAATGTACTTACTTATTTTAACAATGAAGTCCATCGCTCACTTCGGGCTGTCCAAGCTCTTGTGGCCCCCGCTGTACAGAAACTCCACATTCCAAGTACCTGAAACCACGCCTGCACCAGAGGAGCGTGGTGGAACCTGACGTAGTCCCCGAAACCACGCCTGCACCAGAGGAGTGTGGTGGAACCTGACGTAGTCCCCGAAACCACGCCTGCACCAGAGGAGCGCGGTGGATCCTGACGTAGTCCCCGAAACCACGCCTGCACCAGAGGAGCGTGGTGGAACCTGACGTAGTCCCCGAAACCACGCCTGCACCAGAGGAGCGTGGTGGAACCTGACGTAGTCCCCGAAACCACGCCTGCACCAGAGGAGCGTGGTGGAACCTGACGTAGTCCCCGAAACCACGCCTGCACCAGAGGAGCGCGGTGGATCCTGACGTAGTCCCCGAAACCACGCCTGCACCAGAGGAGCGTGGTGGAACCTGACGTAGTCCCCGAAACCACGCCTGCACCAGAGGAGTGTGGTGGAACCTGACGTAGTCCCCGAAACCACGCCTGCACCAGAGGAGCGCGGTGGATCCTGACGTAGTCCCCGAAACCACGCCTGCACCAGAGGAGCGTGGTGGAACCTGACGTAGTCCCCGAAACCACGCCTGCACCAGAGGAGCGTGGTGGAACCTGACGTAGTCCCCGAAACCACGCCTGCACCAGAGGAGCGTGGTGGAACCTGACGTAGTCCCCGAAACCACGCCTGCACCAGAGGAGCGTGGTGGAACCTGACGTAGTCCCCGAAACCACGCCTGCACCAGAGGAGCGTGGTGGAACCTGACGTAGTCCCCGAAACCACGCCTGCACCAGAGGAGCGTGGTGGAACCTGACGTAGTCCCCGAAACCACGCCTGCACCAGAGGAGCATGGTGGAACCTGACGTAGTCCCCGAAACCACGCCTGCACCAGAGGAGTGTGGTGGAACCTGACGTAGTCCCCGAAACCACGCCTGCACCAGAGGAGTGTGGTGGAACCTGACGTAGTCCCCGAAACCACGCCTGCACCAGAGGAGCGCGGTGGATCCTGACGTAGTCCCCGAAACCACGCCTGCACCAGAGGAGCGTGGTGGAACCTGACGTAGTCCCCGAAACCACGCCTGCACCAGAGGAGCGTGGTGGAACCTGACGTAGTCCCCGAAACCACGCCTGCACCAGAGGAGCGTGGTGGAACCTGACGTAGTCCCCGAAACCACGCCTGCACCAGAGGAGCGTGGTGGAACCTGACGTAGTCCCCGAAACCACGCCTGCACCAGAGGAGCGTGGTGGAACCTGACGTAGTCCCCGAAACCACGCCTGCACCAGAGGAGCGTGGTGGAACCTGACGTAGTCCCCGAAACCACGCCTGCACCAGAGGAGCGTGGTGGAACCTGACGTAGTCCCGGAAACCACGCCTGCAGCAGAGGAGCGTGGTTGAACCTGACGTAGTCCCCGAAACCACGCCTGCACCAGAGGAGCGTGGTGGAACCTGACGTAGTCCCCGAAACCACGCCTGCACCAGAGGAGCGCGGTGGAACCTGACGTAGTCCCCGAAACCACGCCTGCACCAGAGGAGCGCGGTGGATCCTGACGTAGTCCCCGAAACCACGCCTGCACCAGAGGAGCATGGTGGAACCTGAAACCACGCCTGCAGCAGAGGAGCGTGGTGGAACCTGACGTAGTCCCCGAAACCACGCCTGCACCAGAGGAGCGTGGTGGAACCTGACGTAGTCCCCGAAACCACGCCTGCACCAGAGGAGCGTGGTGGAACCTGACGTAGTCCCCGAAACCACGCCTGCACCAGAGGAGCGTGGTGGAACCTGACGTAGTCCCCGAAACCACGCCTGCACCAGAGGAGCGCGGTGGAACCTGACGTAGTCCCCGAAACCACGCCTGCACCAGAGGAGCGTGGTGGAACCTGACGTAGTCCCCGAAACCACGCCTGCACCAGAGGAGCGTGGTGGAACCTGACGTAGTCCCCGAAACCACGCCTGCACCAGAGGAGCGTGGTGGAACCTGACGTAGTCCCCGAAACCACGCCTGCACCAGAGGAGCGTGGTGGAACCTGACGTAGTCCCCGAAACCACGCCTGCACCAGAGGAGCGTGGTGGAACCTGACGTAGTCCCCGAAACCACGCCTGCACCAGAGGAGCGTGGTGGAACCTGACGTAGTCCCCGAAACCACGCCTGCACCAGAGGAGTGTGGTGGAACCTGACGTAGTCCCCGAAACCACGCCTGCACCAGAGGAGCGCGGTGGATCCTGACGTAGTCCCCGAAACCACGCCTGCACCAGAGGAGCGTGGTGGAACCTGACGTAGTCCCCGAAACCACGCCTGCACCAGAGGAGCGTGGTGGAACCTGACGTAGTCCCCGAAACCACGCCTGCACCAGAGGAGCGTGGTGGAACCTGACGTAGTCCCCGAAACCACGCCTGCACCAGAGGAGCGTGGTGGAACCTGACGTAGTCCCCGAAACCACGCCTGCACCAGAGGAGCGTGGTGGAACCTGACGTAGTCCCCGAAACCACGCCTGCACCAGAGGAGCGTGGTGGAACCTGACGTAGTCCCCGAAACCACGCCTGCACCAGAGGAGCGTGGTGGAACCTGACGTAGTCCCGGAAACCACGCCTGCAGCAGAGGAGCGTGGTTGAACCTGACGTAGTCCCCGAAACCACGCCTGCACCAGAGGAGCGTGGTGGAACCTGACGTAGTCCCCGAAACCACGCCTGCACCAGAGGAGCGCGGTGGAACCTGACGTAGTCCCCGAAACCACGCCTGCACCAGAGGAGCGCGGTGGATCCTGACGTAGTCCCCGAAACCACGCCTGCACCAGAGGAGCATGGTGGAACCTGAAACCACGCCTGCAGCAGAGGAGCGTGGTGGAACCTGACGTAGTCCCCGAAACCACGCCTGCACCAGAGGAGCGTGGTGGAATCTGACGTAGTCCCCGAAACCACGCCTGCACCAGAGGAGCGTGGTGGAACCTGACGTAGTCCCCGAAACCACGCCTGCACCAGAGGAGCGTGGTGGAACCTGACGTAGTCCCCGAAACCACGCCTGCACCAGAGGAGCGCGGTGGAACCTGACGTAGTCCCCGAAACCACGCCTGCACCAGAGGAGCGTGGTGGAACCTGACGTAGTCCCCGAAACCACGCCTGCACCAGAGGAGCGCGGTGGAACCTGACGTAGTCCCTTAAACCACACCTGCACCAGAGGAGCGTGGTGGAACCTGACGTAGTCCCCGAAACCACGCCTGCACCAGAGGAGCGTGGTGGAACCTGACGTAGTCCCCGAAACCACGCCTGCACCAGAGGAGCGTGGTGGAACCTGACGTAGTCCCCGAAACCACGCCTGCACCAGAGGAGCGTGGTGGAACCTGACGTAGTCCCTGAAACCACGCCTGCACCAGAGGAGCATGGTGGAACCTCAACCCATAATGGTCTCTGCAGTAAAACGTAGCGCTCAAAAAGGAAGGTGTCTGGAAATGCCAGTACATCTCTGGTCTGATGATGATCTGTCTGCCAATATTAAATTCTGGGCGAAGTAACGCTGCACCTTCATCAATCGGATCATTATCAAAAGCACATTCCATATTGAGGGAATAAAGTTGACGTCTAATTTGCCTCTGGAATAAGGCACTGCAGAACGGTTTCACCAAAACTCCCCCGCTGAATGAGGAAATTAAATCCCGTGTCCGTCTGAAAGGGGGCGGAGCCAGAGCGAAACTCCGTGTTCACTGACAAAAACCTGCTCCTGACCAGGTTAGTTCCAGAGCGTCTGTTGCCATGGTAACTGACCGAGAGTTGACTTTGTGAAACAGGCTTGAGTTCCCCCTCTTCCTCTGGTTGTTACCTCCCGTTGTGAAACAGAAAACCCCCGCATTTCCCTCAACTCGGGGTTAATTAACCTGGGGTAATCGATGAACCTGCTTCGTGAAACGGACCCCAGGTCCTCATGACTGTTTATGTCCGACCCGTCTGTGAAAAACAACTTGTATGCGGTGGTGGTTTCTGACAGCGCTATAAACCAAAGCTTCCTGAGAGAACGCTTATCAAAAGATGCACTCAGTCCCAGCAGATGTTTGATGGTATCAAGCAGTTTCACAATGACAAAGCTCTTCTGAGGTTTCCTGAGGTGAAAAAGCAACTTGGGCAGAGAATTATGTAAAAAGCATTTATCGAGGTTCAAACTGAGGTGGAGACTGAAGCGAGGCGGAGGAGAAGACTTCTTCTGAAAGAAAGGTAGGGAAAGTCTTTTCAGGAGACGCCTGCTGAAGTCAACCTTCACTTTCTGCTTTACTTTCTGAGATATGGGGCTTCAAAACACTTTTCACGAAGTAATTACTTTTAATGTGATTTACATGTGAGTTTTCTTAAATGTTAATAACATAAGCCCCACCCACTTTGTGAACTGCACTAAATCGTAAACGTGCAATCCAGTAAATATCATGTTTAAACCGTTAGACAGCATAATGTGGGGGTTTCTATTTCCACAGTGAAGTGAACAACACTGAGTCATGACACTCATATTTTAGTGCTTTTTAAACAACTGGTATCATGTCTGAAATATATCAAGATATTTCTCTGATGAAGCAGTAAAAATGAAAGAAATGATTGATCTAACATGCAGAATATGTTGAGAAACATTGAAACCACAGGGAAGAGCTTGAACGAAATAAAGCAAGTGAAGCAGCTGCAGCCAGTGAAACGTGTTTCTACAGCTAAACTTTATCTTTTATGAGCAGCTCCACTTCTTCCTGAACTCAGTGCTGCTCCTTTACTTCCTCTCTTACTTTGTTGGATGAACTGATTGATCAGGTGTTTCTGATCATTGATTTTTATGAGTTCATATTGCTTATTAATTAAATTAACCAGTGCTCTGTAAAATAGTAATGCCAACTGTATTTTAACTTGAGGCACTTGTATCCAAAAAAGAAATGGCATAATGCACAAACACAAGTTCCTGGAGCCCTGAAAGTCCTACAGCAGCGCCCCCTTGTGGCAGACATATCACAGCTGAGAACATAAAGCACATTAGTTGTAAATTGGCAAAACAAGTGGCACACGTCGAGAATGGAGTGTAAAGAGAACTATATACAACGATATAAAATATATAGGTTGTAGTAAAGTGACTATAAAATGTACACGGTTCTAGGTATTTAAAGAAATGAGTACTGGAAACATTTACTGCACATAATGATGGAGCTAAATGTTACTAATGTGATCAGAAATCAAAGAGATCAAAAAAATTAGTACCTGCAATAATTTTTAATGAAGAAATACTGATGAGCAGATCACAGGGTTCGGGTCGTTTCAGCAGTGGCGGCTGGCGGTGGATTTCTTTTCAATTCCATTTCTGATACAGTGTCGGGGAGGAGCTCAACTTCCCAAAAGTCTGAGTAGTGGTCGACGATGAGAAGATCGTGTTTCTGCCTGTGAGTGAACAGGTCCTGCTCACAATCTGCCATCGCCTGGTGGGGAATCATGTGAAAGAATGGTTTCTTTCTGCTGTTTGTGAGCAGGTGTTTCCTTTAATTCTGCCTGCATGTTGGGTCTCTCCAGCCTGTCGCTAGCATCTCCTCCTATGTGGCGACAGTTTATGAGTGTAAGCATCTCTGGACCGTGTGATTTTGCAATGATGACTTTCTGGCCTCTAAATGAGACGCTGTTCTGCTCAGTAATCTCATTCCTGTCAGACCAGTACTCTCTGGTGTGCAGCCTGATTTGCTCCCGGCGCTGGTCAGTTAAGCCCCGTTTCCACCACACAAAAGTGCAGGACGGAGCGGTATGGAGCGGTACGGAGCGGTACGGCGTGGTACGGAGCGGTACGGAGCGGTACGGAGCGGTACGGAACGGTACGGAGCGGTACGGAACGGTACGGAGCGGTACGGAGCGGTACGGCGTGGTACGGAACGGTACGGAGCGGTACGGAGCGGTACGGAACGGTACGGAGCGGTACGGAACGGTACGGAGCGGTACGGAGCGGTACGGCAAAGTGCAGCCGGAGCTCGGTCCGGTACCCGCTTCCACCGCAGAGAGGAGCTTAAAAGTGGGCGGGGCTTAAGAGCTCCGCAGATATGTGACATTACAACAGAAAAGAAAGTCGTCAGATCTTCATCTTATGAATCCTCTGTTGTTGTTTACATCCTCCACTTTGCACTTGTTGTTTAGTTAACTGTTATTTTTGCAGCGGTTATTTTTTGCAGCGGCAGAGCTGCAGCCGCAACTTCCGTGTTTGTTGTGAGAGAGCGAACGCTCCGGCCACTTGCCGGCGACTTGGGGCGACTTGCCCCGCACTCCGAGCGCTCGAGTGCGGGGCAAGTCGCCGTGGATCGGAGGAGCAGCGCTCTGCGTTTTCTGTTCAAATGCGAGGCAGAGGCGGTCAGCGTTCTGCTGTGATCACATCGTGGCCGTACAGGTAGTGGTGAAACCTCTGACATGCAAAGACGACACTGAGACACTCCTTCTCAATTTGTGCAGTTCTTTTCGGCAGGAGTTAGAGGCAAACACGTTGGGTTGTCCCTCCTGCATCAGGCAACAAGCGAGACCACTCTGGCTTGAGCCACTCTGAATCATGACTGACTTGTTTATGTCATAGTAGTGCAGGACGGCATGGCCGTAGCCAGAGTTTTCAGCTCCTGAACTGCTACGTGGTGTTTGGGGAACCAAGGCCAGGGGGTATCCTTGTCCAACAAACGCCGTCATGGCTCTCAGACCCTGGACAGGTGTGACAAAAGATTTGGCCAAGTAATTAGCGAAACCAATGAGACACTGCACGCCTGTCGCATCTGTCAGATTGGGCATGTTGAGGATGGCCCCCACCTTCTCTGGGTCGGGCTTCAGTCCTGTGGATGAAAGAATGTGGCTGTAGAACTGGACTTCAGCAACCTTGAACGGTCGTTTCTCCAGGCTGAGGCATAGCTTGACCTCGCGGCAGAGCTCCATCAGCGCTATGAGGTTGATATCGTGATCTTTCTCAACCTCCATGTCTGTGTCTCCGCAGCCCATGACCAGGATGTCGTCTGCGATTGGCTAAATGCCCCTGAGACCTGAGACAAGCTCATGCTGCTTCCGCTGATAAACTTCGGGTGCCACTTATACCCCAAATGGCAGCTTGAGCCAGCGTTTTCTCGACCAAGGGGTCCAGAAAGTTGTCAGGAGGCTGCTCTCGTAGGCCTTTTGCACTGCAAAAATGCTTCCCTGGCATCCACCAAGGTGAAGACTCTTGCCTTTGGCACTTTGTACAGGACATAATGGGAGCGTCTCAGGGCTTTGTTGAGGAATTTAGGATCGATGCTAATCCTTCTCTGGCTTTTTTACAACCACCATGTTGCTGATCCATGCAGTCGCTTCTGCAACTGATGCTATGTGGCCAATAGCCTTGTACTTGCCCAGCTGGGCTTTGACTACTTCCGTCATCGCAACTGGTACATTGCAAGGTGTACATTGAACTGGGGGAACACTGGGATCTAGATCGGAATGAACTTCCTCGGGCACAGATTCTACTGGTGAGTTGAACACATCACTGTATCTTTTGGTCAGCTGCTCCTTGGTCAAAACCTCAGGATGGACGTGTTCCACTTGGAGCACATCCTCAGGGATGGAGAACCATATGGAGCTAAGGTGTACACAGGTGGAGCCAGACAGCAGGGGATGCTGGCTACTCTTCACTATTTCCAATGACGGTGGGTATCTCCGGCCTCTTACTTTGCGTTCAGTCTCAAAGATGCCCATGGAGCTCAGTGCTTCATCTGAGTATAGCTTCAGTTTGCCTTTGCTTGGGTGGAGGGGCGTGTGCGCTGCCAGTCTCTTCGATTACGGTTCGTGACCGATGGCGGTCACAACATGAGATCCTTCTCCCTCAGTAATCTCCGTCTTTTGCCCTGGTTTGCAACACCCAGCACGATTTTGTCTCGAATCGTTCCGTCTCTCAGCTGCCCATACTCTCAGGTCGCTGCTCTCTCTCTCAGCCCCATTCCAAAAGTGTCTATAGCTTCTCTATCCTCCTGCATTCAGCTCCCAAACACGTATCTCTCACATATTGTGTTTTTTGCCAGCTTGAAATATTTGTCCAGCGGGTTTAGTATAACCACTGGATCATTTTTCCCCCTCAGGAAGGATCAGGTTGTGACGGTAAACGTTCTGCTCTCACTTCCCGTCACGCTTCTCAGAGTTGCCGCCTGGATGTTCTTGTCCTTCGCGGCCCCCGGTGGCCAGAGCGTATCCTCATATTCAGCCCTGAATATGTCCCAGTTAACACTCCAATCACCCGTGACGCTCATCGGGCTGGAGGTGGGAGGTTAGCCACCATGCTAATGTCGGTAACGTTGCTCGTTGGAGCACGCTGTCTCGTGATTCTGCTTCGCCTTCTGACCCGCTTCATACCCGGTTCCAACATGTATCAACTTGTACTTCTGACACCATGTTTGACTTGTAACTTGTACTTGAATAACAACAGACACTGGTATCACGTTCATGTATTGTAGAAGTGCTTCTTTGCTTCTGTGTTTTTAGTCTTTTTCCTCCTTTTTGTAGGTTTATTTTTTCCAATTTTTTCTTCCTCCTCCACCTGTTCAGCTCTGCTGCTCCTTCCTGCCTCCTCTCCTTCCTCCTCTCCTTCCTCCTCTTCTTCCTCCTCCACCTGCTGCTCCTCGACAAGCTCACTTTTTTACCATCACCCACTTTTTCTCCTTTTCTTTTTCCTCCCTCCACCTCACCAGTGATATTTACAATTGTTTCATTCACGCTGCATCCAGTGCCATTCACTCCTTCTCCCTCCTCCCCAGCTCCACCCGACACACTCACACTCTCCTCACATTCACCTGGTGTATTTACATCACTCCCCCGTGCTTGATGCTCTCCTGGTCGGTCACAGCAGCGCGTCTCCTCGGTGAAGCCCGAGGAGACGCAATCGGTCGCTCAGACCGCGCCTGGTGAAGACAATGTAGTTATAATCATTTCCTCTCACAGGGAAACGGAGGCTGAGCTCCTCGTACCGGTTATTGAGTATCATAAAGACTTGTCTCCTGAAACATGTCGTGTGTTTCAGCAGCGGAGACTTAATTCCAGAGGTCATGTCTCTGTAGCTGGAAACTACTTTGCCAAATCTGGAAAGCTCCTTAGTTAGGAGCTCGTCTGGCGCATAAGGAGGGACATTGGACAGGATGACCCGGACAGCGGCTGAGACAGCGGCTGCACCTGGACAAACCTGTCCGACACGGTGATTCCCGTCTCCACTACGGAGTTGGCCTTCTCCACCTGGTCCACAAAGACCACCACGGTGACTCCTTCTCCACCTGGTCCACAAAGACCACCACGGTGACTCCTTCTCCACCTGGTCCACAAAGACCACCACGGTGACTCCTGTCTCCACCTGGTCCACAAAGACCACCACGGCACCGTTCATCCGGGCCGCCGCCTTCACACTGCTGTAACCGACCTTCTCCCCCAACAGCCAGAGCAACCTGCTGCACCTGCTCCACCTGCTGTAACCAACCTTCTCCCCCACAGACAGAGCAACCTGCTGCACCTGCTCCACCTGCTGTAACCAACCTTCTCCCCCACAGCCAGAGCAACCTGCTCCACCTGCTCCACCTGCTGTAACCGACCTTCTCCCCCACAGACAGAGCAACCTGCTCCACCTGCTCCACCTGCTGTAACCAACCTTCTCCCCCACAGCCAGAGCAACCTGCTCCACCTGCTCCACCTGCTGTAACCGACCTTCTCCCCCACAGCCAGAGCAACCTGCTCCACCTGCTCCACCTGCTGTAACCGACCTTCTCCCCCACAGCCAGAGCATCCTGCTCCACCTGCTCCACCTGCTGTAACCAACCTTCTCCCCCACAGCCAGAGCAACCTGCTCCACCTGCTCCACCTGCTGTAACCGACCTTCTCCCCCACAGCCAGAGCAACCTGCTCCACCTGCTCCACCTGCTGTAACCAACCTTCTCCCCCACAGCCAGAGCAACCTGCTCCACCTGCTCCACCTGCTGTAACCGACCTTCTCCCCCACAGCCAGAGCAACCTGCTCCACCTGCTCCACCTGCTGTAACCAACCTTCTCCCCCACAGACAGAGCAACCTGCTCCACCTGCTCCACCTGCTGTAACCAACCTTCTCCCCCACAGCCAGAGCAACCTGCTCCACCTGCTCCACCTGCTCCACCTGCTGTAACCAACCTTCTCCCCCACAGCCAGAGCAACCTGCTCCACCTGCTCCACCTGCTGTAACCAACCTTCTCCCCCACAGCCAGAGCATCCTGCTCCACCTGCTCCACCTGCTGTAACCGACCTTCTCCCCCACAGCCAGAGCATCCTGCTCCACCTGCTCCACCTGCTGTAACCGACCTTCTCCCCCACAGCCAGAGCATCCTGCTCCACCTGCTCCACCTGCTGTAACCGACCTTCTCCCCCACAGCCAGAGCATCCTGCTCCACCTGCTCCACCTGCTGTAACCGACCTTCTCCCCCACAGCCAGAGCATCCTGCTCCACCTGCTGTAACCGACCTTCTCCCCCACAGCCAGAGCAACCTGCTCCACGCTGCAGGGGAAAGGTCAGAGATGCGGGTGAGCTTCCTGAGCTCCGACATGGCTGCAGTCAGTCCCGGCAGACATGGACCACACAAACCCACCGAAACCAAGAAAGATTGAAATAAAACAAAAGGTGCTCTGTGATTATTAAGCTGGAGGGATTGTGAACATTGACCAAGAACAGAACAAGAAAAACATCACATAAAACTGTGACAAACGCTCCCCGCTCACACACGCTCCCAGCCCTTCTGCACTCCCAGCATGCACCGAGAGAGAGAGGGAGAGAGAGAGAGAGAGAGATGTTTGGATTTTTAAAACAACCTTTATTTATCAGTTCAAAAACGGTTGTCCCTTTTTTCACCATTTATAAAAACAGTTCACAGTATAGAACAACACATCTATTTCCTGTCAAATAAAGAGCTGAACTCCAGTCGTTCCTCCACCACAGAGCAGATGGTGTTCTTATAACACCACCTCTCGTTAAAACTGAGCAGGTCCTTCATTTCTTTAAAAAGATTAAAATCAACCCAGACCCGGGCCCTGACCAAAGATAAAAACATACTGAGCAGATCCTGGTCCACCCCCTGCTGAGCCTGGTGCTTCCTGCTCAGATACAGTGCCAGCTTTGCTTCACCCAGTATAAAATTCAGCAGGAGGTACTTCTGGGCCTCCCTCTTCCTGTACCCCGCCCCAAAAATAAAAACCCCATCAGAGCAGGTTTCATCAAAAACAGAGAATAACATTTGTAAAACAGTGAACAAAGCTGTGAGTCTGTGACATTTCAAAAAACAGTGAACAAGAGTCTCTTCCTCGCCGCAGAAAGGACAGGCCGCGGACACAGTGGGATTCATTTTGTTCACCAAGCTGTTGACAGCCACGCACCATGGAGGATCTTCCACTGCAGATCACCAGTTCTTTTTTTGGAGGGGAGTTTATAGAGGACCCTCCATGAAGGTCCACAACCGGAGCCCAGGGTCCATCCCCCCTCCACACACAGTCCATCCTCCCGGCCAGGTCTCTGCAGTTCATCACATTTACACACCAGTGGTACAAAGTTTTCCCAGTTTGGGAGTAAAAATCAATGGGTGGGTGGTCACCCCCCTTTAGTAGTGGTCCAGAGCAGTTCCTGAGGTTGGGGTAGCTCTTCAGATCTCCTGCTCAGAGAGCCGCTCTGCCCACTTCCTCAGAAGCTGGCCCGCATGGCGACTCGACTGCAGGCCAAGAAGTCGAGCAGCAGCACCTCCACCCACCAGCCTCCACCCGACTTTGTGGATCAGAGTCTTGAGGGTGACCCCCCCCCTGGTGTACAGTGCGCTGGTGAGGCCTGGTGTGGACTGGTCCTGGATGTCCAGCCTGGACCCCCCCACCAGAGGCTCTGACAGCAGCCAGTGTAGAGACACAGCAGGGGGCACCACAGTGCATCGAAAATAGTCCCAGACTCTAAAAACACTTTGATAAAACAATGACATATTGCGAAGGTTTAAAAAATTTAAATCCATTAAAAACAAAGTGGCATCAAGATTAAGACCATTGACTCTCAGTAAAACCGTGCTCATCACATCCTTCCAAACTAAAAAACTACTCGCAGTTAATAAATATTGTTGGATGTGTTGCAGCCGGAATGCTGCCACTCGGCTCTCGATGTGCACCAGGCCGTGACCCCCCTCCTCTTTAGGGAGGAAGAGAACAGATTGTGGGACCCAGTGCAGTTTGTCCCAAAAAAAGTCTAATAAAACCCTTTGTGTCTCCTTTATCAGTCCAGGGGGGGGGGCGCCATGCAGGCCACCCGGTGCCACAAAGTGGAGGCCACCAGGTTATTGATCACCAAGGCTCTCCCCCTGAAAGACATGCTGGGCAGCACCCACCTCCACTTGTTTAGTTTACCTCGCACCTTGTCCAATAACCCCTCCCAGTTCGTCTCCATAAAAACGTCCTCTCCCAGGTACACCCCCAAATATCTAATCCCTCCTCTCCTCCACAATAATCCGGCTGTACTATATTGACAGACCTCCGGTCCACCCCCCTGTTGGGACTTACTACCTCATATGGATCACTATTTATGTATTGGTTGGCTATCGATAATGATTGATAATTATCAAAGATAGTTATTAATAATATTATTGAAATGTAATCTGATGTGTATCAGAACCTCGGAGCTCCACTGTCTTAACAGGAAATGATAGACAATTCAGTTCTATCAGTCTCATAAGATATACTAAACAGTTAATTGGGAATTTGAATTAATAGTTAAATTAATTACAATTACCAGAATTAACAGTAAAGCTTGAAGGATTTTGGAGTTCTTAACACAGAAGAGTCGACATTTCATTCTCCTTTGTGCTCATTAATAACACAGCAAGTATGATTCCAAACATTATATTTATTTACAATGAAAACAAATAAAACACAGATTCTAACTACCTATATACAGCTTGGTGTGTGTGTGTGTGTGTGTGTGTGTGTGGAGAGAGAAAGAGAGAGAGAGAGTTGGAGGGAGTGTGTGTGTGTGAGACGTGTGATGGAACTACAAAACAAGATGGCGGATCACAAGAAACTACATTCCAAATGGAGGTGATCAGAGAGCAGGAGGTCTGTCCTGGGTCTCCACCATGTGCTGATAGCAAAAGAACAATAGAAGCTAGCCACAGCATCTGCTTCCTGTGTGTCTCTGCTAAAGGACCATTTCTAGAATGACTTGATGTGAATGAGACTTGTTTTGTAAAACGTCAGGAGTCGTCAGATGGTGTTCAGTTACTGTGTGATGTTGTCTTTGATGTGATATGTGTAGGATTGTGAGTTAACTAGTTAGTAAAGCAAAGATTAGCATGCAGACCCTGTGTCTGTGGCAGAGCTAACGTTGGTTTACAGGTTGATCACTGCTCCTAATATCATTCTCTATAGAACTCAATCACTGTAACAGAATCAACACATCTTCATAAAGTTAAACAGTTCTATCATAGCATCAGGTTTAACTAATCTCAGGTAAAGCCCAGTTGTTGTTCCCACTTCCTTGAAGGAGTTCAGTTGTTGTCCTGCTGGAGGGAAGCTGGTGTCTTCTCCTGTAGTTAGCACCTCCTGCTAACTGTGGTTGCTGGTTCTGCAGGCTGAGGAGAAGAAGATGAAGTTGATGTTTCAGGAGTCCTTCTTTGCAGCTCCTGGTTGTTCCTTTTGTCCAGACTGAGGAGCTGGTCGCTCAGGTCTGTGATGGTTTTCCTGCTGGGTGAGGAAAACACAAAGAAGTTCTGTGAGGCGTCGTTTCCCTGGTCCGTCCTGGAGGAACTGGTTGGTTTCCCTGGAGAGCAGACTCTGGGTGCTGGTCTCTGGACCAGGGGAAGGTCTGACCCTCGTGGTGGGTCAGCAGAGGAGTTGAGGAGTGAAGGCCCTGGTTGCAAGAGCATCTGGTGTTAGCTGTGTGCTAATGCTGGATGAGTTGAGCTGCTGGGAGCAGCTCGTCAGCAACTCACCTCCTCAGAGTGTAGTTGTGCAAGAGAGAGATGGAGGCTGGCTGAAGCCTTTTGTTGAACGTGAGGATTCAGAGGTGTCAAAGCCTGAGAGCTTCAAACAATCAGTGACTGGCTGATTGCATGGGGGAAGAGTCTTGTGAGCAGAAAGGGGGGGAGGAAGGTCCTGCAGAAAGCCCTCCACCCCCACTGGGTGTGATGGTCAATCACATTCCTGGGTCAGAATTCATGTCATGACTGCGTCTCATGACAAATGAATATTGTCTCTAACCAAAAAATGAACCAACTTTCTGTGGTCCTGTGAGATCCCAACACCCCCACTGCCAGGGCTTCGCTCTTTCCCCAGTTGACCTTTGCCCCCGTCAGTAAATTAAAAGAACACACACACTTATCTAAAAGGTCAACGTCTTCTTGAGTGGATATTAAAACAATGATGTCATCAGCATATGCAGATAAAACCTTTTTAAAACCTGGAGGACTGAAGCCGCTGACAGTGGACCGGATGTTGTGGAGCAGAGGTTCAATAGACAGAGTGGAGAGCATACCTGAGAGAGCACAGCCCTGCCGGACCCCCCTCCTGACCTTAAAAGGAGCACTCAGCCCCCCGTTGATCTTCAGTACACTCTCAATGTCCTGGTACAACACTTTGATCATTGCTATCAGACCTGGGTTGAGACCAAACTGGGCCAGAACGTTCCACAGATAGAGGTGCTCAACCCGGTCAAAAGCTTTTTCTTGGTCCAACGAAATGAAACCAACATCTGCTCCCAAAAAACTAGAGACGTCCAAAACATCAGGAATTAGAGACACATTGTCTCTGATGGACCTGCCGGGCACACAGTAGGTCTGGTCTAGATGGAGGATGCCGTCCAGCACCCCTCTGAGCCTGTTGGCCAGGGCCTTGGAGAGGATCTTAGAATCGGTACACAGGAGGGAGACGGCCTCCAGTTCTTCATGTCTCTCAGGTCTCCTTTCTTGGGCAGCAGCGTGATCACCGCCCTCCTGCAGCTCGGGGGCAGCGTCTCGTCCCTGAGGCTCTCTGTCAGGACCTCCAGGAGGTCCCCCCCAGCTCCTTCCAGAAAGCCCTGTAAAACTCCACTGGGAGCCCATCGATCCCCGGAGATTTGCCCCCCTGCATGCTCTGCAGAGCAGCAAGCAGTTCGTCCTGTGTCAGGGGGTCTCCGAAGTCAGGGGTCTCCTCAGTACAAGTCCTCTGGAGTCCACCACAGAGGGTGTCAAACAGGGCCTGGTCCTCCTGGTACTGGCTCTCATAGAGCTCGGTGTAGAACTCGGCTGCTGCCCTCCGGATCTCCCCAGACTCTGTTAGATCCTCTCCATTAGCCGACTTCAATGAGTAAATGAAGCGACTCTGCCCGTTTCGTTTCTCCAGACCAAAGAAGTAGCTAGACGGCACATCCATCAGACTGACCCCCTGGTACCTGGAGCGAACCAGCGCCCCCTGGGCCTGTATGCCCAGCAGGCGCTCCATCATAGTACTTTTAGTCTTCAGAGCTTCAAAATGCGCAGGATTTCCAGTAGAACCAGTGTGAAGGTTCACTAAGTCAATCTCTAGATTCCTCAGCGATCGTGTGATGTCCCTCGTGACATATTGAGTGTACTGCTGACAGAGTTGTTTGATTTTGACCTTGCCACAGTCCCACCACTGCCTCAGAGAGTTAAACTCATCCTTCTCACCCCGAAAACTTCGCCAAAAAAAAACGCACAGTGTCTGTAAAATTAGAGTCAGCGAGCAAAGAAATGTTAAAAACCCAATATGCGCTGCGTGGCCTAATATTAGTGATAAAAACACTGCAAAGAACCAATGAGTGGTCACTAAAACCTACCGGTGACATAAAACACTCCCTAACTGCCCCAAAGTGGTGCTAAAACAATAAACCTGTCCAGTCTGGCCAGTGAGATGGAGCCGTCTCTAAAAGAACTCCAGGAGTCCTGTCTGGTTCTTCCATTCTTCCTCCTCCAGACCTCCACCAGGTCATGCGTCTGGGCCAGGCTGTTAAAAACTCTCTGGGACTGTTTGTGAGGTTCCCTGTGGTTCCTGTCTAAAAGGTCATCCTGCGTACAGTTAAAATCCCCCTAAAAACAAGAAATCAGTGGAATCACAGTGCATTAAAAAACTGTTCAGTTCATTTCAAAGTACAACTCTGTCAGATCCATCAACGGGAGCATAAATATTAATAAAAACAAACTGCTGCTGCTCAAACGTCGCCGTGACGACCATGAACCTCCCTTTAATTTTTTCCTCCATTGTGAAAGTGATGGGAGTGAAGTTCCTGGAAAAGAGGATTGCAACCCCCCCACTGACTGAAGTGAGGGAGCTCAAACAGACCTGTCCCCCCCACTCAGACCTCCATTCTATCTCACTAGCTGCATCACTGTGAGTCTCCTGCACCAACATCACATCTATCTTTTTCAGTTTTACCAGCTCATACAGCAGCATTCTCTTCTTCATGTTGTTTGCACCATTTAAATTGAGAGTGGCGACTCTGAAACTGGAGCTCATTATATAGAACACCACCCACAACACAAATATGATAGAGTGACTATATGGTTTCGTCATCATCTCTTTGAAGGAGTTGCCTCACTTTCACTACGAACTTTTTAATCCGGAACACCTCCTGCTCAGAGAACACATCCTGTTCAGAGAACCCCTCCTGGTCAGAGAACCCCTCCTGGTCAGAGAACCCCTCCTGCTCAGAGAACCCCTCCTGGTCAGAGAACCCCTCCTGTTCAGAGAGCCCCTCCTGTTCAGAGAACCCTCCTGTTCAGAGAACCCCTCCTGGTCAGAGAACCCCTCCTGGTCAGAGAACCCCTCCTGGTCAGAGAACCCTCCTGTTCAGAGAACCCCTCCTGGTCAGAGAACCCCTCCTGGTCAGAGAACCCCTCCTGTTCAGAGAACCCCTCCTGGTCAGAGAACCCCTCCTGGTCAGAGAACCCCTCCTGGTCAGAGAACCCCTCCTCTCCTCTGACATTCATTCTTCTGATGAACAACTCCTCCACCACCACGCCCTTTTTATTCTTCGTTCTCAGTAAAAACTTCTTCCTGTCCATCACTCCGTACCCTTCATTTACCGTCTCCTCCTCAGGGGGTTTACTGCAGCCTCCTCCACCCTCCTCCACCCTCCTCAGCTGAGCTGAGATCAGCTGCAGCCTCCTGAGAAACAGAGATGCCCCTTTTATCCTGGGTCACCTTCTTTGCCTTTGGGCCTCTCTCCTCCACCTGCTTCCGTTTATCCCTTAGAACCCTCTTGTTGCCCTCCTCCACCTCAACCTCCATCTCTGCCTCCATCTCCACCCTCATGCCAGCCTTCATTGGTTCCCCTGCCTCGTCCTGACCTTCAGGGAGACTGCTGCCTCTCTGAGAGACCAGCCCATCTGCTCCACCCGCTAACTCCTCCTGAGAGACCAGCCCATCTGCTCCACCCACTAACTCCCCCTGAGAGACCAGCCCATCTGCTCCACCCGCTAACTCCCCCTGAGAGACCAGCCCATCTGCTCCACCCACTAACTCCTCCTGAGAGACCAGCCCATCTGCTCCACCCGCTAACTCCCCCTGAGGGTCCAGCTCAGCTGCACCACCTCCATTACTTACACCAGCCTCCTCCTCCCCACCCTCCCCTCCACCACTCTTCTCCACCTCTGGCTCCCCCCCAACTATCTTCTCCCTGCTATTCTGTCCCTCACTCCTCGACTCTGGCCGTTGTCCGCCTACACCCCCCCACACACTTCCTCCACCCCCTTCACTTCATCACCACACCAGCATGTCCCTCATCACCTCCACCAGCGTGTCCCTCATCACCTCCACCAGCGTGTCCCTCATCACCACACCAGCATGTCCCTCATCACCTCCACCAGCGTGTCCCTCATCACCTCCACCAGCGTGTCCCTCATCACCACACCAGCATGTCCCTCATCACCTCCACCAGCGTGTCCCTCATCACCACACCAGCATGTCCCTCATCACCTCCACCAGCGTGTCCCTCATCACCTCCACCAGCGTGTCCCTCATCACCACACCAGCATGTCCCTCATCACCTCCACCAGCGTGTCCCTCATCACCTCCACCAGCGTGTCCCTCATCACCACACCAGCATGTCCCTCATCACCTCCACCAGCGTGTCCCTCATCACCACACCAGCATGTCCCTCATCACCTCCACCAGCGTGTCCCTCATCACCTCCACCAGCGTGTCCCTCATCACCACACCAGCATGTCCCTCATCACCTCCACCAGCATGTCCCTCATCACCACACCAGCATGTCCCTCATCACCTCCACCAGCGTGTCCCTCATCACCTCCACCAGCGTGTCCCTCATCACCACACCAGCATGTCCCTCATCACCTCCACCAGCATGTCCCTCATCACCTCCACCAGCGTGTCCCTCATCACCTCCACCAGCGTGTCCCTCATCACCTCCACCAGCGTGTCCCTCATCACCTCCACCAGCGTGTCCCTCATCACCTCCACCAGCGTGTCCCTCATCACCACACCAGCATGTCCCTCATCACCTCCACCAGCATGTCCCTCATCACCTCCACCAGCGTGTCCCTCATCACCTCCACCACCAGCATGTCCCTCATCACCTCCACCAGCGTGTCCCTCATCACCTCCACCAGCGTGTCCCTCATCACCTCCACCAGCGTGTCCCTCATCACCTCCACCAGCGTGTCCCTCATCACCTCCACCAGCATGTCCCTCATCACCTCCACCAGCGTGTCCCTCATCACCTCCACCAGCGTGTCCCTCACCACCTCCACCAGCATGTCCCTCATCACCTCCACCAGCGTGTCCCTCATCACCACACCAGCATGTCCCTCATCACCTCCACCAGCGTGTCCCTCATCACCTCCACCAGCGTGTCCCTCATCACCTCCACCAGCGTGTCCCTCATCACCTCCACCAGCGTGTCCCTCATCACCTCCACCAGCATGTCCCTCATCACCTCCACCAGCGTGTCCCTCATCACCTCCACCAGCGTGTCCCTCATCACCTCCACCAGCGTGTCCCTCATCACCTCCACCAGCATGTCCCTCATCACCTCCACCAGCGTGTCCCTCATCACCTCCACCAGCGTGTCCCTCATCACCTCCACCAGCGTGTCCCTCATCACCTCCACCAGCGTGTCCCTCATCACCTCCACCAGCGTGTCCCTCATCACCACACCAGCCGAGACCACAGCATTAGCCTTCTCCACCTCCCTCACAAACATCACCACCGCACCATTCATTCTGGCAGCAGACACAATGTTTGCCGCCCCCACCACTTTCGCCACCTCCGTCACACACTCCTCCACCCAGCACGAGAACCCGGGGCTCAGTTTGAACCCGTGCTTCCTGCTCAGCTTGGTGGAAGTCATGGCGCTACACCGCTAGCGCGATGCTAACCGCACCACAGCCTCACCAAACCACAATCACACGCTTTCACTCTTGACACACACTCACACCACAAAGTATCACACCATAAAACTATGGTAACACTTCTGAACACACTCAAATATCCCAAAAACCATACTTTCTCACCAACTCCACTCAGAGCTCCTCACACTCAGAGAGAGAGAGAGAGAGAGAGGGAGAGAGAGAGAGAGGGAGAGAGAGAGAGAGGGAGGGGAGAGAGAGAGGGAGAGAGAGAGAGCACTGCTGCTGTATTATACTGTTTGTATATTCACATTCATCCCACCTGATTGCACACGGTTACATGAGGTAGTGTCTGGTTGTTCTATAGTTTCAGTATTTTTGGTTTGCCAAAAGTCTGACTGTGGCTGGAAAAATCTGTTCAAGAATCAAGTCCTGTGTGTTGTAATGCTGTCTGCTCTGCTGGGCCTCAGGCTGTACCTGCAGTGCTTGTGTCTGAGCAGAGGGTGGAGCGGGTGAGCGGGGTGGAGAGGGTGGAGAGGGTGGAGAGAGTGGAGAGAGTGGAGAGAGTGGAGAGGGTCTCTGATGATTCCCTCAGCTCTGCTCCTACATGGGTTAGGGTTAGTCCATGGTCAGAAGCTTTGTCCCGATGATCTTCACTGCAGTCTTTCTACCTCTCTGCAGAACCTTCCTCTCTGCAGAACCTTCCTCTCTGCAGAACCTTCCTCTCTGCAGAACCTTCCTCTCTGCAGAGCCTTCCTCTCTGCAGAGCCTTCCTCTCTGCAGAACCTTCCTCTCTGCAGAACCTTCCTCTCTGCAGAACCTTGCTCTCGGCCACGGGGGTGTTTCCATGCCAGACAGTGATGCCTGTGGTGAGAATGCTCTGTATCAATCAGGGTGAGAGGGTGCTGGTTCAGTCCAGCTCTCCTGAGCAGCCTGATGATACAGAGTCTTTGCTGGGCTTCTTTCACTGTGGCTGTGGTGTTGTGAGTCCAGCCCAGGTCTGACGTGACCTGCAGTCCCAGGACTCTGTAGCGGTCTGTCCTCTCCACCTCAGTCCCTCTGGTGAACTGAGGCTGGAGAGGGGGACGATTCTTCCTGAAGTCCAGGATCAGTTCCTTAGTCTTGTCTGTGTGGAGGAGGAGGTTGTTCTTTTCTCCATAGACACCCATGTTGACCAGGTCCTGTATCCTGACTCGTCACCCCCTTTTTATGAGCCCCAGGATGGTGGTGTCATCAGCGTATTAGATGATGATGGAGCTGTCCTGGGTGGAGACACAGTCATGTGTGTACAGGGTGAAGAGTTTGGGGTTGAGGCAGCAACCCTGTGGTGATCCGGTGTAACTGTGATGTCAGCAGACCCCCGCCCTCCCATCTTCACCTCCCGTGGTCTTTCCGTCAGGAAATCCAGGATCCAGCTACAGGTGGAAGCAGGGACTCCGAGGTCTGCCAGCCTCACCATCAGTCTGCCAGCTTCACCATCAGTCTACCAGCCTCACCATCAGTCTGCCAGCCTCACCATCAGTCTACCAGCCTCACCATCAGTCTACCAGCTTCACCATCAGTCTACCAGCCTCACCATCAGTCTGCCAGCCTCACCATCAGTCTACCAGCCTCACCATCAGTCTGCCAGCTTCACCATCAGTCTGCCAGCCTCACCATCAGTCTACCAGCTTCATCATCAGTCTGCCAGCCTCACCATCAGTCTGCCAGCTTCATCATCAGTCTGCCAGCCTCACCATCAGTCTACCAGCCTCACCATCAGTCTGCCAGCCTCACCATCAGTCTACCAGCCTCACCATCAGTCTGCCAGCTTCACCATCAGTCTGCCAGCCTCACCATCAGTCTACCAGCTTCACCATCAGTCTGCCAGCCTCACCATCAGTCTACCAGCTTCACCATCAGTCTACCAGCCTCACCATCAGTCTGCCAGCCTCACCATCAGTCTACCAGCCTCACCATCAGTCTGCCAGCTTCACCATCAGTCTGCCAGCCTCACCATCAGTCTACCAGCTTCATCATCAGTCTGCCAGCCTCACCATCAGTCTGCCAGCTTCATCATCAGTCTGCCAGCCTCACCATCAGTCTACCAGCCTCACCATCAGTCTGCCAGCCTCACCATCAGTCTACCAGCTTCACCATCAGTCTGCCAGCCTCACCATCAGTCTGCCAGCCTCACCATCAGTCTACCAGCCTCACCATCAGTCTGCCAGCCTCACCATCAGTCTACCAGCCTCACCATCAGTCTACCAGCTTCACCATCAGTCTACCAGCTTCACCATCAGTCTGCCAGCCTCACCATCAGTCTACCAGCTTCACCATCAGTCTGCCAGCCTCACCATCAGTCTACCAGCTTCACCATCAGTCTACCAGCCTCACCATCAGTCTGCCAGCCTCACCATCAGTCTGCCAGCCTCACCATCAGTCTACCAGCTTCACCATCAGTCTGCCAGCCTCACCATCAGTCTACCAGCCTCACCATCAGTCTGCCAGTCTCACCATCAGTCTACCAGCCTCACCATCAGTCTGCCAGCCTCACCATCAGTCTACCAGCCTCACCATCAGTCTGCCAGCCTCACCATCAGTCTACCAGCCTCACCATCAGTCTGCCAGCCTCACCGTCAGTCTGCCATCCTCACCATCAGTCTACCAGCCTCACCGTCAGTCTGCCAGCCTCACCATCAGTCTGCCAGCCTCACCATCAGTCTACCAGCCTCACCATCAGTCTGCCAGCTTCACCATCAGTCTGCCAGCCTCACCATCAGTCTACCAGCTTCATCATCAGTCTGCCAGCCTCACCATCAGTCTACCAGCTTCATCATCAGTCTGCCAGCCTCACCATCAGTCTACCAGCTTCACCATCAGTCTGCCAGCCTCACCATCAGTCTACCAGCTTCACCATCAGTCTGCCAGCCTCACCATCAGTCTACCAGCTTCACCATCAGTCTACCAGCTTCACCATCAGTCTGCCAGCCTCACCATCAGTCTGCCAGCCTCACCATCAGTCTACCAGCTTCACCATCAGTCTGCCAGCCTCACCATCAGTCTACCAGCCTCACCATCAGTCTACCAGCCTCACCATCAGTCTGCCAGCTTCACCATCAGTCTACCAGCCTCACCATCAGTCTGCCAGCCTCACCATCAGTCTACCAGCCTCACCATCAGTCTGCCAGCTTCACCATCAGTCTGCCAGCCTCACCATCAGTCTACCAGCTTCACCATCAGTCTACCAGCTTCACCATCAGTCTGCCAGCCTCACCATCAGTCTACCAGCCTCACCATCAGTCTGCCAGCCTCACCATCAGTCTACCAGCCTCACCATCAGTCTGCCAGCCTCACCATCAGTCTACCAGCTTTACCATCAGTCTGCCAGCCTCACCATCAGTCTACCAGCTTCACCATCAGTCTTCCAGCTTCACCATCAGTCTACCAGCCTCACCATCAGTCTGCCAGCCTCACCATCAGTCTGCCAGCCTCACCATCAGTCTACCAGCTTCACCATCAGTCTACCAGCCTCACCATCAGTCTGCCAGCCTCACCATCAGTCTACCAGCCTCACCATCAGTCTACCAGCTTCACCATCAGTCTACCAGCCTCACCATCAGTCTACCAGCCTCACCATTAGTCTACCAGCCTCACCATCAGTCTACCAGCCTCACCATCAGTCTGCCAGCCTCACCATCAGTCTGCCAGCCTCACCATCAGTCTGCCAGCCTCACCATCAGTCTACCAGCCTCACCATCAGTCTACCAGCTTCACCATCAGTCTGCCAGCCTCACCATCAGTCTGCCAGCCTCACCATCAGTCTACCAGCCTCACCATCAGTCTGCCTCCGTCCTAGCATCCGCTCTGCGGTCCAGGTGCTGCAGGGTGCAGTGGAGGGCTAGTGCCACCGTTGGGCGGGAGGCCAACTGGAGGCCGTGTCTGGAACCATGTGGTTGATGAGGGTGAGAACTCACTTTTCCAGGCACTTCATGACGACGGATGTGTTCCACTGGCCTGAAGTGGTTTAGGGTGGGTGTGTCTGGTCTTTTGGGGTCCTGGTAGTATGCTGGAGGTTTTGAAGATGTTAAAGATGTCAGTATACACACCAGCTAGTTGTTCACCACAGACCTTCAGTACTCGGGGAGACACTCCGTCGGGTCCCGCCACCTTGTGGGGGTTCACCTTCAGAGCCTTCAGGACCTGTGAGGGTGACCTGGACGGCAGAGTCCGTGGGGTCACAGGGTCTTTTGAGGGTGTGTCTGTATTGAGCCTGTCAAACCTGGTGTAGACGTTGTTCAGGCTCTCTGGGAGGGTGACCCCTGGGGGTCTGTGGTTGTTGTGGTCCTGTAGTCACTGACAGACTGGATTCCCGCCTGATTAATGAAGTGGTGCTTTTTCTGGGGGGAAACCAAAAGAACTCAAACGTGTCACATTGGTGTGGCAAGTGATTCTGAGGCTGCTTTAAAAATCTGGAGAGTCAAAGTCAGCTGGTTTCAGGATCCAGTGAGCGGGCCAGACCAGTGATAACGGCATGATTACTTGAATAAAGACTCTCCAGATATTTATATTCATCCTTTGTTTTAGTGCAAATCAAAAAAAAATTGTATTCAATATCTATTAAAAAGAACTCAAAAGGTTCAAATTGACCAATAAATACTGCAAAACCTCCAAGAACCACGTCCTTCTGCAGCTCTTCAATCTTTGTTGCTGTTGAAAAACCAGCAAATGACTCCACTTTGTCCTTAATTCAAATGAAGTATATATATATGTATATATATGTACATATATATATATATATATATGGACATTTTGAGCAAAAGACTGAAAAGAGAAGAGAAGTACAATTTCTACAGTGATGAGCGTTTATAAGTTTTTAAAAATTCCCTCTCACAATATGTTCATGCTAATCTAAACGTAAAGAAAAAGCATTTCGGGGTTGTTTGAATTTTGATGCCACTGGCTTGTTTTCTTTTTTTAACAGCCACTTTTATTGATCAAGTTGATGATTCAAACAGTGTCCAGAGTGATTGTCCAGGGGACACTTCCTCTCGGGGATTTGGCTGAAAGGCTCCTGCAGTGGTCAAACGCTGGAATTCACTGGCTGACATGTCGGGACTGTGACGGAGCGCCGGCGCAGAGGCAGGCCAGGTAATGGGGACACACCTTCCCCTCTCACTGCATGTTGCAGCAGGTATGACAGTTCAATGGAGAGAGGAACGAGGGAGAGGGAGAGAGAGAGAGAGAGAGAGAGAGAGAGAGAGGGGGGATGAAAATCAAATAGAGGGTAATATATGAGTTATAACAACAGCAGTCTTTTGCAGCTCCGTGTCTCTTCTCTGCTCTTCTGTGACGTCCAGCTGATGACTCGGTGAGTGTCTCTTTGTGGTTGTTTGTTTGTTGTTTTTCTTGTCTCTCAGCATTGCGGGTGTTGGTTTCTGTCTCTGACACCGAGGCTCCTGGAATCAGCTGATATGAAAAGCTTTTGATTGACTTCTTTTAGGGTTTTCATTGCTTCTTGTCCTGGGACTCATTGATCTGTGTTTGGAGAATTCCTATTTCTGGCAACAGCAACGTGGTTCTCTGTGCAGGTGTCATTCATTTAACACGCTAACATGTAGGTGACAACTCAACCAGTGCACTTCTGCCTTCACTCTTGGCGCTTTCTAGTTTCTGTGAGTTTTACCTTTGTTGGAAGAACAGGTGCGATGGCACCGGTATGTGCGTGAGTCACCGAGCACACAAACACACCTTCTGACTCAGGCAGGTCGTGTCGCCTTAATCTGCTGCAGGGACTGTGTGGGATTGTACCGAGGGCCATAAAACACACACACACATGTGGGACAGTTTCTGTGCTTTTCATCCAGAAACTGAAAAAAAAAAACAGCAACCAGCAGCACAAGACCCAGAAATAGAAAATACTTTTTGTGAGTTTTAATAAAGACTGGCTTCCTGTTTCAAACTCCCATTGTGCTTGATTGTTGAGCCACAGCACAATATAATACCGTTCGATTGTCTGCTGGAATCTAAAAGTGCCTTGCCAATGTGGTCCGACCAGCTTTTGTAAACACTTGTGTTCATGTTTGTAAAGCTGCGTCACTTTATCTGCACCAGTAGTAAAACATGGTACAAGATAATGTCATAACCACAACATTTATTTATCTTCTCTAAAGCTATGTTGTCTTTTTAACTCTTTATGAGGATTATTTTTCCTCTACCTGATAATATTTCTGTTTTTTTTTTAAATATCTGGAATTACTCAGAGAATTCCTGTCTGCACTATAGAGTAAGGGACAAAATTAAAATTGGTCAATAAAATAAATCCCACCTAATATTAACTTGTTAAATATTTAAAGATATAATTAAATTCATACAACTTGGTAATGTGCAATAATGTACGGTGGGCCGTAGCGTTTCAGAGCCAGACCTTCACTGGTCTGAGTCAATCCTCCCTCAATGACCTTTATATAGCTAAAAAAAACCTGTTATGCAGAAATGCAGTATAAAAAGCCTTTGCATCACAGACAGATTATTGTCGCCACAATGAATAACTTTACACATGAAAACAATCCAAGTTCACGTCTCTTCTCCGGCTGCAGCTTCACAACAGAGCTGCTGCTGTTCCTGAACCTTCTGGAGGTGGAGGAGACGAACGGCAGCTTTTAATGGTCTTGAAAATCATATAACTAGTATAATCCTGAATCCTGCCATGGAGTTTGTAGTGAGCGCTAGTAAATTGTACTGGACATGCTCCAGGAGAGCTGCGGTGCGTTCAATGACCTCCAGGAAAAGTCTGTGTTGAAAATTGTTTTGACAATAAATCTGCAACCAAATATTTGTATCTTCTCCTTTAGTCATTGTAGGATGATAAAACCGCTATTAAATAAGCACAACAAAATCTTTGTTGGTGCAGCTGCTACCGATGCAGCTAGCTAGCTGGAGAGTGACTCTCTGACGAGCCAATCAGAGGGCCTGAATACAGTGACGTCACGCTAGGCCTTCTAGAAGGCTCCGCCTCCTCAATATCAAAATCTGATTGGTTGAGGGAGCAGCGTGATCGACAGAATGAGAGAAGCTGTGAGGAGAAGAGGACACACCGTTTGGAATTATTTAACAAGTATTCATGGACAAAATATAATCAACATCAGTCTGTGACTCTGATGTTTTTCTGAGACCTGCAGAGAAGCCTTGAAGGCCTTGAAGGCCTTGAAGGCCTTCAAGGCCTGTTAATTTAAAAACAAACTAATGATCTTAATACGAGCCAGCAAACAAACCTACTTCACCAACCGCTTCAAAACTGCCTCTGGGGATCAAAAGAAACCTTGGAAGGTGTTGAACGAGATGCTGAATGGGTCGTTCTGCTAAAGGTCAGGAGCCTCAAAGCCTCAAAGGTGAAAACTGGCGGCTGCTGAGGCGAGGAGACGAGGACGAATGGAGGACGAAGCGTCTTCTGCTTCCTCCAACATGTTCCAGACGGGGTCACCGATGGCAGAACCACCTTCTGTGTCTTAGACTTAGACGTAGACTGTCTTTACTGTCATTGCAGGACATCACACAGTGAGGAAACTGGCAACCAGATGTCGTTGCTTAGCAACCGGTAAAAAAGGCATTAAAAAAAATGTATTTAAATATATTTTAAAAAGTAGTGCAAACAGTCAAACAGTTAAAATAAGGTGCATATGAACGTTAAATAAAAGAGCAGGATGAGAAATGGATAGATTAAAATTGAATAATTGCACAGTGTGATGTTATAATGTTATTTGGTATTTAGAAGCCTGATGGCCGGGAAAGAAGCTGTTCTTCAGTCTGTTTGTTCTGCAGCGGAGGCCAGGAGGGTGAACGGTCCATTCTGGGGGTGGGGGTGGTCAGAAAGGATCCGCTGAGCTCTGGTGAGGCAGCCTGTGTCTGCAATGTCCTTGTTGGGTGGTAGTGGAGTCCCAATGATCTTCTCCCTGTCCTCACCACACGCTGCAGAGACTTCCTGTCTGAGGCCTTGCAGTTCCCAGACCAGATGGAGATGCTGACGGTCAGCAGGCTCTCCATGGTTCCTCTGTAGAAGGTGGAGAGGATGGGAGGGGGGGGGGGGGGGGGGGGGGGGGGTGGAGGGGGGAGGGACACCCTTCTCATCCGTCGAAGGAAGTGCGGGCGCTGCTGGGCTTTCTTCACCAGGGACGTGGTGTGAAGTGTGAAGTGTCTTCTTCATCAATCACTGGGTTTGAAATGACGACGATGATGAAATCTGGTTAAATTCAGCCTCTTCGTCGTCAAAACTCCGATCCGCCATAATGTAAACACAACTTGGGCGTGTGCACAACTCGTGATGTCACATATTATCGTCTGCTCCTCCGGTCTGGTCAGAAACGGTTCACCGAGCAGCCAAACTGCTGTTTATCAGATATTTTCTCTCAGATTGCCGTGTCTTAACATTTGACCCTTCAGCCAGTTAGCAGGAAAATGTTCTAGAAGAGACACCAGAGTGTTTTGGAGGTTGGATTTTCATTTCACTAGGACTTTAAAGCTATCGTGAATGAAGCGTCTGGGCCACTTGCCTTCATAATTAATCTCCCGACAGTCTGGCATCGTTCCACAACAAGCTGAAGGTCTTCACATGCTCTCTGCAAGGCTCGTCTGCAGACCTTGTGCAGGTCGTGGGTCACATGACTGTGGCCATGCGCCACTCTGGGCTCACTTCCATACGCGTTCCAGAACGTACCGTAAAAGTCCATACCATTCCAGAACGTAACATAAAAATGCATAACATTCCAGAACGTACCGTAAAAATACATAACATTCCAGAACGTACCGTAAAAATACATAACATTCCAGAACGTAACGTAACGTAACATTCCATAACGTAACATTCCGTAACGTAACATTCCATAACGTAACATTCCAAAACGTAACATTCCGTAACGTAACATTCCATAACGTAACATTCCATAACGTAACGTAACGTAACGTAACGTAACGTAACGTAACGTAACATAACATTCCATAACGTAACGATCCGTAACATTCCAGAACGTAACATAACATAACGCAACATTCCAGAACGTAATGTAACAATCCATAACATTCCATAACATAACGTAACATTCCAGAACGTAACATTCCAGAACGTAACATAACGTTCCAGAACGTAACATTCCAGAACGTAACGTAACGTAACATTCCAGAACGTAACATTCCAGAACGTATCATCCCAGAACGTAATGTAACGTAACGTAACATTCCAGAACGTAACGTAACGTAACGTAACGTAACGTAACAATCCATAATGATCCCGAAAATATCTCTACTTCTGCTGCCCGACGTTCTCCACCTTTCCGAGAGTAGTTTAAGTTACATTTCAGGAGTTCTGAGCCGTCACGCTCTTTAGTTGCTTTTAATTTGTGATTGTTCAGACGTGGAGACGAAGGATCTCCTGTGCTGTCGCAGCACACAGGCCGTGCGCTCACAATTTTTAGGCCGCGCACACTCCAACGCAGTGTGGCGGCAGCGGATCCGACATAAAGGGGCGGATGACGATTTTGACGGCACGGCGCACGGCACAACCATACAGTATGTAAACTTAGGCCTATATTGATTCTGCCTACCATGTCAAAAGTACTCGAAAGAGTCGGCTACTCAAGGTTAGAGCATTATTTGAATAAACTCAATACACTGGTGCATTGTCAATATAGCCATCACAATATGGCTTCAGTAAAAACAGTAACACAAGTACGGCCACCCTCAATCTTACTGAGAAAATAAATGATGCATTTGAAAGAGGAGAAATTGGAACTGGAGTCTTTCTCAACCTCTCCAAGGCCTTTGATACCATCGACTTCTAGATACTGCTTGGGAAGCTGTCGCACTGCGGTGTCAGGGGCAGGGCTCTCCACTGCACCAGACACTATATTTATGGAAAACAGCAATACATAAATATAAATGGTGTCAATTCTGAAAAGGGAAACAGAATTTGGTGTTCCCCAGGGACTATTCTGGGACCTCTTTTGTTTATTATTTACATTAATGACTGTACATCGTTCTAGTGATATTCATAAAATACTGTTTGCTGATGACACAAATGTGTTTATGTCACATAAGAGCATGTATCAGCCTGAAAAGCTCCTGAATGAAGAACTCGATAAGGTAAATACTTGGTTTAAATGTAATAAATCATCATTAAATATTAGCAAGACCTTTCACATTATTTTCCACTCAAACAGTCATAAGTACAATAATCAGGTCACAAATATAAAAATAGATGGTATGGATATTAAAAAAAAGTTGATTCCATGAGACTCCTAGGAATCCATATAGATGAATTCAAACATTTTAAAAAACACATTACTGAACTAGTTAAAAATGGTCTGAAATTGTGGGCCTATTGTTTAAAATGAGACAGTTGGTCTCAATAGAAACACTTATCACTGTACAGATCATCTCTGTTTGAGCTTCACCGGAATCCTTGCAACTTTATCTGGAACAACACATACTCTACTTACACCACAAAACGTGTGACACGACAAAAGAAAGCTTTAAGAATCATTTCATGGTCGATGCTAAATTCTCCAACGATGCTCTCTTCCATAAATATGGTCTCTTAAAGCTTCCTGAAGCAAATCTTTATCACCATACATGCATTATGCATCAGGTTGTGAACAGATCAAATATTAGATGATGTGAACTCATTTCATTATACTATACATGACGAGCTCTCAGCTTCTTGGGAGTCCATTTTTTTCATGATTTTGCAAATTAACTGTACAATTCAAAATCTTGTGTTAAATATGTGAAATTGTGGGAAATAAGTGAAATTGATGCTGATGTCATGAGACTAGTAGTTGTTCTTATTGTTTATTCACTCACTTGTGTCACATTTCAATCAGTCACGTCATTCTCTCTCTTTCATATTAGGACTGCTTCACCGGTGACGACCACATCTGTTACTATGTCTTTAAACTCCTCAAACAGTTCAGTCATCCTGACCTCAACTCCATTTCAAGATTAACATCCACATCATAGAACATCTTTCTATGTAACTCAGGTTGCGTGAGGCTGAATTTAATGACTGAATCGTTAGATTGACCCACAATATAATAAAACAGCCGTGGGCACATTACAAATTAGAATTTTGTGAGAAATTATTTATGAGGCAAATACATTTCTTTTCATTTTCTGGGAAAGTAACTTCCTTACTGTTAATATGAACAACATGACTTTACCGTTCTAAGCAACCCAAACCCTAAGGAAGAGGCAGAATGAACAGTCTGCATGGCTCTGACCGGCCATGAGAGAAAGACACTAAATATCAGGCCTGTAATCACTGTGTCTGTGTTTGTACCTGACATGTCCCCTGGTGAGTACCTGCCCACCACTTCACAATATTACATGCATATTTATCGCATAATAATCCATAATTACTCTGCGTGTTTTTTTTAGAGATATAAAAAAACCAGTTCGTTTGTGGGTGTGATTGTTTAATTAGCCAGTGAGAGCATGGTGAAGCGCTGGCAGTCGACGTGCAGGGCGTGCTCGTCTCTCCACCGACCAGATATGTGGAGCAAGTGATGGCTTGTCACCTAAAAAAAAAAAAAGAACATTTGTTTTTTCAGTGGAATGAAATAGTTTGTACACATGTCATCTTGCTGGAGCCTTTGGATAAATGCAGCAACATTATCTGTTAAATGAACGTTATAATTATGACACAATTTGATCTCTGGATCAAGTCCAAAAGGGTTTTTACATAGATTCATAGAAGCAAACACTATGTAAAAGATCAAAGGACATCAAATGGTGATAAATCATCTTTATGTTTTGTTGACGTTCTTTCACAGATCACACGAAACCAAAAGCACTAATGCCATCGTCCATCTCTAAGAGTTTTAACTTGACTTTATCTCAGCCATGACACATTTATACCATTAAATTAAAAAAATCTCAAAATCAGTCACAGATATTTTCTATGCGTCGAGTTTGTAAAATACGTTTCTTTACCAGGATGTGAATACAAAGACATAGTTGTAGTTTCAAGGGATACATTGTTCATGAAAAATACAACTGCATCAGTTTGAGGGACCATATTCACATAAAGCGTATTGATATTAATGCTCATATTAATGTTTCTGTCTGATATCATTCACATTGACGTTGGAGGAGAGAGTTCAGGAATGAAGAGGTAAACACTGTGGGTACGTCCCTAAACCCTGACCCCCACTCCTTATCGATCTATCTGAACCCCTGGATCACATCACCGGGTTGAGGGAAGGAGGGAAGGAGGCTTCCTAGAGGAGTTTAGGAAAGTGTTAGGAGGCTTCCTAGAGGAGTTTAGGAAAGTGTTAGGAGGCTTCCTAGAGGAGTTTAGGGAAGGTGTTAGAGGCTTCCTAGAGGAGTTAAGGGAAGGTGTTAGAGGCTTCCTAGAGGAGTTTAGGGAAGGTGTTAGAGGCTTCCTAGAGGAGTTTAGGGAAGTGTTAGGAGGCTTCCTAGAGGAGTTTAGGGAAGGTGTTAGAGGCTTCCTAGAGGAGTTTAGGAAAGTGTTAGGAGGCTTCCTAGAGGAGTTAAGGGAAGGTGTTAGAGGCTTCCTAGAGGAGTTAAGGGAAGGTGTTAGAGGCTTCCTAGAGGAGTTAAGGGAAGGTGTTAGAGGCTTCCTAGAGGAGTTTAGGGAAGTGTTAGGAGGCTTCCTAGAGGAGTTTAGGGAAGGTGTTAGAGGCTTCCTAGAGGAGTTTAGGAAAGTGTTAGGAGGCTTCCTAGAGGAGTTAAGGGAAGGTGTTAGAGGCTTCCTAGAGGAGTTAAGGGAAGGTGTTAGAGGCTTCCTAGAGGAGTTAAGGGAAGGTGTTAGAGGCTTCCTAGAGGAGTTAAGGGAAGGTGTTAGAGGCTTCCTAGAGGAGTTAAGGGAAGGTGTTAGAGGCTTCCTAGAGGAGTTTAGGAAAGTGTTAGGAGGCTTCCTAGAGGAGTTTAGGAATGTGTTAGGAGGCTTCCTAGAGGAGTTAAGGGAAGGTGTTAGAGGCTTCCTAGAGGAGTTAAGGGAAGGTGTTAGAGGCTTCCTAGAGGAGTTTAGGGAAGGTGTTAGAGGCTTCCTAGAGGAGTTAAGGAAAGGTGTTAGAGGCTTCCTAGAGGAGTTTAGGGAAGGTGTTAGAGGCTTCCTAGAGGAGTTAAGGGAAGGTGTTAGAGGCTTCCTAGAGGAGTTAAGGAAAGGTGTTAGGAGGCTTCCTAGAGTTAAGGGAAGGTGTTAGAGGCTTCCTAGAGGAGTTTAGGGAAGGTGTTAGAGGCTTCCTAAAGGAGTTAAGGAAAGGTGTTAGGAGGCTTCCTAGAGTTAAGGGAAGGTGTTAGAGGCTTCCTAGAGGAGGTAAGGGAAGGTGTTAGAGGCTTCCTAGAGGAGTTTAGGGAAGGTGTTAGAGGCTTCCTAGAGGAGTTAAGGGAAGGTGTTAGAGGCTTCCTAGAGGAGTTTAGGGAAGGTGTTAGAGGCTTCCTAGAGGAGTTTAGGGAAGGTGTTAGAGGCTTCCTAGAGGAGTTAAGGGAAGGTGTTAGGAGACTTCCCAAAGGAGTTAAGCTGTGGTGAGGGAAGACAAACAAGTTTGTGAAAATGGACTATAAAAAGTACATTTGGGTTTTAGATGATTTAAAGTTGTTCCAGCAGATTATTACTTTGGTAACTTACATGATCTGCTGCTTTTCACTCATCCTGAGTTTCCCCGAACGCTCTGATGAGCCGGCCCTTTAAATGTTGTCACCGCAAGGAATTGTGGGGCAGCATGAGCTGGTCTCCTTTGGTAAAGGAAGCATCAGTGTTTCCTAGGCTAAAGGAAGCATCAATGTTTCCTAGGCTAAAGGAAGCTCTAAAGAAGGCATCAGTGTTTCCTAGGCTAAAGGAGGCTCTAAAGGAAGCATCAGTGTTTCCTAGGCTAAAGGAGGCTCTAAAGGAAGCATCAGTGTTTCCTAGGCTAAAGGAGGCTCTAAAGGAAGCAACCAGCCTCCTTTCCTTTGCTTATTGAGGATTCAGACAGTCCTCATCACGGCCGCAACACAAAACACTTGCGGGTTGCAGTGAAAGTTGATAGATCAGGAGTCAGGAGGGACTTTTGGAGTACACTTGTTTTGTTGGAGGAGCTGAAGCTGAAGCTAAAGCTAATAGCTTGGTGTTGAGGACAGGAGGAGAAAACAGCATTAATAACTCTCCAGATGTTTCCACAGATGCCACCAGAAATGAGCTCACTAAACCTTCAGTGGTTGGAACTAAATCATTTCATGAAGTTACCTGCTCTTTGCTAATTGAAAATAAACTCGGAACATGAAAAATGTTCCTGCAGCTTCACAACCCAAACCAATAAACCTCCAATGACCAGAAATATCAGGGATTTAATGAACAAACCAACATCATTCGTCGACTCCAGCTGACGCGATGAGCTGCAGCTGATGAAACTATTTACCAGAATAAAGAAATGTATTTAAGTCGACTGTTCTCACACAAGCCCTATTCATTTTGTACTCGATGTATTTTACTCCACCTATTTTTACTTTCTTGGCCTATATCATGAACGACACGTATATTTCCTATCATGGAAACATCACAGAGTTGTGACAGTGCAGTACGTGTTTCGTCATCACACTGCAGAACGAAGGGGAACGTAGTATAAAGGTGATTGCTCAAAACACTGACACACTCAGTGATTGCATGTCTGGTCTCGTCCTTCAGGAATTAAGAATCCCCGTTAAAACCGGCTACACTTGCACCACACACCTACGGCCTCCGACATGAAACTCCTAGCTGTCAAACCCACTGCAGTGCCAGAAGAAACATGCAGTCCTGTCAGTCAGACTCTGTGGAATCAGGACAAGATGAGACAACCTAGCAGGATGAAGCTTTATTCATCACTCACTCTGGACTCAGTTGTGTCACACCAGCACATGTAGGCAGAAAGAACCAGGTTCTAGTTCAGGACCGGTTCTTAAATGAGCACCGCCAAAGAACCGGTTCTTTTTCCACCGTTGACAGAGCCGAGTGAGAACCATATCATCACGTCACTGATACGTCACTGATCTCACTGATCTCACTGATTTCACTGATTTCACTGATAAGCTCTGACAGAAGAACCAGGAGATGGACTGCAACAGTGGTCTGGTCCTGGAACCAGGAACCAGGAGACAGACTGTAACAGTGGTTTGGTCCTGGAACCAGGAACCAGGAGACGGACTGTAACAGTGGTTTGGTCCAGGAACCAGGAACCAGGAGACGGACTGTAACAGTGGTTTGGTCCTGGAACCAGGAACCAGGAGACAGACTGTAACAGTGGTTTGGTCCTGGAACCAGGAACCAGCAGACGGACTGTAACAGTGGTTTGGTCCTGGAACCTGGAACCAGGAACCAGGAGACGGACTGTAACAGTGGCCTGGTCCAGGAACCAGGAACCAGTAGACGGACTGTAACAGTGGTCTGGTCCTGGAACCAGGAACCAGGAGACGGACTGTAACAGTGGTTTGGTCCTGGAACCAGGAACCAGGAGACGGACTGTAACAGTGGTTTGGTCCTGGAACCAGGAACCAGGAGACGGACTGTAACAGTGGTTTGGTCCTGGAACCAGGAGACGGACTGTAACAGTGGTTTGGTCCAGAAACCAGGAACCAGGAGACAGACTGTAACAGTGGTTTGGTCCTGGAACCAGGAACCAGGAGAGGGACTGTAACAGTGGTTTGGTCCAGAAACCAGGAACCAGGAGACAGACTGTAACAGTGGTTTGGTCCTGGAACCAGGAACCAGGAGACGGACTGTAACAGTGGTCTGGTCCAGAAACCAGGAACCAGGAGACAGACTGTAACAGTGGTTTGGTCCTGGAACCAGGAACCAGGAGACGGACTGTAACAGTGGTTTGGTCCTGGAACCAGGAACCAGGAGACAGACTGTAACAGTGGTTTGGTCCTGGAACCAGGAACCAGGAGACGGACTGTAACAGTGGCCTGGTCCAGGAACCAGGAACCAGGAACCAGGAGACAGACTGTAACAGTGGTTTGGTCCTGGAACCAGGAACCAGGAGAGGGACTGTAACAGTGGTTTGGTCCTGGAACCAGGAACCAGGAGAGGGACTGTAACAGTGGTTTGGTCCTGGAACCAGGAACCAGGAGACGGACTGTAACAGTGGTTTTTTAACGTGTGAAGATTAGAGTTTGTTGCCTGTTTAATTCATAAATACACCAAAAAAGCATGTATTTATGTATTTAGACTAAAAGCAGTGAGATGTGACTCAGCCAATCGCTGCAGTGCATCATCAACCTTTAAACGTACTACTTCCTGTTATTACCAGCACATTTTTCCTGGTGACTGGTAACTGACTGATAGTAATGAAACATGGAGGCTTCTGCAAAAAAAGTGACAGAATCAGTGATGCCTTGGCTTTAAACCACAACATCCAACATCTGGTTTTACTATGACGTCTCACGGTGAGTGCAGGATTGTTCCCTATTTGGTGTTTGAGCTGCCACTGATTCACATCCACCAAATCTTCTCCTCTGCCTAACATCGTTTTAAATAACATGTCAATGAAACAAGTTTTATAAATAGATTTATGAGGCTAAACAAAGTTGAGGTAACTTAAAATATAATAATATAGCCTAGTTTAGTTGGTGGAGTTTCTTTAACTGAGGTTGTAAGTCAAGTTACGTGAAGTTCAGTTGAATTAATATCTGTTGTGTTCAGTTACCATGGTAATAAAATGATCAGATCAGTTGAGACCTGAAGAGTCTCAGTCATCCTGACATCAGTTAACTCAGAACCGTTGAGTCAAGTTGAACTGTGGTAATCCCAGATGTTTTCTTAAAGATGGGATTAGATAAGAAATCTGATCATTGGTACTTCATTTACTGCACAATCAGGAAATTCATGGTCACCAGTTTATCAAATATATTTGAAAAAAGACAATAGTAAAAGACATGACATTTCGTTATAATGGTTATTATGATCATTTTAATGGGAATACTCTACAGTTTTGACTGTCATTGTTTACAAATGTCTGAATTTTGAGGGTGTCTGGTCTCGTCTATTTGTTGTTGATGAGTTTCCTCCCCTGTAGGGAACAACGATGCTCCACAACAGCTGTCCGTCGTCCATGAACTCGTCGTCCTCCACCGCGGGAAATGAGACCATTGTGGGAAATGAGACCATTGTGGACAATAAGGCTGCCACCACCATGGGCGCCCTCATCCTCAGCCTGGTGTTCCTGCTGGGCTTCCCTGGAAACATGTTCGTCATGTGGAGCATCCTGGCCCGCGCCCGGAAGCAGTCCATCACCACCCTCCTCATCCTCAACCTGGCCATCGCCGACGGCTCGCTGATGGCTCTCACCCCGTTCTTCGTCGTCTACCTGGTCTTGAAGCGCTGGATTATCGGGAACCTGATGTGCAAAGTTCTCTTCTACCTCTGCCTGGCCAACATGTACGCGTCCATCTACCTCATCATGCTGATGAGCGTCTACAGGCTGGTGGCCGTGCTGCGGCCGCAGCGCGTCAGCAAGCTGTCCGGCAGGAAGACGGTGCTGCCCGTCCTCGCCCTGGTCTGGCTGCTGGTCATGGTCGCATCACTTCCTGCTCTCATCTATCGGAAGGTGAAGTGCAAGGGCTCCATTCCTGTGTGCGATTCATTCCACGATCAGGACAATGACGTAAGTTGACACTGAACACAACACCACCAACTCATGGACGAGTATCAGGGCCACTGATGAAAAACAAACTCAGAGAGAGATATATTTTGTTCATGTCTCATCATTGGCCCCTGGATGTGAAATCCCATTCAATCACTTAATTCTCAGCTATATAGGGTTGCTTGCTGCTTATGTACACATGAAATTACACAGAATTTCTTTGATTAATATGAACACATTATTTAATGAGCACCCCGGGATCCATGTCTTTGTCCTTCGTACTCGACGAACTTCCACGACGGAACAACGCTGGAGCTGCACTGTGTCCTATTGTCCTGATGACTGTGTTTATGACCTAAAGCGTGTTTTCACCACTTCATTAAGAAGTGATGTATTTTGAAGCAGTCACCCGCGCTGGCATGTGGATGGACAGACTACGTAAAAAAGGAGGGTCTTTGTAGCCTCAGAATTTGTTCTTCTTCAGGCCCGAAGACTGTCTTGTTTGTCTCCTTCGAATCCGCACAGACAGGAAGCGACAATCTTTCTTCCCGGGAAGAGAGAAAAGGATACACAGTGAGTTAGAAACCTACAAACCTTGAGAATGGATTAACACAGGAGTTTATTACACAAGATAGAAGAAGTACCGGCCTTTACAAGAATATTCCCGGGTTCTGGAGCATTTCACTACGAATAGATCTTGCTCAGAACCACGTCCGCAGAGAGCGACAGAGAGAGAGAGAGAGAGAGAGTGAGAGTGAGAGAGAGAGTGAGCTCGCGCCGGAAATGCTGCCTCTTTCATAGTCTTCCGGTCAGTCTGCCCCTCCCAGTGGGTACAACTCAGTGGCTGTTTGAAGGGGCTGTTTGAGGGGGGGATGTTGTCTTACCGGTGAGCTTCACACAAACAAAGAGTCGCATTCAACCCCCATTGCATGTCAGCGGCCTTTCACACCCCGAGGCTTATCTGTAGATATTCATGACAAGCCAGGCCAGGCTGGCTCCGGTGACTTTTAACAAGACCTTCTGTCATCAACGACACTACAAACACAAAGGAGGTGGTGAATCTTGAAAGAATTGAAAACCCGGCTGCCTTCATCATCACATGACATTATGACTCTGGAGGCACCGATACCGACACCAGTATGGTTATCGGTGTCGGTGCCTCCTGAATCCGGACCACTGGGTTGATTCCACTCAAGACTGTTGGACCTTGTTGTCATTTTACACTCTGAGAGTGAACTTTCTGTGTGAAGATTCTTTCTGTGTTTATTTTATTCTGGAGTCCAGAATCCTGCATGTGAAGTGAGTTGGTGACCCTCAATGTCTCATGAGGAGTCAATGTGTGCAAATGCTACAACACTGAACTGTAAAGCTCTCCTTCAATTTGAGCTGGACTTGATTTCCTGACGTTGTAGACCTTGGTTGATTCGCTGTGAGCAACAAACCATGAGAGCTGAATAAAGGCTCCAGTGGGAATTCCACGTCTCCATAGAAACCAAACCACACATTATGGTTTGTTTGATCCATTTTATGTTTTACTCAGTAACGAGAGAGATTTTCATTGTAGTCAAGTAAAATACTCGGGTGAAAATGAACTTGAGTAAAGATAAAATCACCTTTTTCAAAAACTACATAAAAAATGACAAATGACAAAAAAGCTACACAATGAACAGTAACATGAGTAAATGTAACCAATTATTTGACACGTCTGCCTGAAAACACTGTCACTGCCGTACTTCTGTGTGGTGCCTTGCAGGTGGTGGTGCAATACACACTGGAGCTGGTGTTGGGCTTGCTGATCCCCTACACCGTCATCGTGGTCAGCTACATCTGTATCCTGCGGAAGATCCGGCAGACCAAGTTCAGACGTCGCATTCGCAGTGAGAAGTTAATCCTGGCCATCGTGTTGACGTTCTGCCTCTTCTGGCTGCCCTACCACATCACCAACATGGTGCAGGTCCGTTCCCCCAACGTCTGCTAGCCTCGTCTGGTGTGGTTATTATCTTGGTTATGACATGAAGAACTCGTGTGCTGCAGTCACTAACATAGTGATCTTGTGTTTCACTCAGGTCACATGGGCTGTGTGTCCTGAAGGTCCAATGAAGGACACGTAAGTCCATCTGCATACAATTATTAAAATAACAATGATAACCTTTGACATTTTTCCTCATCACTGGAGTAAATTGGGTAAATGTTGCGGTGCTGGTGTCACAGCAACCTATCAACTCTTTGAAGTATTGAAGGTCCCATATTATGAAAAACAGACTTTATAATGCTTTTCTAACATTATTATGCGTCCCTCCAGGGGGGGTCTTCCATTCCTGCCTGGAGAGCCGATGTCCTGCACGTTGTAGCTCCTCCCAGCTTCAACACTCAATCTAATGTTCATGTCACCATCAAGACCAATAACAGCCCCTTATTGTATTCAGGTGTGTTGCAACTGGGAGACAGTGAGACATGCAGGACACCGGCCCTCCAGGCCCGGCCTTGTAGACCCTGCCCTACCTGGCCTTGCTCCCATTTTTACCACTGTGTGTTAATACAGGCCATTCTGAGATTTGCCCTTTATCATGACATTGCAGGGAAACAAGCACTGCCTCTGGTACTGGACACTCATGTTGATCCTCCACAGGGAGATAAAAACATGGAAAGATTATTGATATACCAAGGAAATTCTGAATAATTTGAAAAACAGTAAGAGTCAGCCTTACAGTTGGCAGGAGCTCACGTTAGCTACTGGGTGGTAACTATCACTGAAGAGCCTGGAGCGATCCTGTTCTCTGGCCCGACACTGACAACCTGTTCTCTGGACCGACACTGACAACCTGTTCTCTGGACCGACACTAACAACCTGTTCTCTGGACCGACACTGACAACCTGTTCTCTGGACCGACACACTGACAACCTGTTCTCTGGACCGACACTGACAACCTGTTCTCTGGACCGACACTGACAACCTGTTCTCTGGACCGACACTAACAACCTGTTCTCTGGACTGACACTAACAACCTGTTCTCTGGACCGACACTGACAACCTTTTCTCTGGACCGACACTGACAACCTGTTCTCTGGACCAACACTGACAACCTGTTCTCTGGACCGACACTGACAACCTATTCTCTGGACCGACACTAACAACCTGTTCTCTGGACCGACACTGACAACCTGTTCTCTGGACCAACACTGACAACCTGTTCTCTGGACCGACACTGACAACCTGTTCTCTGGACCGACACTGACAACCTGTTCTCTGGACCGACACTAACAACCTGTTCTCTGGACTGACACTAACAACCTGTTCTCTGGACCGACACTGACAACCTTTTCTCTGGACCGACACTGACAACCTGTTCTCTGGACCAACACTGACAACCTGTTCTCTGGACCGACACTGACAACCTATTCTCTGGACCGACACTAACAACCTGTTCTCTGGACCGACACTGACAACCTGTTCTCTGGACCAACACTGACAACCTGTTCTCTGGACCGACACTAACAACCTGTTCTCTGGACCGACACTAACAACCTGTTCTCTGGACCGACACAAACAACCTGTTCTCTGGACCGACACACTGACAACCTGTTCTCTGGACTGACACACTGACAACCTGTTCTCTGGACCGACACTGACAACCTATTCTCTGGACCGACACTAACAACCTGTTCTCTGGACCAACACTGACAACCTGTTCTCTGGACCGACACTAACAACCTGTTCTCTGGACCGACACTAACAACCTGTTCTCTGGACCGACACTAACAACCTGTTCTCTGGACCGACACTGACAACCTGTTCTCTGGACCGACACACTAACAATCTGTTCTCTGGACCGACACACTAACAACCTGTTCTCTGGACCGACACTGACAACCTCTTCTCTGGACTGACACACTAACAACCTGTTCTCTGGACCGACACACTAACAACCTGTTCTCTGGACCGACACTGACAACCTGTTCTCTGGACCGACACACTAACAACCTGTTCTCTGGACCGACACACTAACAACCTGTTCTCTGGACCGACACTGACAACCTGTTCTCTGGACTGACACACTAACAACCTGTTCTCTGGACCGACACTGACAACCTGTTCTCTGGACTGACACACTGACAACCTGTTCTCTGGACCGACACACTAACAACCTGTTCTCTGGACCGACACACTGACAACCTGTTCTCTGGACCGACACACTAACAACCTGTTCTCTGGACTGACACACTAACAACCTGTTCTCTGGACCGACACACTGACAACCTGTTCTCTGGACTGACACACTGACAACCTGTTCTCTGGACCGACACACTAACAACCTGTTCTCTGGACCGACACACTGACAACCTGTTCTCTGGACTGACACACTGACAACCTGTTCTCTGGACTGACACACTGACAACCTGTTCTCTGGACCGACACACTGACAACCTGTTCTCTGGACCGACACACTAACAACCTGTTCTCTGGACCGACACACTAACAACCTGTTCTCTGGACTGACACTAACAACCTGTTCTCTGGACTGACACTAACAACCTGTTCTCTGGACCGACACTGACAACCTGTTCTCTGGACCGACACACTAACAACCTGTTCTCTGGACCGACACACTAACAACCTGTTCTCTGGACCGACACACTGACAACCTGTTCTCTGGACCGACACACTGACAACCTGTTCTCTGGACCGACACACTAACAACCTGTTCTCTGGACCGACACACTAACAACCTGTTCTCTGGACCAACACACTGACAACCTGTTCTCTGGACTGACACACTGACAACCTGTTCTCTGGACCGACACACTGACAACCTGTTCTCTGGACCGACACACTAACAACCTGTTCTCTGGACCGACACACTAACAACCTGTTCTCTGGACCGACACACTAACAACCTGTTCTCTGGACTGACACTAACAACCTGTTCTCTGGACTGACACTGACAACCTGTTCTCTGGACTGACACACTAACAACCTGTTCTCTGGACCGACACTGACAACCTGTTCTCTGGACCGACACACTAACAACCTGTTCTCTGGACCGACACACTAACAACCTGTTCTCTGGACCGACACACTGACAACCTGTTCTCTGGACCGACACACTGACAACCTGTTCTCTGGACCGACACACTAACAACCTGTTCTCTGGACCGACACACTAACAACCTGTTCTCTGGACCGACACACTGACAACCTGTTCTCTGGACTGACACACTGACAACCTGTTCTCTGGACTGACACACTGACAACCTGTTCTCTGGACCGACACACTAACAACCTGTTCTCTGGACCGACACACTAACAACCTGTTCTCTGGACTGACACTAACAACCTGTTCTCTGGACTGACACACTAACAACCTGTTCTCTGGACCGACACTGACAACCTGTTCTCTGGACCGACACACTAACAACCTGTTCTCTGGACCGACACACTAACAACCTGTTCTCTGGACTGACACACTGACAACCTGTTCTCTGGACTGACACACTGACAACCTGTTCTCTGGACCGACACACTGACAACCTGTTCTCTGGACTGACACACTAACAACCTGTTCTCTGGACCGACACACTAACAACCTGTTCTCTGGACCGACACACTGACAACCTGTTCTCTGGACTGACACACTGACAACCTGTTCTCTGGACCGACACACTAACAACCTGTTCTCTGGACCGACACACTGACAACCTGTTCTCTGGACCGACACACTGACAACCTGTTCTCTGGACCGACACACTAACAACCTGTTCTCTGGACCGACACATTGACAACCTGTTCTCTGGACTGACACACTGACAACCTGTTCTCTTGACCGACACTGACAACCTGTTCTCTGGACCGACACATTGACAACCTGTTCTCTGGACTGACACTCTGACAACCTGTTCTCTGGACCGACACACTAACAACCTGTTCTCTGGACCGACACACTGACAACCTGTTCTCTGGACCGACACACTGACAACCTGTTCTCAGCCGAGTTCAGCACAGGGACTTTTAGACTGGCTGAAATTCTGGACCAAGTCTGAATCTGGGGAAACAAATACACTTTGAATACAAAGTAGTTGAAGCTCTAACACCTGTGGAATTGCTGAAAAGCTTTATATGGGACTTTTAATACGTCTTCATTATTTGTATATCTTACATATACATATCTTGTGACTTTGCTACTTTACTTACTAAGTAATATTGAAGTTTAGAGCTAAAGAGGCTATATATGATACCAAAGGGACATTATTCAAGTTATATTGGAGTCCACAGTGTTTCTCCAGGTATGAGAAGTATACATTTGCTTGAGAGAGAAAGTGAGAGGCCACACTTGTTTGGACTAAAGTGTGCTGTAAGCAACATAAAGCAATCGTTCATGTAAAGGTTCAACATCTGTTTTTGACAAATATATAGTTCAGTATCCTAAAAGCTGAATGCCAAGTCTGTCCATGTGCTGGAGTGAGTAAATAGAGACGTGTGAGGCTGTACGGCTGGTGTGTGGATGGTGAATATGACTGAGAGCATAAAGCATCAAACTACTGCTGAAGCCGTGAACTAAACTCCACAAATCAGCCACTTTACCATTGATTTGACACATTTCAAAGCTATTACAGGAAAAGAAAATAAGCTTTGCAGCTCGTTCCATTTAATTTCTCAGCTGCTTTACAACATGTTGAAGTGTCTTTGGCCAAGTTGTACTATTCTGACTCTATTACACAAATCTCAACGAAATCTGGGTACAAATAGGTCATATTTAATCAGTGTCTCATCTACCTTTCAAATTAAAGTGCTCACTGGGATTTTTTTATTTATTTGCAACTATTCTGCCCCTGCTGGCTTAGCTCAGCATTTGCGCAGCATTAGCTCAACACTAGCTCAACATTAGCTCAGCATTAGCTCAACAGTAGCTCAGCATTAGTCCAGCATTAGCTCAGCATTAGCTCAGCATTAGCTCAGCGTTTGCTCAGCATTAGCCCAGCATTAGCCCAGCATGAGCTCAGCATTAGCTCAGTGTTAGCTCAGCATTTGCTCAACATTAGCTCAGCAATAGCTCAGCATTAGCTCAGCACTAGCTCAACATTAGCTCAGCTATAGCTCACCATTAGCTCAGCATTAGTCCAGCATGAGCTAAGCATTAGCTCAACATTAGCTCAGCATTAGCTCAGCATTAGCTCAGCATTATCTCAACACTAGCTCAGCATTAGCTCAGCGTTAGCTCAGCATTAGCTCAGCATTAACTCAGCATTAGCTCAACATTAGCTCAGCTATAGCTCACCATTAGCTCAAGATTAGCTCAGCATTAGTCCAGCATGAGCTAAGCATTAGCTCAACATTAGCTCAGCATTAGCTCAGCGTTAGCTCAGCATTAGCTCAGCATTATCTCAACATTAGCTCAGCATTAGCTCAGCGTTAGCTCAGCATTAGCTCAGCATTATCTCAACGTTAGCTCAGCATTAGCTCAGCGTTAGCTCAACATTAGCTCAGCATTAGCTCAGCATTATCTCAACGCTAGCTCAGCATTAGCTCAGCGTTAGCTCAGCATTAGCTCAGCAGATGGATGTTTCCCAGAAGAAAACCAGGATTCAGTGAGCAGCAATCACACCAAGAGGGGAAGTCAAGGAGCCTAAAACATGAGAGAGTGTGAGATTTCACAGTAAAACAGGAAACAGGAGAAAAATGACTCTTTTTGGGGTCAGAACATGTAAATCATGTAGCGGAAGGCGACTGAAGGTTCTCAACCACTGGAGGTCATTTACATAAAACCAGTTATCAACTGGAAGCAAACTGCAATTAACACCTTGATAATTACTGAGCACAAGCAGTAAACCACCAAAGTAATGGATCACGGGAGTAATAGATTACTAAAGTAATGCACCAAGTGTAAGTAATGCAGGTATCAAGTGTTAACTGTCTTAACTGTCAACTGCTGGGTGTCACAAATGGTTATTTACTAATCAACAATCATCGGTACTCAGTTACATACAATGTCTAACTTGTGGGAAGTAATTTACGATTCAACTTATTAATGAAATAAATCAGGGATTTATGAATTAATAATTGAAGGGAGGTTAAATTACTTCGGTGTAAAAATCACTGATCTATAAGTAATTTCGGCTGGATTGTTAATTAAAAAATGCTTTATTTATCAACAATCAGAGAAGTTGACCTTAATTAAGTAAAGCTGTGATTTACTTAATTAAGACAATGAAACCATTGGAAATGATTGGATTATTGATTAAATAAACTTGTGATTTGTTAATTAATAATACTGGATAATTAGATGCTGGATGCAAGAAAACCATTCAAACTATCAATGAATTAACATCATCGTTACTTAATCACAGAATCGGGGACCAGCTGAAGTTCGGATCTTAACCAAACATCAGTCTGAAAAGAAAAGTTCATTTAAATGAGTTAGGTTATGATTCCTGGGTGAAATGAGAACCACACTTTAAATGACACCGGGGAGGAAGGCTGAGGATGGATCCTGACTCACAACCAGCAGTCGTCACACAAACACACAACAACCACCAAGAGTCGCTCAGTTCAACTATCAAGAGTTTATTAACTGAATGTCTTTTCAGAAATCATCAATCTACCAATCACAGAACAAAAAGCCAACAAAATGTGTGTGTGTGTGTGAGAGAGAGAGAGAGAGAGAGAGAGAGAGAGAGAGAGAGAGAGAGAGAGAGAGAGAGAGAGAGAGAGAGAGAGAGAGAGAGAGAGAGAGAGAGAGAGAAGGGAACGAGTGTGCGACTGAGTGGGGAATGAGTGTAAAGACCGCTCACGTCCACCAGAGGGCGGTCGACGAGCCCTGACCCGCAGTGACTGAACGATGGATTTGACTTCAACGCAGCGTAGAAAATACTGCGCGAGCTTGATGGTGACGTTTATGGGGAAATGCACTAATATGCCAGCAGCTATCATATATGAATATAACCTTGGTCTAAAAACAGATTACATTTTATTTTTTATTTTTTTTATCACAGAAACATCACAAACACTACTCTCCGTGTGAAAATGTTTATAAGCCCAAAAATACTGTATATTCAGGCTGACTTCCAAGTATCACTATAAACACTTGAGAGAGAGAGAGAGAGAGAGAGAGAGAGAGAGAGAGAGAGAGAGAGAGAGGATGTCACTTCACACCATCCTGAATAAGTTCTTATATACTTTTATTGTCCCTGTCGGGATTTTCTTTTTTTTTTAATCAGCGTGTATTACATGTATTGGGTGTAATTTAAGTGTGTAATTGTGAAAACGATTAGATTTTTTTAGGGAGTTTAAAAATTTTTTATCTGCCTTGACATCAATATTTCAATAGGGTGTGATTTCAGTGTGACGGTGAATAAACAGCTGCAGTGAGTCCGTTAGAAAAGTGGCATGAGGAACCAGGGGTCACGTAGAACCAGAATGTGAGAGAGAGAGAGAAGCAGCTCAGTCAGTCCTCCAGCAGTCAGAAACTATGGCGGCGTCACGAGAAAACAAGGTTTCCTGGACGGGCTTTAACTGTAAAATGACATCTGAAGGCTAAAACATGAAACATTTGTTCTATTTGTTCACTCACAACTTTCTTGCGTCTCCAACCAACAGACTGGGTAAAATATGGCAGAGGAGCCGTGCCGTCACCTCGGCCGTCGCCTTCATCAGCAGCTGCGCCAACCCGGTGCTGTACTTCTTCGCAGGGAAGTCCTACATCCGCCGGGAGGGGCTGGCGTTCATGGCCCGCCTGTTTGAAGGCGCCGGGATCGACTCCGCCACCAGGAAGAGCCGGCAGAACAGCCAGAACAGCCGAGAGAAAGACAAAGAGGCCGAGGCCGTCATGCTCAAAGACAAAGATCAGGACTCGGCCACCAATTCCAGTTCAAACGTGGTCAAACAGGCGGTGAACAACGGCAAATAGAGGCGGCAGGCGGCGCCACGGTGGTGCTGGACACCGGAGTCCACTCAAGGCCTGGATGTCTCTCCCCCTCCGCCTGGAAACCACTGGAAATCTCTCCCCCTCCGCCTGGAAACCACTGGAAATCTCTCCCCCTCCGCCTGGAAACCACTGGAAATCTCTCCCCCTCCGCCTGGAAACCACTGGAAATCTCTCCCCCTCCGCCTGGAAACCACTGGAAATCTCTCCCCCTCCGCCTGGAAACCACTGGAAATCTCTCCCCCTCCGCCTGGAAACCACTGGAAATCTCTCCCCCTCCGCCTGGAAACCACTGGAAATCTCTCCCCCTCCGCCTGGAAACCACTGGAAATCTCTCCCCCTCCGCCTGGAAACCACTGGAAATCTCTCCCCCTCCGCCTGGAAACCACTGGAAATCTCTCCCCCTCCGCCTGGAAACCACTGGAAATCTCTCCCCCTCCATCTGGAAACCACTGGAAATCTCTCCCCCTCCGCCTGGAAACCACTGGAAATCTCTCCCCCTCCGCCTGGAAACCACTGGAAATCTCTCCCCCTCCACCTGGAAACCACTGGAAATCTCTCCCCCTCCGCCTGGAAACCACTGGAAATCTCTCCCCCTCCACCTGGAAACCACTGGAAATCTCTCCCCCTCCGCCTGGAAACCACTGGAAATCTCTCCCCCTCCGCCTGGAAACCACTGGAAATCTCTCCCCCTCCGCCTGGAAACCACTGGAAATCTCTCCCCCTCCACCTGGAAACCACTGGAAATCTCTCCCCCTCCGCCTGGAAACCACATCCTAGAACTGTGTCACCGCTGAAACCTGCAAATACTACATAATATTCAGTCGACACGTGACTGTTGCAAACCTGGAAACTGAAACTTTTCATTTGTTTATTTGTTATTTTGTTACCTTAGACAAGAAGACATGTATATATTGTTGGTTTAAATGTCACCATCATTTTGATAATATAGTTTTTTCATCAACATAAAAAAAAAGATAAATAAACATTGTATTGTTACGACTTGAGTGTTGAGCTGCCATGACTGGAGGAGTGACTGGTGAATCTAATGATTCTAATGTATAAATAAATGCACAGCGATGTTTTTGAGGACGAGAAATATGAGCAGAAGCAAACAGCTGGAAGCCTCGTGACTGGAACTCTGACCAACTGACGCTGCAAACACACAATACACTGTCATACATGACCTCATGTCTTTCACAGTACATGAATGTACACTGACTGTGTATGAATGAACACTGACTGTATATGAATGTACACTGACTGTACATGAATGTACACTGACTGTATATGAATGTACACTGACAGTACATGAATGTACACGGACTGTATATGAATGTACACTTTTCTGTATATGAATGTACACTGACTGTACATGAATGTACACTGACTGTTTATGAATGTACACTTTTCTGTATATGAATGTACACTGACAGTACATGAATGTACACTGACTGTATATGAATGTACACTGACTGTACATGAACGTACACTGACTGTACATGAATGTACACTGACAGTACATGAATGTACACTGACTGTACATGAATGTACACTGACTGTATATGAATGTACACTGACTGTACATGAATGTACACTGACTGTATATGAATGTACACTTTTCTGTATATGAATGTACACTGACTGTACATGAATGTACACTGACTGTATATGAATGTACACTGACAGTACATGAATGAACACTGATTGTACATGAATGTACACTGACTGTATATGAATGTACACTGACAGTACGTGAATGTACACTGACTGTACATGAATGTACACTGACTGTACATGAATGAACACTGATTGTACATGAATGTACACTGACAGTACGTGAATGTACACTGACTGTACATGAACGTACACTGATTGTACATGAATGCACAGTGACTGTATATGAATGTACACTGACAGTACATGAATGTACACTGATTGTACATGAATGTACACTGACAGTACGTGAATGTACACTGACTGTACATGAATGTACACTGACTGTACATGAACGTACACTGACAGTACGTGAATGTACACTGACTGTACATGAATGTACACTGACTGTACATGAACGTACACTGACAGTACGTGAATGTACACTGACAGTACATGAATGTACACTGACTACATGAACGTACACTGACAGTACGTGAATGTACACTGACAGTACATGAATGTACACTGACTACATGAACGTACACTGACAGTACATGAATGTACACTGACAGTACGTGAATGAACACTGACTGTACATGAATGTACACTGACTGTACATGAACGTACACTGACAGTACGTGAATGTACACTGACAGTACATGAATGTACACTGACTGTACATGAACGTACACTGACAGTACGTGAATGTACACTGACTGTACATGAATGTACACTGACTGTACATGAACGTACACTGACAGTACGTGAATGTACACTGACAGTACATGAATGTACACTGACTGTACATGAACGTACACTGACAGTACGTGAATGAACACTGACTGTACATGAACGTACACTGACAGTACGTGAATGTACACTGACTGTACATGAATGTACACTGACTGTACATGAACGTACACTGACAGTACGTGAATGAACACTGACTGTACATGAACGTACACTGACAGTACGTGAATGTACACTGACTGTACATGAATGTACACTGACTGTACATGAACGTACACTGACAGTACGTGAATGTACACTGACTGTACATGAATGTACACTGACTGTACATGAACGTACACTGACAGTACGTGAATGTACACTGACAGTACATGAATGTACACTGACTGTACATGAACGTACACTGACAGTACGTGAATGTACACTGACTGTACATGAATGTACACTGACTGTACATGAATGAACACTGATTGTACATGAACGTACACTGATTGTACCTACGGTTCGTCATGGAAACGACGTGGAGCTCAAGCAGAAATCAAGGCGTGCTTATGTGGAGTACACAATTCTTATTATGTCATTTTGTTTGGAATATGGAAACTGACGCACTGAAGTAAAAGAAATATTGTGTAGTGTTGTTGAGAGGGAGTTTATTTATCCTGCATGGCGGCCTCATATTAGGCTTTAATCCAAGAAATCAATGCGAGGACCAATCCTGAAAACAACAGGCTTTATTCTGAAATGCGTTGGCGAATGGAGCTGAAAGACAAAACACCATCTTCAGACTGCAGATTCACACTTGACTGCCTCCGGGATGAACCCCGTCCCCCAGACGTCTGTGGAGGTCACAGTGCCTCTCACCCTAACGGCCCACCTCCAACACTCCAGGTGCAAATGACACTGGACTGATGATTAAAGCTGTAAGACAAAGGTCATTGTGCCTCCCTCCTCCAGACCTCAGGTCCCACATGAAGCCGCCAGGGGAGGTGCTGCTGATGAGAAATGAGAGGTGATCAGAAGTGAGGTCACACTTCTGGGATGGTGTGAAGAAAGAGAGTGACTGTAGGCAGGAAGCCCACTTGTAATTATTCTGACAAATTCTGGTTCCTGTCCACAACAAGTGAGGGGATGACAGACTTTCCTCTGGGGCTTCCAACACAACCTGGAGACACATTACTGTTAGCAAACCTTCTTAAAACGGACTTTTGCCTAATAGGGGACTTTTAGTATGAATCAACAAGAAGGCCGTTGCTGGGCTAATCCCCCGCCGGAAGGCTTTATATTTTCTCACAAAGCAGCTCTAAGGCAGCACACTTGGTACACTAGAGGGTGTTCCATGGGTCCTAGTAGATAATTATGTAGAATTTGAAAGGTCTTCTTCATAAGCTATGTCAAAATACGTCTCCAGAGACCAAAAGGTAAATGGTCTAGATTTATATAGCGCCTTCTAACCACACTGAGGTAGTCCCAAAGCGCTTTACATATCAGCTCACTCACCCATTCACGCTCACATTCACACACCAATGGGACAGAGCTGCCATGCAAGGCACTAATGAACCACTGGGAGCAATTTAGGGTTCAGTGTCTTGCCCAAGGACACTTCGACACATAGACCGGTGTAGACTGGGATCGAACCTCCGACCTCTCACTCCGAAAGACGACCACTCTACCACCTGAGCCACGGTCGCCCAAAAGGTGTTTTTATGCACTTAGTGACCCTGTGACCTGATATGCAAATGAGGTCCTGGTCACCATGGTGCCCCTTCTCCCCAGGTGGAGTGTCCATGTGTGAAGTTTGGTGACTGTGGGCCCAGGAACTGCTGAGAAATGAGGAGAAATGTTTATATGAAAATACATGTATTGTGCAACCATGACGAGCAAACTTCAGACCCTACCACTTGGTGTACTGGAGGTTATCCCTGGAGTGTGTATCATGTGTGTATAACATTTCAGAGCCCTACCTCAAAAACCTAGGCCTCCAGAGCCCAAAATGTGTTTTTAAGCACTTCGTGACCCTGTGACCTACTTAATATGCAAATTAGGTCAAGGTCACCATAGTATCCCTTCCCCCTCTGAGATGTATCCACATGTGAAGTTTGGTCACTGTGGGCCCAGGGGTTGCCGAGATATAGGTAGAAACGTTCGAACGGACGGACGTACGTACGTACGGAGACTGTTTCAAGATCCCCCTTCGGGGCCTATCGGCCACGGCGGGGGATAAAAATGTCCAGGGAGCTGAGTTGTTTCCTATCTTGTTGGCATATCGACAATGAAATGTTCTACTCTTCCACTCTCCTGTACGAGGAAGTGTTGGTTCATGTTGCAGCAGAGCACAGAGTGCAGAAAAACACCAAATTGAGCAAGGATGTGACACATCTGACACATTTCTGCAACTGGATCCACCCGGTCCCTGGTGTGTTAGCAGAAGGTTTGTGCTGGAAGAATGCCGTGGAAAGAAATGTTGCAAGAGGTAAATCCAGGTACATCCATCAGGCCTTGACAAGGCAGTTCACTGGAACCTCCAGCTTCTTTCTGATTCATCCTTCAGAAACATCCTGTTTTGCCGTCCATTCCTCTTTTTAAGTCTTGCAGCACATTACAGATCTCCTTCTATTCAGTTTGTTTTGTTTCCCTCTTGCTCAAAACAAAATAAACCGATGTGTCTGCTGCTGCTGCAGGTTAGTGAGTTCAATGTAGGAGTTTTATTGGCGCCGCCTTTCTGGATGACTGCAGGTCCAAAAAGAACAAGCGTCATTCCACAAGCCTCCTGTTGCCTGCAAACCTCGGCTGGTGTCTCATGCATCACACTGCAATATCAGCAAACACTGACTGACTTCAGGAGGAACTGTCGCTTCCTTACAACCAAGAAGCTCCAACTTCCTGTGGTCAGTGGATTTCCCCTCATATGACTCTCATTCCTCACTCAACATGTGTACATCTAGTTTTCAAAGCTGAAATCTGCAGCTGCCATGCAGACGACACATGCAGTGGATTTAATATTCCAGCTTTAAGAAAGACGTCGACAGGTCAGTTTGAGTTTCACGTTATTTAAATTGTTACAAATGTCAAGATTTCATATCATTTGTTTCATTGTGTGTCATAAACTGAGATTTGAGATTATTCAGCCAGTTACAGTACAATGACCTCGATGTTGTGCCTCCAGCAGTGTCGTGTAAAATACACGTGTGAAGGGAGGCGTTTAAAGTATGTGATAAAGAGAAATGCCTGAAATCAAACTGTGGTTTTCCTGACTGAGTCAAAATCTTTAGGGTGTGTGTGTGCGTTTAACTCTCACCAGCTTTATGTTTGTAGCACTATAAAGACATTACTTCTAGCTACTTTTATTATAAGAGACAAAATATTAGAAACTCAAATCTAGTGCCGTAGAAAGAAAGTATTTGTTCCCTTCTCAAATACTTATTTTTGTGGAATATTTCCCCCATAGGAATGTTTAAGAGCATCAAGCACATTCAAATATTAGACAACATGTAAACACAAAATAAAGCTTTTATATAATGATTTAACACTTGAAGGTTAAAGAAGTTGTCCAACAAGATGGAAGAGTTTAATTCTCCCGTGCTCCACTAAACTAACTCCTACTAATCTGTAAAGCTGGACTGAGAGCATCAACTGCTGCCGACACTGAACAATGTTAATAACTCCTCATCGTGAATGAGAAAATGTGGAGCAGAGCCAAGAGAGAGGAGCAAAAGGAGGAGGACCCGCCATCATGGCTACGCTAACAACAATGCTAACGGACCACAAGACGTCTCTGTCGTCGGAATTGGACGTCGCCTTTTCCAAACTGGACAATAACCTGGACGACATTCAGAACACTGGATGGATCACCAGAGTCTCGCTTCACTGGAGTGATCCTCCAACACGACAAGCCAAGATGTGCTCGCCATGGACACCAAGCTAACATCATATATATATATATATATATATATATATATATATATATACACAAATTTAATTTGTAATTTTCTTCCCCTCTGGATCTCTGAAGTTCTCTGAGCATTCTGCGTTAATCTAATGAGTGACTGTCGCAGTTTTGAACCGCCCTAAAGTGTTGTGGCCCAGTTGGAGCTGAACTGTTCTGGAGGGAAGGAAACACCGGAAGCCAAAATGAATATTTCCATGCAGGCGCAAGGACAGAGTACTGCTGTGACAAGGACCCTTAAGGACCCTTAAGGTTCAGTTTGACATTGGGGTTCTCAGGTCTTGGGACCGTGGCTGTGTCGGTGGTTGCCAGGTTTAATTCTCCTGGCATTGTCGTCCATTGTGTTTGTGCATGTGTGTCAAAAGAAGTTGTCCCACCGCCCTGCCCTGGGACAGAAAGTGATTGTCCCTCTGGTTACACCATGAATTCGCTGTGGCTCCTCGCCGTCACGAGGTCAGAGGGGCAGTGATTGGTCCAGCTCTCTATCAATCACAAGCAGTCACCAATCGAAACACTAGAAGGTTGTTGACAGTCTGGAGGTGGTGGAAACTGGCTTTCCTGTCATTCTTCTGGGCTCAAGCTTCTTTTGAAGTGTTGCCAGAGGCTAGACGTTTCTCTCCAACGCTGGGACTTTGGCAGACCAACACTGTGTGGAACACACTGCTGATATATGGTGCCTTGCCCATCAACTGCCTCTAGGTGTGTGAGTGAGCATGGTCTCTGTGTGTCCTGCAGACTGTCCTCCCCCTGCTGTTCTATTACCTCCATTGTTCCTGCAGACTGTCCTCCCCCTGCTGTTCTATTACCTCCATTGTTCCTGCAGACTGTCCTCCCCCTGCTGTTCTATTACCTTCATTGTTCCTGCAGACTGTCCTCCCCCTGCTGTTCTATTACCTTCATTGTTCCTGCAGACTGTCCTCCCCCTGTTGTTCTATTACCTTCATTGTTCCTGCAGACTGCCCTCCCCCTGCTGTTCTATTACCTTCATTGTTCCTGCAGACTGTCCTCCCCCTGCTGTTCTATTAC